>NC_143397.1:240128671-240429531 GCF_052110815.1 Crocodylus siamensis | reverse complement strand
AGTCACTTACCCATTCCCACCTTTGTAATAAAAGGACAATAATGCTTACTCCCCACCCCCAGGGTCTTAATGAACATTTAAAGATGGTTAAGTACTGGATAATGTGCTGAATATTGTCCTACAGGTAAGCGCCATCTGTTTTCTAGGCCCATATTTTTTCTGATGAAATAGTAATGAACTGTTGCAAAAGGAAAGGTGACTATGCTTTTAAAGGTATGGTGCCCATGTCAATCTCTGATTTTTATAGTTTAATACAGTCCAAAAGCACAGATGTAATTTTTGTGGAAATAGAGAACCTTACCTGCCGTTTCAATGCAAGGGTAAGAGGGAGGAGGCTTCAGCCACTTTCCACTGCTGTCTTTCATGTGAGAGCGGTCAGAAGCAAACGTCTTCAGATAAACATCTGCTCGAACTGCCCTGATTTTTCTAAACAAACATACAATTCGAACATGCTCAGTGGCGGAGATACTTAATTCAATATACAGTGCGGGCCTTGTATTCTGTCCTCTTACCTGCGATATTCTGGATAAATATCATCGTCTGATCTAAAAGCCTCTTCAATGTAAGTATCGAACAGACACGGAAATGGCAACACTGTGTCAAGGTCATAAATGAAGCTTTGGTCTCCACTGGAATCATGAAGTAAAATAACATGGTAATCCTAGAAATAAGAGTTACTGATAGTTAGCAAGAGTTGCTAATGATCAAGAATAAATCCTGTGTCACATCATTACCAAGGCACAGTACATGCATGACAGCACAGGGGTGGGTGAGCTGGGCCCGCACCCTTTCCTGACGCCATGGACAGGTATTAGGGTGGCCATCTTAGGGGACAGTTTCATTGTCCACTGTCCTCTACTGATACAAAACCCGACGCCTCTATGTCCTCTATCTTTCTCTTGTTTGACATGAAGGTTTCATATCAATAGAGGACAGAGAGCAACCAGACTGTCCTCTATGATAGCCACCCTAACAGACATGTATTTGAAGTACTCCAAATAACTTGCCCATTCTCCAGTCCCCCACACAACACTTTAAAGTGGCTACACTGGCATTTAGCAGTGTTGCCAGAGGGCTAAAAAGCGGTAATCCCTGCACCCTCCAGTCTTCAGAGGCTCCTGAAGAGTGAGTACTCACTGGCTGTCTGCCCTGATTTTGGGGCAAGGGCCGAGGCAAACCACCATGGGATACCAGAAAACCAATGGTCTATACACACATTTCAGGAAGTAGGAAGTATTTCAAAGATGTTCTTCATTTTCTGAGGGTCATTTTTGAAGCACTTTGGTCATTTTTGAAGTACTCCTTCAGCCATACATGTCTGTGATGTCCCCCCATTTGGAGTGCTTCAAACAGCACACCTGTCCAGGGCTCTAATCTCTTCTCTGGGCAACTCTGTCCAAGCGACTCATCCCAAAATGCACTCCCTCCAGGTGACAGGCCTCTACTTGCTCCCTTTCCAGAGTGTAACTCTGTGGATCGCCTACTATAGACTGGATCAGGCTACAGCTGCCCCTTCCTCCACTGCTCTGCCATGGTCAGAGGCACGTGGTGCCTTATGACTCTCCATAGTCCTTCATGAGTGAACCCTTTCAGTTAACAGGTTTTGCTACTTTCCCGTCTCCGGCAGGAACGCCACAGCACTTGGAATGAACCTCAGGATAGCGGCCTTCCTGTTAACACATCAGGTTCAGCTAAAATTGGCGCCAGCTCCACAATCTTCTGTGGGCAGCCATGACCAGGAGCCAATGACAGTGATTTGAAACGAGTTCTCCTGAACAGATATTTCCACCCGAAGCCAGCGGAGAGAGCTCTGCATTTGGCTGCAGCTGGTCAGACCTCTTCAGTGTTCTTGGGCACATCCTACACACATCCTCCCACTTGGTCCCACAGCCTTGCAGCAGGTTCCTCCAATACTACTGCCTTCCAGAAAAGCTGTAGTATGGTCCAATCTCTTTTTCCATCTAACTGAGGGCTTTAAAAGCCAGGAGTTCTTTTGATCCTAGTCTCTTACCTTGAAAAAATTATGTTTGTAGTCCTTCAGGTAACTGGTAGATAGATAATTCCTAATGCCTACTTCCCCGCAACAATTCTCTTAAGGACCTTAAGTAGTTTGCCTGGAGATATTATCCCTGTTGTTGATTCACTTCATACTTGCTCTTCCATAACAACCTCCTTTAATCTAAGTCTGTACAATCAGCCTGAATAATATCAAGGAGGTAAACTGAGGTACATAACACTCCCACAGAATAACAGAACTATCTCCCCCGTTCTCCAAACCAGAGTTAAAAAAAAACAAATGGGGTTACCTGTTTTTCTTTTTTGTCTCAGTGCCAGCGAAAGCTGGCACAGAAATGCTGACAGCTTGCTTGTTTCTGAAGAGATTACTGCGTAATTTGAATGCTGTGTTTTACCTTTCCGTAACAAGGTGATCTGCCCATTAAAGACAAGGGCACCTGGGGCCCTTCAGTTATCAGCCCCAGCTGAGGAAGGAACATGTAATTATACAGCTGGCAAATGGCTTGGTTGAGGGAGAGCTGTAAGAGGGAAAGGGACTTCTGTTATAGCTCCTGAATCTGGGTGAAAGCCTTGCCTCTGAGAGCCGGAGCCCATGATGGATATAGGAACCATTTTGTTTTGACCCTTTACTCAAGTTTTATGAATAAAACCAGGCCCTAAAAAGATAGTTAGGGTACTGTCCAGTGACACAGGTAAGCAGTAGCTTGTACTGTCATTTTTTACAATTAGATGAATCACATTGATTACAATGTAGTAAAGTGAATGTGAAATCCACTTACAAAGACTAAGATGAAGTCTTTTGATATTTTCAGGGGAAAACGCCATCCTGAAAGCATAATATGTGACAGCCCTAGCCACTGGGGACTAAGAATTGAAAGGATCTTTAAGCAAGTTATATTACTAGACTGGTACCTGTACTGGAAATGCAGGTCAATGCAATAACAATGTTTCAAAGGTTTTAGTGGAGACTAGAATGGGAAGACTGTCATGCCTATGGAGTGTTAATCAAAACCTTTCATTTCAAAACATTTTTATGGAAAATTGTTCAGTTCTATAGTGGCTTCTCCCCACTCCCCCTCTTCTCCCATCATTTAAATCTCATTAAAAACAGATGCTACAGTTATTTTAAGCTAAGGTATAAAGCCTACTACTTTTGGGAAGGACTCGTGCAGTAATTTAAAAAATATGGCAAACAACCTTAATTCAGTTCTTCCAATCAAATCCCTCCCAGACTGAGATGACACACGCCACTTTTTATTTTTGAAATTCAGCACCTAAATACAAGGTTTTATACTAAAAGTACTTTCTCAGCCTTTATTTACTGGAACTTGGGAATTGCTACTCCAGATTCTGAGGGGTGCTCCATTACTATACGATTCAGAAAATTCAGTAAAATTTCTTGAACTGGAGAGGAAGGGAGGTTAGTTTTTGCCCTGACACACTAGTAGCTGTTGGTCCTAGTGAGATCCATCCAATAAATCCCACAAGTTGTGTGTGTGTGACCAGTTTTAGGTGTGTTGCCTTTGATATTTTACTTCTTAAGGAATAATATAACAGATTAATAATATAATCTGTGCTATCTTCTCTCTATTTCTTCCTCTGTACATTTATTATAGTCCTTGCTGTTAATCTTCCTTTTAAGCCTTTTATGGCTTAATTATTATTCTCCCATAGTAAAAATAAGGTAAGTGTCCTCAACATTGATTCCTCCTCTTTATCCCCATCTGTGATGTCTTGCCATTCATTTGAGCTTCTACGATCTGCTATTGCACAAGCGCTCAACAGAAATTCCTTGGATGAAAGACTCCTGAATGAATCCTACGTGCTACAGATACAAGCAATGATGGCATTTATCTTTGAACCAGACTAGATGGAGGGCTGTTCAATGACACAAGGTTCAGAATGAAAATCAAGGTGAAAGAACTGGTTCAGAGAGATCTCCTGTTTGGGGATGATGCAGCTTGGTTTCCCACAGTGAAGCTTCCCTGCAAAATCTCTTGGGGAGATTTTAGGAGCCATGCAAGAGCTTTGGGGCAGAAATTAGTCTTAGGAAGACTGTGATCATATAGCAAGGGGAGGAAGAACCAGTACCTGACATCACTTGGAGAATAAATCTCTTGTTGCCGTTGACAGTTTTTGCTACTTGGTTTCTATGATCAGCACAAATCCTGACCTTCGGATTGAACTAACAGAATCAGAGAAGCAGCTAAGAATTTTGGGCTAATACAGAAAAGTGCATGGAATAACAGCAGACTATCAGCTAAGGTGAAGATACATATCTAGGAGACTTCTGTGCTGTCATTCCTGCTTTATGGTTCAGAAACACAGACTACATATGCTAGGCACATCAAGAGACTGAACAGCTTCCCCATGAGATGTCTGTGTAAGATCCTGCAAATAAAATGGGAAGATGGAATACCAAGTACAAGAGGTACTGGAGCACGCAGACTGTATCCCCAAGAATATTTTGTACAGTGAGATCTCTAAAAAGCGGGATCACCCTCTATGGTACTACCACAAAGTGTGCAAAAATGACATGACGTGGCTCAACATCAACATAGAAAGCTGGGAGGAGCACAGAATCCTGTCCATATATGTCACTGGGTGCAGCTCAACATCAAGCAGCTTCAATCCAGAGGATGGAAGCAAAGCAAGAAAGAAGAAAGCAGCATGCTCTAAATATGGACTCCAACTCAGACAACATATGGATCCATGAAACTTGTAACAAGCTGTGTCACTCTCAAACTGGACTTGTCAGTCAGGTATTGGATCAGGCATCTGACTACTCTTAGGTGTACACCATGCTCCAGAAGATTGACAGTTGTCTACTACTTGCCAGGCCCAGGACTGCTAAGCTTCTTGCTGTGAAGCTGCAAGATAATGTCTAAGTGCATCTTGTCCGTTATGCCCACATTAATATTTGATTTAGGGAAGAAATATTAGGAGAAATATGTGGCAATGCTAGTTGCAGTGTTTAATGTGCTACTAAAAGATGATACAACACTGCACACAAAAGTATGTAAAAGAACCAGCAAAAAAGGGAATAAAATGCCTTACCCAAACTACAGGTTTATCTCCACATCCTGATCTCTGCTTCCAAAGTGGTATCTGCAAATTACAGGTATTAAGAAGTTCTTTGAAGTAAGATTAAACAAACAGGTAAGATTTCAGACTATTACAGGACAGATTATTGTCTACTGGCTGACAAACTTAATCGGTTTATGTTGCATCTATTATTATTATTATTAAGCTTCTATTAGTCTGAGGGTTTTTTTGGTGAGTTCCTAATTGGGGACCTATTTTGTAACCTACAGCCTGTTCCATCTGTTTCCTACTAGGCTGAGGGAGTTAATACATCTCAGGTTCCACAGTCCTGACTAACACATGCATGACAAAAATACTTGAGGGTCTTTCTTTGGCTTCCCATCATGCATGTGCCTGAGCCATCTTCCCACCACAGTGAAAAGACCTGAATCTCAATTTGGTGGTGACAAATTAGTGATATGGAAAACAAACAACTTACCATCTTTCTGTCGTTGGATATGAAAATAACATAAAATTCTTCTAATTGATACTGATCCTGGCTTTGGATGTATTCACAAAGCTTCCAAATGTTTTCTTCACTGTAAAACACAAGGGATTTTATTTAAGTGTCTGCTTCATTCCCAATTCATAAAACTCAAAGCAGGATAGCTACTGTGCTTTTCCCACTTTGAGCTTCTGTCCAGGACTTCCTGCCAACGCTTCCTTTACACACCTCTTTGTAAAGATAAAATTTAGAACTTAGACCTACAGTGTTTTGGGGTTTTTTTCTAAAACAAATCTTCACATACAATTAATAAACAGCACTGCAGTCCAAACGTCTGATGGCCAAGCAGTAGCATTTGGTTGGCCCCATTATAAATGCTGTGCAGTATCCAGAGTTACTGTTGTGCCGGACTTTTCCCTTTCTCTTTTCCTCTTTCCTCTGAAGAAATTACCCTTGAGTTGAGTATCCTTTTGAGCCCCTTCAATAAAAAGCTGGCCTGAAAAGAGAAATGCAGGTGGCGAAACGCATGTAATGTTTTAAATAGGACAGTACAGGAACAATCCTAACAATGCCACTGAACAGCGGCTGGCTGGGGATGATCTACGCGGAGCTGTGCCCATGTTCGATCGTGGGTGTTCCCAGGCTTCTGGGCTTTGCTGATTAACCCTCCCCGCCTTTCTGCTACCTGTGCCAGGGTGTTTTTAAGCCTCCCCAGAGGCACTGAAGGTTAGCTACAGCCAAGCCTGAGGACTTTGGGGTGTGCCAGTGCTTCCACTGGGACCAAAGCAGGAGGTTCCTGGTTGGAGGGTCTCGCCCCTCCACTCAGCCAGACCCATTGCCAGTGGGGTCAGGAAGGAATTGTACCCCCTGGACAGACTGGTACAGACTTGGGAGGGCTTTTACCTTCCTTTCTAGCAGGGGACTTGACCCTCTGCCCGCAAACGGGCAACATTTCATAAAGGCAGGCCGCCAGCTGCCCTGGCACCCCTGCTCTCCCCCAGGGCAGGCCAGGGTGTTCAGGCAGAGTTTAGAGCAGGGTTTGCAGGGACAGGGTGGTCGGCTGGCGAGGACCCAGCTGATCCAAACCCCACACACCACTTGCTTGACCTCATTTACAGCCTGAAGGCTGCCAGGCAGCCTGGCTGGAGCCTCCCCCGCCTGAGCCCGCAGCAAGACGTGAATGGCCGGCCCAGTCCCCAGACAGGCAACGCTGTTCCTTAACAGCGGCTCTCGGGTGTCCCCGCAGTAACGCGAGCTTGTAGCAGTCGATCGCTTTTTGCATAATTCAACTTTGCAAGGGAGCCTGGGACGCAGTGTTAAAGAGGCCAGTGTTTCCCTTCCGGCCCTCGCTACCGGAGCAGGCTCCGTGCGCCCCGGGGCTGCAAGGGGGGCTGGGGCAGCCCCGCGCCCTTACCAGTAGCAGCTGGTGTAGACGCAGCCGTGCCGGGCAAGGGCAGCGCCCGCCCCCGCCGCCCGCTCCATCGGCGCCCGGGCACGAGGCCGCGGCGCTTCCTTCCCGGGCGTGAGGAAACGCGGCTGCAGCGCCCGCTGCCGGCAAGGCGCAGCGCCGCGGCGGACGGAGCCTGCGCCTGGCAGGAGCGGGAGAGGCCTGAGCCCGGCGGCGGCCTCCCCTCCCCGCAGCCGGGAGCCGAGTCGCGGGTCGCGCTGCTCCAGGCAAGGCTGGCACGGCACCTGCCCTGCCGCGGGGAGAGCAGGGGCAGCCGCGTCCTGCCCCTGCCAAGTGCTGTCCGTCTGCAATCACAGCTGCCAGGCAGCAATGCCAGAGAGGAAGGCGCCACCCCCCACCCCAGTCTGGACCAGTCTGACCAGGGGGAAACATCCTTCTTGACGCCAGTCTGATGATGGGTCTGACCCTGAGCAAAGGGGTGAGACCCTCCAGCTTGGAGCCTCCTCGGGCCAGCACTGGCACACCCCGAAACCCCCAGGCTTGGCTGTTGCCAACACCCAGTGCCTCTGAGGGAGGCTTAGAATCACGCGGACGCAGTAGTGGAAAGATAAGGGTGGAGGCAGAAAACATCGAGGAACACAGCGCTACACCTAGATCGTCCCTGACCAGTGCCTGCATCGGTGACATGTAGGTGGACCTGGGTGCATGTGCATCCCTGAAGCTTGGCGGTGCACCCCTGTAAAAAGCACGGCCAACACCAGCGGCGGCACCTGGGAGCAGTTGCTGCTTGCCCCCCCTCCAACACCGCCGGCGGCATCTGCGCGTGGTCCCCAATTGCTGCTGCTGCTGCCAGCGGCATCTGTGGGTGGTCGCCAACCACCAGTCGGCACTCACCAGCCCTGCCCCTGCCACCAACAGTGCCACGGCTGCCTGCAGGAGCTTGCCGCTGCCACACTTCCACCACTGAAAGCACCACCACCACCTGCGGGAGCTTGCCATGCCCCCCCAGCCTCCAGGGGCACGCTGCATTCATGAGCGGCTGTCCAACCTCTTCTTGGACACCTCCAGTGACGGGGAGTCCACAACTTCCCTAGGCATCTATTTCACTGCCTCGCTGTTCTAACAATGAAGAAGTTTCCCGCCGGCATGGGAACCAGCCAGAGAGAAGCATAGTTGGTACCTGCTGGGGCAGATACTTTCGTAGTAGAGCCAGGTGCTTCCTCGTGGTGACATTTAAATCAGTGGCAGGAGAAGGAGATTCCTGGACTAGGTTTTAAGTCCCTAGGAACTGGCAGATGCTTGAAAGGCTTCTCGGTTACCACCGGCAATCCCTCAAGTGGAGGATGATCTCTACCACGGCTCATTGATGGGTCTTGAGGTGGCTTAGAGTCCAATCCTTGAGCCACAGGTCCACCCACAGAAATTGCAGGTGTTTCTGCAGGGGAGAGTAGGCCGTGGGCGGATTCCTTTTCCTCCTTCCACTCTCCTCCTCTTTGAGGGCGAGACACTTTACCTCAAAACATCTGAGGCTTCCGAACGCCTGACCCATAAAACAATGTCTTCTTTAAAACCGCTAGCTTTACCAAATGCATTCCAGTCCCTTGTCAAGTTTAATTATGCAAAAGTTATTGATTGATAAATACATACATTACAGGGACACCTGAGGACCACTAATGAGAAACAGCTTTGCCTATCTGGGGACATATGCTGTGTGCTAAGGGAAGGGAAGCTTGAACCAAGCTGCCTTGCAGCATTGAGACTGTAAATGAGGTCAAGCAAATGGTGTGTGGGATTCTGAGTTGAACTGAAAGGGGCTGCATGTGTTTGGTCTCTAGAAGTTGCTTTGGATGTCACTTACCTTTTACAGTTTTAAACTCTTCTCATTAGCACACAGAAATAAGGAAATCAGTGACCGAGGGGTTTAAAGGAGTATTTAGTCTTTCTCACAACCATCAATTGTCCTGTCTTATTGCAAAGGAGGTATTCCCTTTTCCTGACAACAAACTTAAACTGTCCATATTTGACCTACTAGTACTTCTGTTTTCTATTTTCACAGCTACTATGGCCCCCGTATATCCTGTTGCGCAACTTTCAAAGCAGGCCTGACTTTCTCCAAGTGCTTAAGGCTGTGAGAAAAACTATGTTCTGGTAAGGTTGGAGTGAAATACCAGTGATATTCCAGGAAATATGAGAGGGTTTGTTTTTTTTTGTGGGGGGGAGGGGGTGATATCTTTTACTGGACCAACTGTATAGTCGGAAGCAAGTTAAGACACTTAGACAGGTCTCTGGGAAAGAATGTCTTGCATTCGAAAGCTTATCTAATTTTACTCCAGCTACATAGTTGGCCTAATAAAAGGTATCACCCTCAGAAATTTTTTCCAGAACAAGACACTTCTGAAAACTCCTGGCTTCACATCAAAACCATGTTGAGGTCTCCAATTAAATGTGTGCATAAGAGAATTTTGGAGTGTACAGATGTGAGGTTTCTGGCTGATGCCCATTTCTAACTGAAATATACTAAACTTTTCTCTTTTTTCTTTTTTTGGGACTAAAATCTTCATGTGAACTTTTCACACATTTTCTTCCTAAAGAGGAGGGAAGCAGAAAAACAGTCATGAAGAAAACGGGTTTACTTTTCATTATAATAATTCTGTTTTGGATTGGAGAGTATAGTGTAACAATGTCTGTTTGAAAGACTGCATGGTCTTTGTCCTCTCTCCCATATCAGTTGAACCATATAGTATTAGTAGTGTATTCCCAAATCAGAACCACAAGATAAGAAAATGTATTTAGTAGCCAGTATTAATGAAAATGTTGGTGCCCATGCATTTGAAAATCAGGCCATAATTTAGGAGCTAATGAATTAGGAACCTACAATTTGGCTTTTCTAAAAATCAAGAACTTTATGCTACTAAAACTAGTAGACGATTATGCTTTGGGTCTGAGATCTTGTTTCAGTCCCAGATGACAGCCGGAGATGTGGCTTAGTGCCGTGAAAAGGAAAATCATATATGAAAAATATATGAAAAGGGAAAACCTTTTGATGCTGATGATTATTTAGTATGGAAAAGGGAAGACTGAGGAGGTATTTGGAGATTAGAAGGAATTTTCTGACTATGAGGATGGTCAAGCATTGAAACAGGCTACCTAGAGAAGCTGTGAAATCTCCATCCTTGGAAACTTTCAAAAACAGTATGGACAGACGCTTGGCTGGGATGTTTTAGTCAGGGATAATCCTGCCCTGGGTAGGGGGCTAAATGAAATGACCTTGTGAGGTCCCTTCCTATGATTTTGGGTTTCCTAACCCATTAATTGTGCAAGCAGGTGTGACTGAACTATTGAACAGAACTCTAATCTCCAAAATGGCTCTTACAATATGGTTTCATAGTTTCATAGTTGGTAGGGTCAGAAGGGACCTGAGCAGATCATCAAGTCCGACCCCCTGCCATGGCAGGAAAAAGTACTGGGGTCAAGTGACCCCAGCAAGGTGTTCGTCTAACCATATGTCCAGATGTGTTTCCCCCCATCAAATAGGAACCTTGCTGTCAAGGGCTGAATTTGGCCATCTGCATTGGGGAGATCGGGGAGGTGAGCAGGTAGGGAATCTAGAATGCAGTGCTTCACTGAAAGTTAATTTCACACCTGAGTTGATGTTCATCTGAGTTAATGTTTGCACCTAGAGTTAAAAACAGTCTGCAGGGCTGTGAAATAGGAGCTACATTATCAGGAGCAGCTAAAAGACAGGAAAATTAAAAAAGAAAGGCTAGCTTTATTAGTGGTATGCCAAGATCATTTAAAAATCAGAAAGGCTTGTGGAATTAAAAGCTTAGAAGGAATCAGGTAGATGATAATGAGCCATGAAGTCAAGTGACTCCCTCACTGCTGCCTGAATAGAAATGCTGCTGCCATTGCCAGGCCCTTTATTTTAAGTCTTGGGTGGAAGAGGAATCAAAGGTGGGAGGTGCAACTGCACCCTTGCATCTCCCAGATCTGCCCCTGTGATAGTTAAATTTCTATTTTGGTTAGTCTATAACAGAGGTGGGTAAAGTCCGGGCTGTGGAACCTGCATCACTGTGGCTGGTTTCCATGGAGACCCCAGCAGCGGGGGCACTGGCCAGGGTTTCCATGGAGATCAGCCTCAGCAGAGCTGACAAGCCATGCAGGTGGGTAAGGAGCTGCGTTGGGGCTGGGATCTTGCCGTGGTGACACCATGGTCCAGAACTGGGCCAGAGCTGTGATCTGCTGCCTGCACACCCTGGGCTGGGATGTGCAGGCAGCAGATCACAGCTCTGCCCCAGCTCCAGACCACACTGTCACCACTGCAAGATCTCAGCCCCAACCGCAGAGCCCCTCCCCGCCCAGCTGCATGGCCTGCCAGTGCTGCTGGGGCCGGTCTCCATGGAAACTCTGGTCCCATGCTGTCACAGTGCCACCACTGCTGGGGTCTCCATGGAAACAGGCCACAATTATGTGGGCAGGAGCGAATCCAGCTGCAGGCCAGATCTGTCATTTGCCCACCCTGGTCTATAAGGTGCAAATCTACCCTGCCTTTGTTACAGAATCATAGAAAATGAGGGTTGGAAGGGACCTCAGGAGGTCATCTAATCCAAGCACCTGATCAAAGCAGGACCATCCCCAACTAGATCATCTCAGCCAAGGCTTTGTCAAGCGGGGTGTGAAAAACCTCCAAGGATGGAGATTCCACCGCCTCTTTGGTAACCTGTTTTACTGCCCTCTTAGTGAAAAAGTTTCCTAAGATCCAACCTAAACTTCCCTTGCTGCAACTTGAGACCATTGCTCCTTGTTCTATTATCTGCCACCATTGAGAACAGTCTAGCTCAGGGGTGGGCAATTATTTCAGTTGGAGAGCTGCTAAATGAGTTTTGGTGAGCTGTTGAGGGCTGTAAGGGTAGTCCCATCCCTTGAAACGTGCCCTGCCCCCTGGTCACCATCTTGGGACCAGAAGTCCCACCCCTAACCCCTGACCTTTGCCATTGGAAGTCCCTCCCATTGCCCCAGAAGTACTCCTTGGAGCGGGGTGGGCCGCAGTTTCCCTCTTGGAACTGAAAACAACCAAATCATATAATAAAAGTCAAACATCTACATAAGGTATTTTAGTTTTGTCAAAAACTATTTTTGTCCTGATTTATGTGTGTTTGCATGGTGTATATAGAGGTGATTACATAATAGCTGAAACTACAGTCTTATACTTATATACTGTGTGTGGGAGCACATGTGGCATGTGGTTGGGGGATGGGTGGGTGTGTATGGTGGGGTGTGGGGAGTGTGTGTGGGGCTTGTGATGGGGTGTGGCTAGGTGTAGGGTATGTTTATGTTGTGGGTGTGTGGGTTTGTGGAGGCGGGATGTGAACCACTCACACACTCCCCCTTGTGGTGCACAGGCCCTGCCAGCAGCAGCAGCAGCAGCAGGCCCTCAGGGTGTTCATGGCCTGTGCAGGCACAGCCATCCAGTGGCATGCAGCTCCAGCCAGTTCCCAGGAGCTGTACATGGTGGCATGGCGCGGAGCAAGGTCGGCCCATCTCTATTGTGCAATGTTCCCTGCGTCTCATGTCCAGCTCCTCACGTGCCACTGTGGGGAGACCCAGCACGATGGAGCCAGCTGCCTTCCCCACTCCCTGCCGCCACATGTAGCTGCTGGGGCGTGCAGAAGTGGAGGGAAGCCCCATCTCCTGCTTCCCAGTGATGTCCTGGAAGCTGCGTGCACTGGCAGGGAGCAGCGAAGGCAGCCGGCTGCATGGTGCAAGGCTTCCCCCGTGGCACACAAGTGCTGGGAGGTGCCTGTGAAATGCTGGAGCCCAATACAATAAAGGCAGGCCAGCTTGGCTCCACCCCTTGCCGCCACATGCAGCTCTCAGAACTGGCTGAAGCCATGTGCTGCCAGGTGACTGTGCCTGTGTGGGCCATAAGCACCCCAAGTCTTCACCATGTGCTGCTGCTGCCACAAGTAACAGGGGCTGTGCACTGGGGGGGGGGGGGAGTCTCCACCCCCACACACACACCCCCACACCCTGCCCACCCAGGCCCTAAGCTTCATGCCCCCACCAGCCCCAGCCCCATGATCTACACTCCCACTCAGCTCCAGCTTCTACCCCCTAGCCTATGCCTACTGCTGCTTCCCTACCTGGTATCCTGAGCAAGTGCTGTAGGAGGGACCCGGAGGAGCCACTGGAGGCTGGAGTAGCTGAACAGATCCCCTGGCAGCTGCAGCAGTGGCACCAGTGGCCCCACGTGGATGCTGCGCATGCTGGCTGAGCTGGGACCCTTCTGTGCACAAGGGTGGGAGCAAGATGCACAGGCTGGGCAGGGTACAATTAATTGGTGGGTGCCTGCTGGCTGGATGAAACCACCTGGCGAGTCGGATCCAGCCTGTGGGCCATATTTGGCTGCCCCTGTCTAGCCCCATCCTCTGTGGAACTCCCTCTGTTATATCCCCTCTGTCTTCTCTCCTCCAGACTAAATAAGCCCAGGTCGCTCAGTCTCACCTCAAAAGTCGTGTGCCCCAGCCTCTGAACCATTTTCATGACATTCCACTGGACTCTCTCCAATTTGTCCACATCCTGTAGTGGATACAGTACTCCAGATGTGGCCTCACTAGTGCCAAATAGAGGGGAAGAATCACTTCCCTCAGTCCACTGGAAATGCTCCTACTATTGCAGCCCAGTATGCTGTTAGCCTTCTTTGCAACAAGGGCACACTGCTGGCTCATATTCATCTTATTGTCCACTGTAACCCCCAGGTCCTTTTTAGCAGAGCTGCTGCCCAGCCAGTCACCCCCAGCTAGTACCGGTGCGCAGAATTGTTCTGTCCTAAATGCAGGACTTTGCACTCGTCCTTGTTGAACCTCGTGAGATTCCTTTTGGTCCAATCCCTCGAGGTCTCTCTGACTCCTAGCCTTACCCTCCAGTGTCTCTATGACTCCCCCCCCAGCTTGGTGTGTCTGCACACTTGTTGAGGGTGCACGCTGTCTATGCCATCTTATGAGCCACAGTTTCACGCGTGAAGTAGAGTTGCCAGCCCTCCAGGATTGCCCTGCTGTCTCCAGGACAGATATGAATCTCCAGGAGACTGCTGAGAGTCAGGGAGATAAATGATAGGGCATTCATTAAATAAATATTAAATGTTGAATCCAATTTATACAGTAGTCTAGTGGGTTTTTAAAAATGCAATAGTCATGTATATTCGCTTTCCTGAGTACAGTGCAGTAGATCAGTCATTAATGTCCTTACATCCTCCCGAAATAAATTCAAACAGTTGGCATTCCTACCCCGAAGACACTCACAATGTGTGTGGCACCCCAAAAGGATCTCAAGGCCCCCCAGGGAGCTGGTTATGGAGCACTTTTCCAGCGGCTCCGCCCAGTGCTGAGGGCAGTTGGAGAGCAACAAGCCCTGTCAGGGGGCGTGGGCGCTGCCGCTTTAAGAGCCAGGCGTTCGAAAACTCCTTTGGCGGGAAGCGGGGGCGGGGCCAGCGCCGCTCGGCTCCACCAATCAGGCGCCGGCAAAACACTTCCCTTCACTTTCACGCGCCAAAAATTCCAAACGTGGCGCTTCACCCTCCCGCTGTCTCCCTCCGCTGCGCGCCCGGGACTACGCTGGGGGGAAAAAGTCCGCGCGCAGCGAGGGGCGGTGCTGGGGCCGGCGGAGGGATACGGCGGCCGTTCTCGTGGCGCCAGAATTCGGAGAGAGGCGACGCGGGCGCGGGAGGCGCTGCCGTCGCTGCCGCCATGGTGATGCTGCGCAGCGGGGCGGGAGGCTGCGGGATGTCGCTTCGTAGCGCGCTGAACTCCAGCTCTGAGTTCCTGTCGCTCGACTCGCCCTCGCCGTTCGTCCGCCGCGTCTGGACCCGCGCTGGGGCCGCTGCTGCCCGCGCCCAGAGCAGCGTGAGTAGCGCCGGGCCGGGGCTGGGGGAGGGGCGGAGCCCTGCTGCACGTTACCTGCATTGCGCAGTTCCCTGGTGAACACTGCAGTCGGTTTCGGCCGGCCACGCGTGCAAACCGAGCTCCTGCTGCACGTTACGTGTATGGCGCGGTTCTCCTTGGACCGGCCACCGTGCAGAGGGAGTTCCCTGCTCATGTTACATGTATTGCACACTTCACTGGGGGGACACCGTGGTCCATTTTGACGGCCATGTGGGCAAAGTGAGACCCCTGCTACAGGTTACATGTATTGCGCAGTTCCCCAGCAAACGTGTGTAGGGATTTTGGATCCGCTGCCTATGCAATGTAAAGCCCCTACTGCATGTTAGATGTATTGCGCAGTACCCCAGTAAATGTGTGCTGTGACTGTGGACTGGCTGCCCGTGCAATGTAAAGCCCCTGCTTTTTGCTGCATATATTGCGCAGCTCAGTAGTGAACGCTGTAGTCCATTTCGGCTGGCCACCAGAGATGTGGGGAGGAAAATTTTCCAGTGCTTTATTTTTCCGTGGAAAATTTTCCATTTCTAAAAAGTTATTGTTTCATAAAATTCATTAGTAATAATGAATGGATGCCAGTACAATATTAGGCAAGCCTGGCAGTTTCAAAGTTGTAATTAATGTTTTTCAGGTGATTATCCCTAGAAAGTGTGTGAGAGGGTACATGTATGTTTTATTGATTTGTAAACTGGAGAGTAAATACACTCTCACTTGAATAATATTCCAAACCAAACATCAAGTTATGAATTCACCTAATTGGCTGTGCCATACATTCATGTGTGCAAGGTAACAGATTATACGAGGAACTAGTGAATCATGCAGTAAATGTAGACTAGACACAGGTGCAGTGTGGTTATCGTGTCATTGGAAGGACTCTCTAAAAAGAGCTGACTGGCTACTAAGTTAGTGCTTGAAAATGTGGAACAGCTCTAGATCTGGTTTCTATCTGGCTTTTAATCTGAATGCATAGCAGGGCTGGAAGGCTCACACAACGAATGGGAGAATTGTACAGTGTTTGCATAGGGTTTGAACACTAAATGCCTAGCACAATTCACCCGTTCATTGTATAATTCTTACTTTGCCCAGCTGGTCAGTATAAAGTAAGGATCATCCAATTAAATAGTAAATCATGCAGTCAGTTTAGACCAGCTACACGGGCAAAGTAAGGATCGCACAGTAAATTGGTGATTCACATGATTAATTTAGACCAGCCACCCTTGTAAGGTGAGACTGGTCCCAAAGGGCAAAGTAATGATCCCGTAATGAACTGGTGAAATGCACAGTCAGTTTAGACCAGCCACCCATGCAAAGTCATTATTGCACAATAAAAATGTCTGTCCAACTCTAAGAAGAATCACCCTGCTATTAAATTAGTGCTTGAAAATGTGCAACAGCTCTATAGCTGGTTTCTATCTAGCTTTCATGTGAAGGCTTAGGCTTAAAGGCACTGCTACAGTGGTGCTCAGCCTTTTGACACACCTGGCAGCCCTCATTGGACTCCTGGTGCCACCTCCCTAGCCGTAGTGAATTGAGCAGCACCTCATTTCAAACACTGGTTCTTTGATGACTGCTTACCACCTTGCAGAGAGGCAGAGCAGCAGCCAGGCAGGGACAAGCCTCAGCCTACACTTTATCTCTGCACCTCACAGCATCCTTCAAAAGATCCCGTGGCACCTCAGGGTGCCTTTGCATCCTGGTTGAGAATCACAGCTCCACAGGTACCAAGCTGAACCTCAAGGCTTTATTCTTGTGGGCAGAAGTATGGAGCTCTGGCTCAACCAAAATAAAGACGTCTAAACTAGTGACTCTCAAGGTGCTATGGCACCTTGAGGGGTTGTAAAATGCTTTCAAAAGCAAAGTGGGGTAATGTGCAAAATTTGTACTGTAAATACACAAACCTATACATGATTTACAGCATAAACCTATTTGTAGACCTGCACATGATTTGGTTATGATTTACATGATTTGTAAACCTATACATGACTTACAAAATAAACCCAGAGATTTCAAATAGGATATTTTAGTATCAAAAACATCCTGACCTTTTGTGGTCTTTCTGAGTCCTTTGTCACAGAAGAATTGTTACTATTTTTTTTCCATAGTTAGAAAAACAAAAACAAGGGAAAGCTGAGATCTAGGATTTTTTGAGCAGTGCCTCATGTCTAACAAAGTTGATCTAAGCTGTTCGTGGGTTATGCAGCATACTGATGCTTGGAAGCTGAAGCTGGTTAGAAAGATTAAACCAGGTCTGTCTCTGTTTTTTCTTCCGCCTCTGTATTTAGGATTTCTTGTACATAAAATTCAAATGTCCACAGTTACTTTGCAACCAAATGCTTGCAGGCATGATAAGTACTCTGTAAGTCTTAAATAATAACTTCCATACAGAGATCTAAAAAAGAATGATATGTTTTTAATTAAGTGCAAAATAGTCCCAATTTTAAATCTTTCATATTTCTGAAAACTGAATATATGTTACTTTAGACTCTCCTTGAGCAAGGATGTATGCAAGACCAGGAGGAATGTGTAGAATTTGTCTGTTTTTTTTGAAGGATTTGAAATGGAATGCCTCCCTGAATTCCACCATCACTAGTTCCTAGGTAAACACCACAGCAGTATGAAATTGAAACTGATACATCAGAGCTAGTTCAGTCTGAAAATACGAAGTCTGTATTGTTGAATGTAGCTGTCTCAGTCTTCTCCAGGTCAGGCAGTTCTCACAGTGGCAGAGTCAGGGTCTCTGGCAATAGAGACCCACCAGGTCTCTGCTGTCAGCCAGAGCTTGGGACATTCCCCAGAGGAATTTTGCCCCTGCAGCACACATGGAAAGTTCTCTGTTTCTTCGTAGCACAGTTGTCTTGGGCATTTTAATTGAACATCTCTTCCTTTCTGTGGTGGGTTCATAGTTTTCTTTCTAAGAGCTACAAAACCATGAAAGAAGAAAATCTTTGATTTTTCTGGGATGTGTTTAAAGGACAGTACTTTACTTCCCCTTGCTCATCAGAAACAAATGGCAGTTGCATAGAAAACAGTTGGCTGCTGGCCTGTGGATGTTTACATCAAGACAGTTAAGCAGGGAAACCAGCTGGCATATGGTTGAAATTCATAGTGAGGCAAGTGAGCAGGATACAGGGAAGCTTCCTTTACTAAAATCAGACAGAAGTGATGCCATTAATGATCTATTTTTCGTAACCCTCTTGCCAAACTCTGTGAATAAGACCATTGTTCCTACAATTTACAGAATTAAAAAAAAGAAAGTTGCTCTGAAACGTTCTCAATTTGGGAGAAAGGCAAGGCCACACCAAGAGGAAGAATTTTCAGGTCTGGGCCATCACATAAGCAGGATTGATCTCAACTTCTGTAAAATGTGCTGGCTCCTGCATCCTTTCTGATACTGTACCAAGGAGTCCTTTGTCTCCAGTGGCTTTGCCTTATTTATCATCACTCAGTACTGTCATCTGCACTCAGCATGAGCGCAGCATCAAGAAGTGTGAGCTAGTAAGATTCAGATTTCTCTTCCTTGGAGAAGAAATTGCCTCTTCCCTTCTAGCCTGCAGAACTCCCCCCGCCCCCCCTCCATGGTATGGCTGTTCTCCGTCAGACAACTTGCAGGCCACATGCCAACAGATTATCATAGCCCCGGAGCAATCCCTCCCTCCTACCACACACCCTCCCCCAGCAGAGAATCTGATAAGGAGCAGCAGTTGCTCATGTTAAGGTAGCAAACCGTCAGTTTGGAGGAAATTAAAAAATATTGTTCTAACTTTAGTTGCCTCACTAAGAGCACTGACACAGAGTCCTTGTGTGAAAATTTGTGGGTAAACAGAATTTCCTTTTTAACTGCATAGATTTCATAGACATTAGGGCTGGAAGGGACCTCGGAAGATCGAGTCCAGCCCCCTGCCCAAAGGGCAGGAAGTCAGCTGGGGTCATAGGATCCCAGCAAGATAAGCATCCAATTTACTCTTGAAGGTGTTCAGTGTAGGTGCTTGAACCACCTCCGCTGGCAGACTATTCCAGACTTTGGGGGCTCGGACAGTAAAGAAATTCTTCCTTATGTCCAGCCTGAAACGGTCTTGCAGGAGTTTGTGACCGTTCGACCTCGTCATCCCATGGGGCGCTCTGGTGAACAGACGTTCCCCCAGATCCTGGTGGTCACCCCTGATAAACTTGTAGGTGGCCATCAGATCACCCCTGAGCCTGTGCTTTTCCAGGCTAAAGAGTCCCATGGCTCTCAGCCTGTCATCGTAAGATCTGTTTTCCTGACCTCTGATCATGCGCGTGGCTCTCCTCTGGACTCTCTCAAGCTTCTCCACATCCTTTTTGAATTGTGGAGCCCAAAACTGGACGCAGTACTCATGCACACTGTTCAAATGCAAACCCTTCTCATTCTTTCTTATTATTACTATTTTTTAGGAATTTTCTTCTGACAAAGTTGAACGTTTCACTGGACACTGTTTGAGATCAATGAGAAAAAATAACCTGTCATCTTCAGACTCCAGCTTTGACAATAGTATGAAGGTACTAAGTGAGAATGTTAATGGAAGGCACTTTACAAGGTAAATGCTTTTTTTCCATGTTCCTTAGCCACTGTCAAATTGAAATCTAATAATTTTAAAAATCAAGGGTGAAAGAGTAAAAGTATTTCAAATGCTATTCCAGTACCTATGTTCTCCCCCTCCCAGTTTGTACTTTTACTACCAGTTATCTTTCTTTCTATCAGAAATATTCTCAAAAATGTTGTTGTAGAGACCTGTACAAATCTGGCAATGGTACACAATGCACAGAAGACCATATATATATATCCCCCCCCCCCCCAAATCTTCTTGTTAGGAAATTGTGCTTTCAGTTTTTGAGACATTAGTATGTGGCATATGACAGTATCCCTTACAGTTTTAAGGATTTAATCTCTTATTCTGCGTTCTTATTTTCAAATGTTTACACTTTCTTAAAATATAACACTTCCCAGGGTTAAAGTTTTGTCTGCTCAGCTCTGTGGCCTGTCTTTGACAGTTTTAGAACAGACTTCTTCATTCACCAGTATCGAATTGACTTATAGATTCTTGCCTAACCTGTTCTCTTATTCAATCTCTGGGCAACTTATACTTTAATTGAGAAGGGAATGGAGCCATGAGTCTTCTCTGGGGAGGGCTGTATAGAAATCAAATGGATAAATAAAATGTAATTATTGAAAAATTCTGAGTTGAAACCTGCCAGGGATGTTATAATGGTCAAATTAATTTTAATTCAGGAAATGTACAACTGAAATTTAACTTTTGTGCTATACAAATGCTGCTTGTAAAAAGATGATGTAGCACGTCTCTTGGCTCAACTAAAGGAGGTTGTCTAATTCCACAGTTATACATATGCTTCATATCCCAGTCTTTTGTAATTTTTAGAATACATCTTTTTTTTTTTTTTAATTTTAAAACTTAAGTATGGTAAACCAGTGATAACTTTCCAAGCCTGGAAATACAAAGTCCAGACCTTTGAACCTGCATCATCTAGCACAGTTAGGTCCCAATTCTGCTTGTGGTCTCTTGGCTCTATGAAAATTGTAGATCTCTTGTATGTGCAAGCCTAAGTTTTAACTTGGGTTCTACTCATTACCAGTTTTATAAGAAATATTCTTGTAGAAAAGGATTAAATTGGTTCAGTAACTTTTAGTCTTTCCCTTCTTTATACAGGCAGTCAGCAAAGCTGCAGGCTGCCAAAAAAAATGAAGATTGTAAAAAAGGTAAAAATAAACCCCTCTTTTCCAAGTTTGTTAATTAGTTTGATAGGCTGTAAAGGGCATGTTTTATTTGTTAGGTTATTTCATTACAGTCCGTGTAGTGCTGAATATACTAACATAGGTGCCAGAAAATGACTAAGAATGCAACCCCCACTCCCCATATCAAATCAGGTATTTTAGTTCCATCTGTGTGATGGCCAACCTGTCTCGTATGTCACAAGTGGCAACCACAGCAGCTGTGTGGGATACATGAGGGTGCTGGGTAAGCCAGCAAGGGTCCCTGAAACCCCCTCATGGCTGTCGGCCATGGTACGCATACACAATGAGACATGTTGGGGCTCTGTGGACCTCAGTGCAGCTGCCTGCCACAGCCAACTTGGGACCATGGTCCAACTGCTTGTGCAGTCCCTGTTGTCTACTCTCCTTCCCCCTGCTCCAAGACTACAGGGTTTCCCATCCCTTTCTCTGCTTAGAGGTGTTTTTTTGCAATGAGCCTGCCATTTTTTGCAAAAAATGTGCAACTGCATATTTGGCATGTCCCTACATATGGTATTGAGGGCAGCACCTTGTCAGGAGGGTAAGACCCTGCTTGTTCTGTCCCATGGGAAATGTGAGCCTGGAAGCTGTTGCTGAGCACATGGCAAAATCATTACTTTTTGAAAGTATCTGGAGACACACAGCTGATAAAGGACAGAGAATGTCCCCCAAGCCCTGGGACTCTGTTGCCAAAGGCCACCTGTGCACAACTAGCACACAGCAGTGTCTTTCCACCTCTTTAAAGTGTTTAGAAGAAATGCTTCTATTTTGTTTTTATTTCTAATTCTTAGTTCAAGAGATGCAAAGCAGTTAAATAGGTGGGCATCCCCAGAGCACACGGGCCACAGGCAGCCACTGTGTGTGGCATATGAGCCCTAGGCACTCAGTGGAATGGAAGCACTGAGGGCTCACACCTCTGGCTACGCAGTGGAGAGGCAGCAGGCTGCTTCTGCAGGAGAAAGTGTCAGCTCCAAAAGCTGAATTAAGACTTCACTTACCCTGTAGCTGCTGCCAAACTTAGGGCTTTGGGTCCTCATTCACCATATAAAATTGCAGTAGTTTCAGGGCCAAGAAAGGGTTAACCTGGCTCTTGTGACACTCTCTCAAGTGTCCTGCCACTGCTTGGCTTTGCACGCTTAAGAGATT
This sequence comes from Crocodylus siamensis, assembly GCF_052110815.1. NCBI lineage: Eukaryota > Metazoa > Chordata > Crocodylia > Crocodylidae > Crocodylus > Crocodylus siamensis. The sequence goes on along the minus strand of NC_143397.1, from coordinate 240,407,731 downwards.
CAAGCTCCTCTGTTATTATTTTGGCACCCTAAGCTACAGGCTCTGTCAGATAGATCTGTGGGGGTCAGGGATCAGTGACACTCAGGGGGAGGTGAGGCTTAACTTGTGGCATGCCTGCCAGTAAGTTAGACCATAACTGGTTCAGTCAGTTATTAGAAGTTTACTAGCTGGGCAGTACAAAGGTGTCTATTCCAAATGCTTCTCTTGGCTTTCATCAGGCAATAGGTTCTGCAATCTGCTTCTGATTTGCTTAAAGTATATTATTAATAATTACATTTGAACTAGGTTTCAGCTTAGCAATCAAAGATTTTTTTTAAGTATCTTTTATTTTCCATTTTTTTAAATATATGCCACATTAACTATGGTCTAGTAGTAGCCATTTCCTTTCCTTTCCTTTCCATTTTAATAACAAGCATTAGTGTGAAGATCCCAGAAATGTAGTGATTGATGCTGTGCCTGAATGCTGGTCCAGTTTTTGGAAAGCGACTTCAGATACTCATTTTTCAGGTGCTTAGTTTTGAGAGAACTTCACTGTATTGAAAATGTTAAGAGAATCACGGTGTCTCAAACTTAAGACGCCCGGGTCAGGTAGCTGCTTACAAATATCTTAATACAAATATTTAAAATTATTTGCATGGTAGTAAAATGAATGAAAACATCTTAAGAGTAGACTGTAAAACCTATAGGATTGTAATTTGTGTTTATTTGTAATTATAGGAATATTTATTTCAGTAAAATAAATTAGAACAAAGGTTGCCTTGAACTCTTGCGTAGAGCAGAGGTTGGCTATCTAGAGCTTGCAGGCCAGATCCAGCCCGTGAAGGTCCAGTCTGGCCCAGGAGATAGGTGGCACCATGTTGCCCATCCACTCAGAAGCATGTCCATCTGCTGTGGAGTTCGCTGGCCTACCGTGTCTGGGCTTATCCTGGCTGCAGGGGGAGGGGTTGAGACTTGCAACCCACAGCAAAGGAATGTTCCAGTTTTCAAAAAGTTGCTGACCCATGCCCTGAAATACAAGCACACTTAGTTATACCAGATCAGTTTTCAAAACTGTTAAACGACTTCTCCATAGATGCTTTCTGAATAGAGAATTTGAACATGTATAAATACAATATAAAGCTTATTGCATTTTAATTCAAAATTAAGTAACTCTAATTTTGTAATTAAACAAAAGCTCAAAGCTGGTGGATTTTTTTGCAAGATTATTTTGCATATTGCGTGGGGGGCAGTGTATTAATTAATATTAGACATCTAGAAATTTTAGTAATTTCAGTCACCAGATCACTGAAGACCAGAGCAGAGGTGACAGCGGCAGAGCAAGTTCATGAAGAGAGCAGAGATGTGGAGGTCCGTCGCAGCTGCCGAATTAGGCGAAGCCGATATAGTACTACAAACCAATCTGTATTGTTTGACAAACTTATAACAAAGTGAGTGTTGTTCTATCCTGCAAAGTAGGTTAAACAGTTCCTAGAGACTTACCTCTAAGCATGTCATAGAATGATATGCTTTGTTAATCAGGGATTTTCTTTTCTTCAATATTGCCTGCACTAGAGGCAACATCAAAAATGTTTAATTATTAAAAATGTTTGCTAAAGCTAAATTTACTGTAGCAATTCTTTGCATATTCCTACATAGGGAATGTATATGCCTTGATGTACTGCTGAAGTTCCTGGTCTGCTAGGATTCATTACCAATGGGGCTACACAATGCCAACTCATAGCATAAGGTGTTCAGAGCCAAGGTTATAAAATGGCTGTGCCATCCATCTTTTTAATTCCTTCTTTGCTGTTAATTGTAAATAATAGGGATTTTTCCATGCTTGGATGGCTCTTGAATCTTGCATATCTCCTATCTGGTTTGACATATGAGTAAATCACTCCAAGAATAATGGAGCTGCTTGATACAGGGATCCTAAATGTTCTGCACTGTCATAGACATCAATAGAGGCTATATCCAGGTGGGATTCTGTAGTACAGCAGTTTCTTTGTTTCTGGATCTCCTTCACAACTGAATAGATTTAATTTCACACCTGGAAAGTTGTGCAGCTCTCTTCAGTATTGTAGCCTTGATGATAAAGGAGGAATTGACTGATTTAGTGACCTATCAGTCCTCATCCTTTCTTCAATTTTGGCTTCTGAGCTTTTGGTGTTCTGGAATGGCACTTTTGCACAGCCACTTTTTTCCAGGAAATTCTCAAAACTTAACAGCAATTAAAGGATATAGCTAACAAGTGTTATGAAGAAATAATTTGAGGTTTAGAACAACTGCTAAGGGAAAATATTTTTTTTTTTCTGAGAGGGAGGGATGCTGTTGACTTCTAATTTTCAGTCAGAAACGTAATTCTTACAAAGTAACATTAACATTACTGTAATTGAACCAAGAAAAAACTTTTGGTTTCTGTTGTTTATAGATTTTATTTTATTTTTTTACATAGCAATGAGAGGATTTTTGTTTTCTTTTTAAATAAACTATAATTCCAAATGTGTATAACTTGTTAGGGAGATCAAAGGGCAAGTATAACACCAAAAACTATTTTAAGCTTCTTTCTTTAAATAACTAGCTAATATTTTGACTGTAATTTTAAGCGCATCAGTTTATACTTTCCTGATAATTAATAGTTGTTTCAGGTATTTTAAATGTTCACTGATGGTATTCTTAGTCACATGTCACAATCTTTATATCAGCACTGCAGAAGCAGTCTTGCAAAAAATGGATGACATGAAGAAGATGCGTAGACGCAGAATGATGGACTTGGAAGATCTTGGAGTGTTTAATGATGCAGAAGAGGTATCTGTTCATTCTATTATTGTAGATGCATATCTAAAAAGATGTTTTAGATGTGCATCTTTTAGGCAGCCAACTCATTTAATTTTAGTCCACTTCCATTCTTCTCTATTGTCACAGAGAATAGTCTGTCTACATTGATTTCTTAATGACTCTTTCAGCATCTGAAGACTTAGCCAATCCCCACACAGTCTTTTTCAGACTAAATAATTCCAGGTCTTTCAGCCTTTCCTCATAAATCATGTTTTGCAAGTTTCCTGTCATTTTTGTTGCTCCCTTCTGGACTCTTTCCAATCTGTCCACATCTTTCTTGACATGTGGGGCTCAAAACTGGACACCATTCTCCAAGTCTGACCTCACTAGTGCTAAAGTGCTATAGAGTGAAACAATTACTTTTATTAATATGGCCCAGTATGCTTTTTGCAACAAGATCCAAATCAATTTTTTTCTCTCAAAACGTAATGTTACAATGGTATAGTATAGGACATAGTGAGGCTGCTGGGCATCTGCTTCTGCAAGTGCTGGGCTGGGGGGAGTCATTTGGCTCCCCACACCTGGCAAATTCAAAGCCATGTACCTGGCAGCCATTAATTTAAAGATGTGATCTGATCTGATCCCACTCCACATAACTGCTGTATCTAAGGCATCCATCCATTCCAGAGGAGTACATACATGTCTAATTTTTTTTCCGCAGAACTTACTGATTTCTGCCCCCCAATATTTTTCATACTTAGGAAAACCTTGATATGTACTCTCGAGGAAAGCAAAAAAGGGAGATTCAAAGAACTGATGAAGAAACTACTGATAACCAAGATGGCAGCGCAGGTCAGTGTTTTGTCTTAAGTTTCTTTACTGTGCTTTAATGAAAACATCTGCTGTTTGAAGTGATCTGCAGTACAGAAAAAAAATGTTCATGTACTGTTGTTCATTACCCTATTGCATGGATCTTGCCCCATAACTGCAGTTCCTATTGTAATAGGCTCTCTGCAAAAAAACAGACAAGAGTCTTTGCTCTGAAGAGTATTAAAAAAAAAAAAAAGAGATGACAAATGAAAATGGGGTGGGGAAAATAATGCAGACAGTATTTTATTAGCCTAAATTTTCTAAATCAGTAGCTAAGCAGCGTGCGTCTGTGTAGTAAGAATCTTGGCAAAGAGTGTTTTAAGGAGAATAAAGAGAGAGGTACCTAGGTATTTATGGAAAGCCCCATTTGAGTAATAAAGGTCAGCAGAATCTAAATGCTTTCTTCTCCGCTGAGAAGGAAATTGAACATATGGCTGTTGGAGACTTGGTACAGAGGCAGGACTTGGTATCATGATACCAAGTGAGAGATGACAGGAATACTGCGGGCAGGTTGTGTACAGCTTTGAAGAAGAATACCTTAGGTTTGATGTGAGGAAGAGAAGGTGCTAGTGGAGAGAAACAGAGAGAAGAGACTTGGTCAAAGTGACAAGTTAGGATACTCTGCAGTAATGTTCTGGGTTCATTTGGTGGCCTGAGATTCCTTCTCTCTCCCCTTCACAAATGGAGTAATTGAGATTATGAGAATTTTTTGGAGAGAGAGCTCTGAATGGGAAGGAAAGCATGAATTGTAGAATCTGCAGGATCCTGTGAAAAATATCAGTGTTTCCAAAGGGAAGTGGGGAAAACTAACTGGTTAGTGGGTGGGTAGATTTCTTATGGATGGTAATGTATATAACTTTTATCTATCAGTTTAAGTCCTTTATTAGGAGAATATTTTTAATGTGATGATGGAAATTTGTTTTAACCAACTACAATAAGAATAATAGGCAGACAAGGTTCTTTGGGTGAATCTGATATCTTCTATTGAACAAACTTAAATAGTTGTGGGGGAAAAAACTTCTTAACAAGCTTTCAGGTTTAAAAATCCCTCATCAGACTGAGGAAGCATCTGCAGTTGGTGTGTGCTCCTCCTGGATGGAATGAATAGTAAAGAAGCCAGAGGCTGTGCTGTTATGCATGTAAGCGGGCAGTCAGTGAAGATGTAAATTGAGTGAGAGACAGCCTGGGGAGTAGGGTTGTGAGAGAAGGGGGATGAATGTAGCAGGTAAATAGTGGAGAGGTGCCTGGAGAGTCAGGCAGGTTATGATGTGTCATAAATTGAATGTCTATATTTAGTCCATGATTTTATTTATTTTTTTTTGTATCCAGGAGGTTGATGAAGTGAAGTTCATAGGTTCATCTGTGAAAAGTGTTTTGTAAGTTCCCTCTGAGGATTAGAACTAAGAGATTGGAGAGAGAGTGATTTTTCTTGTGAGAAATGTTCCCACGCAGGTAATTGGATATTCTTGTCCTTGATAAATTTCCAGTGTGCATTCATTCTGGTGCGCAGTTGTTGTTTGGTCCCTCCAATGTGTTTTCCATCGGGGCATTTGGTGGCTTGGATGAGATGTATATTGTTTCTGGAGGTGCAGCTGTAAGATCCAAGAATGCTGATGGCTCTGTGGGGTGTAGTAATTGTGGGGGTGGAGGTGATGTGTTGGCAAGGTTTTGCATTTCTTGTCATGGCATGGTCTGCATCCATTTGGTGTGTTCTGGGCTGTAGGAAGTTTTGCTTCTGAGATTAGCAAGGTTCAGTGCCTGTTTGAAGGCTAGGATGGGTGGGTCTGGGAAGATCTGTTTAAGAATAGGGTCTCCTTCTAGTACTGGTTGCAGTTGTTTGAGAATTTCCTGTATGGGTTCAAGGCAGGGGTGATATGTCGTAACCAGTAGTGCGCGATTTTGTGGAGGGGTTTCTTTTGTACTGCAGCAGTTCTTCATGTGGTATCTGGGTGGCTCTTTCAAATGTGCATTCTCTCTCTCTGGAGGAGTGTCCTTGTTGAATGAAAACCGTTTTTAAGATTAGCGTGGCGACAATCCTGGGTGTTCTCAGTGCAAGTTGGGTGGTATCTGAGGGCTTGGTTGTACATTACAGCTTTCTTGGTGTGTTTGGAGTGATTGCTGGTTCTGTACAGATATGTATGTTGGTCTGTCTGTTTCCTGTATAACATGGTCTGTATTTTACCATTCTGGATACTGACCATCGTGTCTAAAAAGTAGATGCTTAGTAGATATCTCCCTCTTCTCTCTGGAAGTGTTATCCAACCTCTTGCACTGCAGGTTGGATGGGCAGTGCCAGGTTAGTCTGTGGCCCATATCTGGCCAGTGGTCTTAATTTGGTATGCAGGACGGTTGCAGCAGGGTGACCTGTCTGGGGAGGTGTGCAGCCCAACCCTGATCCATCCACTGGGTTGGGGAGTGGCCTGGTGCCTATCTGGACATGTGAGGCAGAGTAGCTTGACCCCAATCCAGATTCAGAGGTTGAGGGGGGATGGGTAGCAGCCTGGCCTAATCCAGACATGGAGAAGGGAGGAGGCTGGCCCTGATCCTGCTGTGTGGCAGTGGCCCAGACCGGGCTGGATCCAGTGGTGTGGAGCTTCTACCACTCCTCCACTGCCAAATTTTTCCGACCTGTGGGGATCCTCATGGGCCAGATGCTGTGGCTGTGCAGGCTGGATTTGGCCCATGGGCCTAAGGTTCAGCACCCATGCTTTATGGCATAGAGTTGCAAATTGTGTGGTGTTTTTGTTGTCACAAATGTAGTCTATGGCAGACTTAGGCATAGAATTCACATTTCCAGACTCCTAGTCCTATACTATGTAGCAATAATAACTACATTTATTTTTTCTTAATTATCTTAGAGTTAGCAGAAGTAATTTTTTTTAAGTAATAACATGTCATTGCATTAAAAAATAGTCACCTAAAACAAATAGCAGTGGGTAAAATGCTGGCCTTTTGAAGCCAGTGATGTTTTTGCCACTGATTTCAGTGAAGCCATGATTTCACCCAGTGCACCTGTGAACATCCTTCTCCACTGATTTTCCCTTTCCTGGGATATCTCCCTTGTAAGTTGTTCTTTGGGTTCTGCAGTTTTCCAGCTCTGTGCTGTAGTGAATACAACAGTGAGCTATGAATTTAGTGCAACTCATTCTAACTCCTGGGTCCCAGTCATATCATAACTGATTTTAATCCTTTGCATGTTTTAAATATACACAGAGAATTTCTGTCATTTGTAAGCTAAGCTTATTCAAAACTGTGTTAAATCAAATTGGTGTTGTTCATAGTATATGTAATAATACAATGACTTGGGGCTCTTTTTCTCATTAAACTAAGAGTAGGTCTTTTATCATTTATAGAGTCGTCAGAAGAAGGTGAAGACCAAGAAGATGATGATGGAGAAGATAATCAGAAGCGCTATGACCTGAGACAAAGGAAAACAGTTGTACGCTATCAAGCCCCAATGGAAAGTAAGTTGCATGTCTGATTTTAATTTTTTTCCCCCTTGTCTGTGGTTGGCCGTGGGCACTGTCATTTCTTGAAATAAACCATCTCTTTCTTATCTTTTCCCTTCTTACTTTAGAAGTCTCTAACTTCACTTATTCTCCACTGTCTTGCCACTCAGTGTGCTCATTACTTTACTCTGCCTGCTTTAATTATTGATACACTTATCTGTCCAAAATAAATTTAACTGCTGTATTTTAAAATACCATGTTGACATGGTGTGATTTTACAAACATACAGTAAAAGCCACGTTATCTGGCACCTTAGAAACGGGTATGTTCCATTAATCAGCATGCTAGTCAACATGCTGAAAGTGAAACTGGAAGTGCCCACCATGGGTTTCACTGAGCCCCCATGACCTTGGGCAAAGCTGCCTATGCTGCCAACCCCGCATGATCCTGGGCAAAGCAGGGCCCCTCTCCCTGTCCCCAGCACATGACACCAGGGAGGGGTGGTGGTGCACCAGGAGGAGCAGCGGCCCAAACAGGCAAAGACACTTGTTTGGGCCTCTCAGGTAACTGGCATATTTGGTTATCCAGTACCCCCATTCTTCATGGGTGCCAGATAACAAAGCCGTTGCTGTAGGTGCATAATTCAACCCATACATATGTCAGTAACTGAAGAGTTAAAATTTGCATCACAATTTTTAACTATTTTGAAAGCTACTAATACATTAATTCTTTACATGTCTGCTATTGCTTTTTAAGATCTTCATTGACAATAAATGTTCTTGAAATAATAGTAGCAAAATCAGGGTGCCAACTGCAGTTCAGTAGTACAGGTTTCTTTTAAGAAACATCATACATGAACTGCTTTTGAAAAGCAAATCTAAACAAGCCGGATATGCTGACAAAAGAAACTTAATCCTAGTTAACTCTCTCCTGTGTGTCATAATACTTAAACAGATAGAAGCAGGGGGTGACACCAGTTCACTTACATTTTTTGCTCTTTGTGCCATTTGCTCAGATAGTTTTACTAGATCTTTGTATTTTATTACAAATAAAATATGCATTCTTTCAATAGAGCCCAGGCATCAAAGAAAGCCCAAGCTATTTTATCCATCCTCCCCATCCCCGGTGAGACGACGATATTCTTTTAGCTCTGCAGGACCACGAAGCCCTTACTGTAAAAGACTTACAAGGTTTGTATATGTGTTGTAATTTATTTTCATTCATCAAAGTTCATGGCAGGCCCACTGTTAAATGCTAGTTGAAATGACTTCCAAGGTGATAGTAATTATGGAGACATTGCTGTTGACTATATGGGTATAGTTCATTTCATTTTTTATTAAAAGCAGGGATTCAAAATCTTCAAGCATATCTTTGTTCCTAGAACCATTGTTTTTGAGAAGTTCAAGCTCAATTTACTTGCAATTTTTATTTTTAAAGCAACCGTCAAACTTCCCTTTGTTCCAAGTGATTGTTGTTCGAATAATGCAAACTTTAGTTTGCCATATAACTGATATTAAGTGAAAATTTTCTTTTTGTGGACAAGATTTAAAGAAAACAGGAGTCAATGTAACTCTTAATTGTATCAATATTTAGACTACAAAAAGAGAGAGAGAGTCTGGTTTGCAGCTCAGGTAACTGGAGTTAATTGTCAGTATTTGTTCTTCCTCTACAAAAAAGCACTTAACATGCAATTATTTTAAGTTGCAATGTTTCTGTAGTGCACAGGATTTTTCACTGATAGATTGCTTGATACTAGTGTCACTGCCCTTTACAACATGTATGTCTGTACATAGTAACTTGGCCATAGTATTTACAGGACTGCAAGATCTTGTTGCCATTGTTCGACTCAACACTGAAGCAGTACTGTTGGAGCACAGATCTTGGGCACAGAACTGAGTTCTCTTGGGATGACTTTTTTCTTCCACTCCTTTTTCCTGTAGCACTGGTCTTGGTAAAAGCCCTCAAAATAAATAAGTTTAGATGCAAATAAACAGAGGCAAATCCATCAGTAGAGCTTGACACTTCTATGCTCCTTTTAAAAACTTGCCTTACAGAGGAGAGTTATAAAAGCCTTATGGTTGATCTGACTTACTTTCAAATAATTAGAGGTATTTCATAATACTATTCTCTTTGGACTTCCTAATTAGCATCTGTGTGTGAAGTTTCATATATGATGCAATATAACTCCAAACTTAAGTAAAAAAAATATTTTTTTACTAAGTGTGTACACACAGTTGTTTTTTTTTTTTCAAACTTATGTTTGGAGTTAGCTTAAATATATATATATATTTTTTTATCCTGAAGTTGTGGATATGTCACAAAGACATATACAAGAATGTTATAGAGAAATCAAAAATACATACCCAGGATAATTTGCTGTCTGCATCTTTTTCAGTGAAATTATAAAATGTTAAGATGAAAGTACATAATTTTGATGCACAGAAAAACCTTATCTGCATGGTGTCACTACTGAGCAAAATAAAGCTTGTCCTCACATCCTGCTCAGGTACATTGCACCTACTGTTGAGTATAAGTATCTTGGCCAGAATTTTCAAAAGTGATTAGTAACTTTTTGATGTTCCAATTTTAGATGTCTTGGGTCTTGATTAGAGAAGGTGTCTTCTGAAAATCAGTCTGTCAATTAACATTAGAAATTATGTTTGAAATTTTGGCTGTAGAACATCACCTACTTTAAACATTTTAACTCACTAGGTCACTAGGACATTATTTTTTTGTTCAGTGAGGAATGCGCTCTCTTTCCCCCTCCCCCCTTGCAAATAAGGATGCAACTGGTAAGGGGGGAAAAAACCACAAAGAGAGAAACTGCCTTACATACCAGTTTTCTGCCATGTGGGAATGAACAATTAGCATCTTTTTATTTTAACGTGTTAAGGTGACTAAATTGTGACATTTCTTGCTGTTTTTATTTAAATAATTACAATAAATACAGACGGAAACATGCAATCCATAACAGCGATTCTACGTCCTCCTCCTCTTCCTCTTCTGATGATGAAGAACGTTTTGAGAGGCGTAAGAAGCGCAGCCGTAACAGAACTTTAAGGAGGTTTGTGCCATTAAGTAGTTCCTCCCCTGGCCCATAAGAGAAAATCTGCATGTAAATAAAGCAGTAGTCTCTTAATTCTTACAGAACAGACTCCTAAGTAGCCACATCTGTAAGTACTTTTGAGTTTAAAAGGAACCTGTGAACTTGGAGCTGATTCTAGAAGTCCGTCAGAAACTGCTTTTTTTTTTTTTTAAATTTGCTTAAGCAGCATGAACCAAGCTTTTTCAGTTCCCTCATGAAAATGCACATTCTTTTCTGATCTGTTTTAAAATGGTACTTTTATCAAAGGTGAAGTAGTGGTATACAAAGTATTATAAGATGCAAATATAAACTGGTTTAAAAACAATAGTAGTTTGTTTGGGGGGGTTGTTATAACTTTCTTTTTTGTTACAATGTTCTTTTTTTTTTATTGTCAAGTCTAACTGTAATGGATGTAAAAGTTTCAGGCAGGTGGTTGCTGTAGTTTTCAAAAAGGATGGCATTCCTTTAATGGCAATTTTATGAATGATTGCATTCAAGATTCTGTAGGATATCATAAAGTTAGAATATAAGTAAAATTCGGAGATTTCCTACGGTCTGTGCAGACAAAAATGCTTGGGATGGAGTAGCAGTTCCAGACTTGCTGGACAGGTTACATGGGTTCACAGTAAACCATGGAAACAGGAAGCACTTGCATTACTGTCTCTTTACTTGAAGCTTCGTATTTAAATTACTGGAAGAATTGCTTTCATAATTAAAATACTAAAGTAGGGTCACAATATGCAAATGTGAAATAAGGAGTTAAGTCAGTTATTGCAGTTCTCACCAATTCCCTAGGGCTGAAATTTTCAAAAGTACCCAAACTAATTTAAAGCATAAGACCTTGGAATGGGCTTTTTGAAGGTGCTTCTTCAAAAGGTAAATCACCTTTTTGTTGGCTGCACTTTCAATGGAATGGGCTTTTTGAAGGCTGCACCTTCAAAAGGTAAAGTGATTTAACTGTGTTAAAATATTTTAATAACTTGAAATGTCTGGCATGGTATTTTTTCCTGTATTGACACTTGGATGTTATGAATCTAATTCAGTTTTATTAGCAAAATTCACTCTTAGTGATTTACTCTTATTGCAGACGTATACAAACTTTTGTGTTGTTTTCCCAATAAACTATTTGTACTTTACTTTACTTTACCTGGGGTTCTCTCGGTCTCTCTCCTTGCCTTGCAAACCAGGTGCCTTCCACTTAACTTTCGAAAAGATGAGTTAAAGGGAGTTCACAAAGATCGAATGAAAATTGGAGCAAGTCTGGCTGATGTTGATCCAATGCAAATAGATTGTTCAGTGAGTGTTTTATGTTTCAAATACTGTGAACAAAATTTCTTTCATTCTTTGGAAAACCTTTATTAAGTTACCTATAATTATCTCTTTACAACTACCTTTGTGCACAACCTATTCTTCACCCTACTTCAAAATTACTTTGAATGTGAAGTGTTTTCTTTTGTAGCCGCACATAATGTTTTTTTTCTTTCTTCTGTTCTTTGATCCTTGGTGTAGTATTGCTGTTGAGATTTGCAGTATGTTAAATACTGCACTCAAATTCCAGACCTTTGGGCCCAGCAATCCAGTCCTCAGTTTTTTGCAAACAACTATGCACCTTTATCCATCAAACTTTGAATTGAAAAGGGGGAGGAAAATAGTGCTATCCACATGTGATTGCTCAGAAATTGCAATTTAGCCTTTTTTGACATGTGTGAAGTATATTGGTGGTGTGTGTGTGTGTGTAACATGACAAACACATATATGTAATTATTCCTTTTTAGGTACGATTTGATAGTGTTGGTGGCCTCTCTACCCATATTTCAGCTCTGAAAGAGATGGTGGTTTTTCCACTCCTTTATCCAGAAGTGTTTGAGAGATTCAAAATTCAACCTCCAAGGTAATATATATAATTTATTAGAATTTGAAGATTTGTATTTCTGTTTCCAGGAGAATTTTTCATTTTAAGTGTCTTTAGACCTTATCGGAACAGATCAATCCTAAGCGTAGGTCATTTCAAGATTTGGGTAGTGCATAGTCAAGGCATCTGTTTTAAAATAAGAATATACGAATATGAAAAGTGACCTGGATAAAAATAGCAATTCCAGTTTCTGTATTCTAACTTGACTTCCATGCTAAATATGATCAATTTATAGATGGAGACAGTGTTTCACATCTACAAACTTATTTTCAAGTGTGAAGATCTGATTTCCTCCCACCCTGCCCATATATAAATTCTAATATGTGGTTAGAGTATTAGTAATACAGTTTGTTAACGGAGCAAAATAAGCTCCACCTTTCGCATCTATTTTGGCTATGTGTTTAAAACTAGAATATAATAATAGATGCTTGTACTAATGAGACTTTTTTTTTTTTTTACTGAGCATATTGTAATAGCTGGGAACGTATTGGCATATGACTTGCGCACATGAAACAAATATAAGTAGGAGAGCTCCATTTTTCCACTGTATATAAAGCAAAGATTCATGGATTGTAAGGCCAGAAGGGACCTTGAAAGATCATCAGGTCTAGTCCCCTGCAGGAAAGAGAGCTGGGGTGGAGTCAGGTGACCCCAGCAAGGTGACTGCTCAGGTAGAACTGTGTAGGCAAAAACTCAGTAGAAACCTACTGAAATGTAACTTTAGACTTCTGAAAATGAAAGATTAAGTTTTACAAGTAACAAGTCTTGTGGTTTTCTTTAAAATTACTTCTAAATTTCTCTTAATGGTATCTGACTTACTAACATTTAGAATTGTCAATTATCTGCAAAGGCCTCTTGACTTTGTAACACACTGGATCTGTTTTGTTGAATGGGTCTTGGTGTTGGGCATAGCTTGAGCATCCCTATTTTCATGGTAATGTCATTTACTATGGGCTGACCTTGTCTGTAGCTTTCATTGTGAGAGAGCAGTCTATTTTACTAGTTCATCACAGATGAATAAGAGAATGTTGTGCAGGTATTGTAGTAGTGGGAACTTCAATTTCTGAAGAAATCCTGTGTAGAGCACTAAACTGGACCTTGAGTTACATCTTCATTTAGCAAATCACTTAATTTTTTTTGTTTCTTGGTTTCTTACTTTGTAAAATAAGGATGATCTCTGTCTCTCTCTCTCTCTCTCTCTCTCTCTTTTTTTTTAAACTTGTCTGTTTGGATTGGTTCCAATGTGTACATGTATAATAGGGAAAATAATTTCTTCTTATTGGCGAAATACTAAGACCTTTGTAATATAGAAAGCTTAGACTTGATCAGGGTGCTTATGCTCTGGTCAGATCTGGACTGCAGGACTCCTGGTGGGTTAGATCTGCAGGGCAAGCAGTGGCTTGTCAGCACAGCCCTCGCCCACTCATTTGCCAATGGCCAGTTCTAACAGAGTCCTGAATTCTGCAGTAGGCCATACCCACTGCTACCCAAGCCCCCAAATTCCCTGGTGTGCCAGCTGATCTGTGGGCCATGTATTTAACACCCCTCTACTAGTTAAGAGTAGCAATATCTTCAGGCTTTTAAAGTTGCATAGATCATAACATATTTTTGCTAAATAAAAGTGTGTATTTGTGTCCATGCTAAATTGGACACGTTTTGATTATTCGTTTACCCTTTACCCTGCATATTGATTGTTACTTGAGCTCTTGAAAATACATTCCTTCCTAAGGTATCCTAACTGAAACATGGAAATTCATGTATTTTGCAGAGGCTGTCTGTTCTATGGTCCACCTGGTACTGGAAAGACCCTCGTGGCCAGAGCACTTGCTAACGAATGCAGTCAGGGTGATAGGAGAGTAGCATTCTTTATGAGAAAAGGAGCTGATTGTTTGAGTAAGTGGGTGGGAGAATCTGAACGACAGCTCCGATTGTTATTTGATCAGGTAAGTGTACTGCTTACTGCTAGTAGCATCCATAGTTTATGGTTTCATAATGCTTGTCATAAGGCCTTGCTTTCAGTTGTTTAAAATTTTGCCACATTTTAATGCGTTAAGAATTTTTACACATCTGGGTGTCTTAAAAAAAAAAAGCTTGAAGTTGCAATAAAAAAAAATCAGTCTTTCATAGAAAGGGATTGCAAGGAAATGTGGGGGTTTTCTCTATAACTTAGAAAAAAAGAAAAATATTGTACCTTCTCACTGAGTAGTCCAGGTATCTCCACACTATGGAGCTTGGGCTTGGAACTTTAGGCACAGGAGAGAGGTGAGAAAAGGAAAAGTTACAGGAGCCAGGAAAGGATTGAGGATATGGGGAGAGAGGAATAAACAATCTGAGGGCAAGACCCACTACTTAAGCATGTTTGCCTCCAGAACCTGTAACTTCAAGACCTGGGAATCCTGCTTTCTTCTGAAGTCATTAAAAACCTATAGGCAACAACACCCTGCACCCCAAGTGGTGGTTTCATATACAACATTTTAACTTGTTCTAATTACTCGGTTAACTGAAAAAATAGCGGTCACTGCTCCTGATCTAAAACATCTTCTGATGACTTTTTGTAGAGAGAGGTACATGATATAATATTTCTGGTTTTATTATCTTGGGGTAGTGGCACTTGTTTTGGCTCTTTTTCATCAAAAAGTATGTTCATGCAACCTTGATTTGGGAACTTTCTAACTTTTGAAGGCTTAACATTTGCAATGATGACTTTTTTAAATGAAGGTGGGGTGGGTTTTTTGGATGTGATACTACATTTCACACACTTCCAGTATTTCTGAGCCTGTTGTTGTTTTAGGCATATCAGATGCGGCCTTCAATCATTTTCTTTGATGAGATAGATGGTCTGGCTCCTGTACGATCAAGTAGACAAGACCAAATTCACAGGTATTGCACTTTGACAATTTCTTCTTTTTAACATAATATTCCTGATGGTCTGAAGGGGAGAAGGCACAGACTTTTTTGTAGGAGGAGGCACCCACGTATCTGAGCAGTGTATTGCAGGTAATTAGAGTTTGCACTGGTACCAAGGTCAGTATGATTCGATTTAATTTTCCGATTTGAGTTTCTTATATTCTCCAGTACAACTTTCTAAATGAAATCATATTTCCAGCCTGTCCATTTGCTTTTCTAGTGGATTTGCTGGTGTTATCGTTTTCACATCATAAATGAATAATAGGCTCATGTAATGTTTGCGGACCAAATGAAAGTATTTAAAAGAAAATGTTACACTTTGTGTTTGTAATGAGACAAAACTTTATAGGAAAAAGAAAAAAAATCTTTAGTCTTGCAAATGTAAATGAGCACAATTATGTTTGCAGTCTCTGTGCCATCTGAAAAAATGCTGAGAAGACTAAATGGGTTCTTTTGAACCTAGTGGGTTGCCAGCCTTGAAATCTAATGTACATAAAGTGCATGCTTTCTTCATCACTGGATTTTGTTAAAGGGTGTTGATGCTGTCATGGTTTCCTAAAATGAGAAAATTAGAAGTTTCCCCCCTATATCCACCTCTCATCTAAACTGTTTGCATCTCTATCCAAAAAGTACAGAGAAAGAAGAGGAGTATCCTTTCTATAGCACTGTCAATTGCTTCTTGCTTGATGAAAAAGTAACACTAAGACATCTGGGTCCTGATAGTCTATCCCAATGCCGTTCTGTACTTTCAGAACAGAAACTGGCAAAAGCAACTGAAGGTTCAAGACCGTTGTGGTTGTGCATTTAAGTTTTTTTGCGTGCTTTTCTCAAAGAAACAATCTTTATTGAACAGCTTACTGAAACTGACAAAATGAGGGAAGTGTGCTGAGTAGCTTTGGTCCAGGGAACATGCAAGAAACAAGGCTTCTTTGGTAGCATCTTGTACTACCAACAGTGGTTGGGAGAGACGTTAGCTTAGCTTTTTGGCATAGTTAATTTTCCCCTTATCAGTGCTGATCCAATATGGACCAATATCTACATCTCTAGTATCTTAGGGAGCTTGTGAAATGTTTCTGGGTTGGGGACTTGAGGGTTAGTTTTAAGTTTTTTCTTGAAGCTGATCTATAAACTATTTGATGACCTCTTTTGAGTTCAGTTTGAATATTGGTATAGTGTCTTCTCTAAGTTCCTTTTAATAGTTGGTGTGTCAGAGTTATCTGTTAGCTTGACTGATATAGCCTTTGTGTGATTGAAGGTGTGTGGTTCCTCCTTTTGTTTCATGGTTTTGATTACTATTTTGTTGTTGGATCTGAGAATACAGGTTTTTTCAAAGGAGGGAGGCTGTGGTGTTGCGTTTGTTTGCTGAGAATTCCCTGGTAACCTTTTTCTAAAGCAGTCAAGGAAGTGATTCAGGGTATGGTTGTCTGCTGGAGGGTGTCTAGTCAAATGGCTTTTTGCTGTTTTGTTTTCTCAGTATCTGGTGACAGGGTGGCCAGAGTGGTCCTGTCCTGGTTGTAGAAGAATTTCAGGTGAAGTTGACCAAAGAATTCTTCCACTTCTCCACATATATTAATATTTTGTCAGATCTTCAGTCCCTGCAGAAGTTTAGGGCTTTGGAAAACATGTATATTTCAGATTTGTTACCAGGAGTGTTCTGATAAGTTGGTGTTCGTGCAGTGGCCCTTGCTGCTTCTATTTGTCTTTTATATTAGTTTAAGTAAATAAGTACATCCTTTTTAAGTCAATTCCAGTTTAGCTCAATTAATCTATAGGTAATAATCCCCTACCCTTTCACCTTTTCCTTTTTGAATTTTTTTTTTTTATTGGATTGTTTAACCAGCTGCCCTTCTCTTGTCTTGAAGCTGCTTCTGATGACTTCTCTTTACTCCACAGTTTACAGCCTGTTTTCGCTTGCATTTGTCATTAAAACAATGGCATGTATGTATCTTGGTATTTCGCTTAAAGTGTACCTGCTACTTTCTGAGACATGAGGACAGTTAATGGCCAACAATTTGGTTAACATGTCTCCCAAATATGCAGTTGGTCCCATAAAACATATTACCAAAGGAACCGTGCTTTTCACCTAACACTGGTGTTTGATTCCTTGTCTGAATCTTAAGTGATTATGCACAATGTAATAAGTTTGAGCAGCTAACATGAAATAACGTTTTTTCCCCCCTAGTTCTATTGTATCTACGCTACTTGCACTTATGGATGGTTTAGATAGCAGAGGAGAGATTGTAGTGATCGGAGCCACCAACAGACTAGATTCAATAGATCCTGCTTTACGACGGCCTGGACGCTTTGATAGAGAATTCCTTTTCACCTTGCCAGATAAAGAGGTAAGAACTACAATTCTCCTTTAGCATTAAAGGTGTAAAATTTTGTACTGAGTCTAGGTGTTATGGTTTAATGAAAAGATGCTCAGGAGTGGCTACTTGGGGGGGACGTGCTTCACAACTAACATAATAGAGTGGTATCCAGGAGGTAATGTACTAATGTTTGCATAAGGTAAACACTGTACTAAGAGAGCATAGCTGTTGTCAAAATTGCCTAGTGTAATTTATGTAATTTATTGATATAGATCCAGGAACTACTTCAGGAAGTGCAAATCTTAGACAGGCTCAATTGGGGAAAAAGAAGAGGATAATCCTTGTGGATTTGCTAGTTCAGGATAATGTTTTGGCGAACAGTATTTGTTGATATTGAGTGCGTCTACACAAGGTGCTACAATTCAGTAGCAATGAGCTACTGCACCATAGCTTGTTGCTACGATGCTGTAGCATCACTGGGTACAAACCATGACAGTCATGCTACTGTGTAGTACTGAGCTACTGTGCCCTAACTCGCTGCTACTGTGCATTAGAATCTTAAAAAAAAACCCGTGAAGCAACGGTACTGCGCAGTACCACTGGTTACTGTGTAGGTATTTAGTACTTGGTTAAGCAAATACTAAATGACTGCACAGTAGCAACAACGCAGTCTGCTGCTCATGTAGCAGTCTGCTCAACGCAGTCTGCTGCTCCTATGCTGTTGTTGCATAGGACATGTGTTCCCATTCGTCTAAAAAAAGAAAGGCTTTTAAATTAAGAATTAAAATTTTAAAGAAATAACTAGATTGGACCAGTGTGTCTCAACTTAAACGCCTGATCCTATTTTACGAGCTTTCCTAAAGGAAAATTTGTCACAAGCTTTAGTTGGAAATGGAGTTGATTCTTCCAAGATCACAAGGAGTACAATTGTAGAGAGAATACTCCCTTCCCCCTGCCCTCAGGAGCCTTAAATGCTTATAATATTTTTAAATTGTGTACACTTTCTCCCAGGGGGTCATTTAATATAAATTTAACATCTTCAATTTGTTGAAAAGTACAGAAAGTTATACTCCTAGAATATTAAAATTATCTTGTTAAAACAAGAAGTGATTTATATTGCTGTCACCTTAACTGAAACAATTTTTTCAGGAAGAACAAGTGGGTAATATGTGTTTATTTAAAAAAAAAAAATTATTCCTAGGCTAGAAAAGAGATCCTCAAGATTCACACAAGAGACTGGAATCCTAAGCCGTTGGATACTTTTCTTGAAGAATTGGCAGAAAAATGTGTTGGTAAGCAAAAATCTAGTTGATCTAATAAAAGATGTCACCTCTACCACGAGTTCTGATTCCTTTGGTAAGATAAGAGAGCCAGAGTTCTCAAGATGAATACGTGACTAACAAAATTAAATAAATAAAAATAATCTTATCTAAAAGCTAAATACTAAAGGAAGTATTATAGCAATTTTTTTTTTTGTCCGCTATAACATTTGAGGATCCATTTAATGGAAATAAAGAACTTTCTCTGTAATCACTGTCATGAACCCTCACCCCTTGCTAGAAGAATATCTGGTTTTAGGTGATTTTAATGCAGTTTGGTCAGTTTAAAGACCCAACTTTGTTATGAGCAAAACTCCTATGTTTTCCAGGACCTTGTTTAAATCGCTGAGAATCAGCACAGACAGAGTTGTTACCCACTCGTGTATTGGTGACTCATGTGTCTTAGAAGAATGAGACTTTTCCCATCCTTTTTCTCACAAAAAGACGAATAGTTTTGCTTGTGTTTTTGTTTTTGTCTCTGCTAAGTGAGGAACTTTGGTGCTCTAGCTTTGTTCATGCTGTTTTTCCGTCTTTTGGGATGTCTGAGAATGTTGGAACTAAATGAACTTGTTTCAATCACAGGATACTGTGGTGCAGATATTAAGTCCATATGTGCTGAAGCTGCTTTGTGCGCTTTACGTCGACGTTATCCTCAAATATACACTAGCAGTGAGAAGTTGCAGTTGGATATCTCTTCTATTAAAATAACAGCTAAGGATTTTGTTGTGGCTATGCAAAAGACTGTACCCGCTTCTCAGAGGGCTGTTACGTCGCCCAGTCAAGCACTCTCACCTGTTTCAAAACCCCTGCTTGAAAACACGCTTCACAAAATTTTAGAGGCCTTAAACAGAGTTTTTCCACATACAGAGCTTGGATTAAGTAAAAGACAAAAATCAGGTAAAGATTCCTTTGTAATATTTTTAAGGTATTCTAAATTTTTTACTAGTTCTGCTGCAGCGAAACTTGTAATTTGTGTGTCACAATTAGGAAGTCTAAGAGCTTGGAAATTACCATATTGTAGCAGACCTATGATTCACTGAGGCAAAACTGAAGGTGGTGGTGATCTAATAGGAATCGGAGAATCTCATGTTTTGGCCATTTATTGAGAAATGTGGTTGCTTCAAGCAGGAGAATACAGCGACTTAGAAATGACCAATTCTACTGGGTTTTTTTCAGATGTTGGAAATCATATTTTAGAAAATGGTTTAACGTACAGTGATGAGGAGTCCCCTTCAATGTTTGAAGATGACCTTTTTCAAAAAACACCTAAGCGGAAAGAAAATTTCCTCAATTTCAACAGGTGAACATTTTTTTGTCTTGCAAGTAAATTCAGACTGCTGCTGTTTTTAGTTACAGGGGGTGTGAGTGTATGTGTGCATACTTAATCTTTGACAAAAATAAACAAGGCTACTGTAGAAGCAAGAAAGTAAACTTGTAGTTAAATACCTAACAACAACTGCTCGAATTTAGGGAAAAAGGCTCTTCTCCTTCAAGGGAGATCACCAGATGAAAGGCAAAAGAGTTCTTGAAGTGTGTGGATGAATATTAAGGTCCAGCATATATATTTGAAAACAATAATTTTACTGTAACTAGAAGATTTTTTCTTTGCTTGTAATTGTATAATTAGTTGCTTATTTTGACAATGATTCTCTCTTTCTTTCAAACTATGCAGTTAAATTAAGTGATTGTCACAAAAACACTTGATTGAAAAGTCATCTTATTGTGGAATCTTAATTTGGTTTGCACGGTCTGTTATTTTACCCAAATCTCTTTATGCTGGCTGGGGAAATTCTCTTATTTACTAAACTTAAAGACCTGTCAGGTTAGAGTCTGATACATCAGGGGTGTCCAACCCATGGCCTGCAGGCCATATCTGGCCCCCATGTATCATCCAGCCTGTGGGGCTCCCTTTGGTCTGCAAATTTGGCAGCACAGAAGTAGGGGCAATGCTCCCCTGCTGACAAATTTTTGGACCCATGGGGAGGCCCGTGGGCTGGATGCAGTCATGCTGGATTGGGTGACCCAGGCCTGAATCCCAGCATGTGGGGTGTATTCTGGCCCACAGGCTAGTACTGCACCCTTCATCTGGCTTGCAGAGTCAAAAGGCTAAGCAGCACTGTGATATATCAACTGTAGTGTGATAATTATGGTTGCAAAAAACAGTACTTCTTTCAAACCTGGAGGGAGTTTTGTTGCCTGTATCAAAAAATGTGTGGAAAGATGAACTAAATAACAATACATCAGTGATGGAAGTAATATTAAGTCCTTACTGTAACCTGTAAGTTATGCTACTGAATTGTTTGTTACTTTTTCTGATATCTTGGATGTCCTCCCATACCTATGGACAAGATAAAATATTCTCTTGTTTCTTTTTAAATACTAGATTTATGGTAGAGTGCACAGACACTGAACACCCAAACCTTCATTCATTAATGGAATTATTTTGTGTAAGATTTCTTCAGAAATCTATCTGAAATGTCCTGGTTTTCCAATTCTTTTTTTTAGAAGTGCTTATCACCAGCCAACTTCTTACAGACCACGACTCTTAATAGCTGGAGAGCCAGGCTATGGACAGAGCTCTCATTTGGCTCCAGCAGTAATACATGCCTTAGAAAAGTTTGCAGTGTACACGTTGGAGCTCTCCGTCTTGTTTGGCACTAGCACTACATCGCCTGAAGAAACTTGTGCACAGGTAATTTTTTGTTCCACATCTCCAAACCTTTTCAGACCTGTGGGCTCCCTGGGCCCTGTGGCCACCTGCTCCCAGTGGATGGGGCAAAAAGCAGAAGCTTGGAGAGGGAAGCGGGGCCCAGTGACCCTGGCAGGAGCTGTAAGAAAACAGTAACTGAGGTGCCCCATTATATGGCTCTTGTCATCCTAGTATCTCTATATTTCAGTTTTTAGTTACCACTACAGTATGTTCATGAGGTAGAAAATCATTGCTATTCCTGTTTTACAGCAGGGGAGTGGAGAAACCAAGCAACTAAACGATTTGTCTGACTGGCAGAACACACTTATGGTGGAGTTCAGACTTGAAATGGTGCTGTCAAGACTTGGGATCTCATTGTCAGAGTCTTTTTTTTTTTCCCTGAAATCTGAGAGCGTCAATACCCATATTAAAATAATGCATATTTCTTCAATAATCCCCTAGGAGAATGTCAGCCCATCTGTGACTTCCAGTTCACTTCACTTCACATTCCCAGAAGAGAGCTCTCTAAAATACATATATTGATCTTCCATTATAATCCATCCTCAGGCATTAACATTTTTGATGGATGCCTTTGCAGACTTCAGCATGTCACCCTCTGCCTAGAAGTGTCATTTTCATAGTAATGTTCAAATTGGCTTGCCGTGTGTACAAGTTCTACAGTAGGCAATACATTCAGTTTTCATATAATAAAAATACAAGAAAAATTCAATCTTTTCCATGTTTCAGGGTTGTTCGTTGTAGCCATGTTGATCTAAGGACATAGGGAGACAAGGTATTTTGGGTAAATGTAATATCTTTTATTAGACTAACTAAATAGTTGGGGAAAAATACTTTATTTTTGCATCTTGGCTTCTAATCTACCAAAGAGAGCACCCAAACCAACAACAGACTCTTTCCAATGCCTGAAGAAGGGCGTTTGTACCCAAAAACCTGCAGTAAACGTTTTTTCCAACTGTTCAGTTCATCCGATAAAAGATATCACATTTACCCAAAAAACCTTGACTTACGGTAAAAACGGGAAGCAGTAACAAACTAATGTCTCTTTCTATAAACGAGTTTATTAACAATGCACTGTAACTTCCTAAACTTTAAGACATGGCAGGTTAGAATCTGAAATATCAGGGGTGCTCAACTCCTTGCCCTTAAGCCAGAGCTGAGGTAACTTTCTTGACTGAGAGCTGTGCCTAGCCAGCGATGCCTTATTTAATCATTATTGTTTCATACCTGATATATTGCTATTTTATTAGTGACCTTTTCCATTATTTCACAATGTTCCTCTGTCGTATATTTTGTTTTACTAGTTAATCCGTGAAGCCAAGAGAACAGCGCCAAGTATAATTTATATTCCACATGTCCACTTGTGGTGGGAGACGGTTGGATTCACGTTAAGAGCTACATTTACAACAATATTACAGAATATTCCATCGTTTGCTCCAGTGTTGCTACTTGCAACATCAGATATGTGTTATGCAGCTCTGCCCCAAGAGGTATTATTTATCCATGCAGGATTTGTGTATGGTAACTATGTAGCTCCAAAATCAGTTGTTCTAAAAAAAACGAACTAAACAAAAAAACGTAGGTTTTAATTGTGGTGGCTGTAAAGAAAATCTCCAAATGTGGACAGAGGTAATGAAGTCTATCTGAGTTTGTTTGCTGAAAATTAGCTCTGAAAGACTTAAACGCCCGTTCTATCTTGTTGCCATGTTAATACTGCAGTTCATGACGGTGTTTAAATATCAGCATTAACAATGCCACTCATCTAATGTACTTAACCAACATTCTTCAATTTCCTGAAGTATCTTTCATTGAGCAAAGTGGATTGGGAAGTTTGGCTCATCAGGGGCTATGGGGAAAACAAATGTTTTCTCAGCAGCCTCTTCCCTGTTGAAAAGTGGGAGGGAAAAGCATTGAATGATTTCAGATTTAACAAAATACAGGTTTCCCTTGCTTTATGTGGGTTCTGCACGTGCAAATTTGCTCTTATGCGATGACCCTTTTTATACCAAAAATTCATTATATGCGAGGTAAATTCACTCTTATGCAGCTAGTGTGGTGGAAGCCCACAGTCAGCTGCTTTGTGCTGGTGCATTGTGGGAGTGGGGCCATAGGTAGAGGAAGAAAAAATTATTTGAGGGGGGCTGAGCCAGGTGTTGGTGTCTGGGCTAGGCTGCAGCGCCAGCCCCTGCAACCCAGCCCCGTCAGCATGGCACCCCAGGAGCTGAGAATCATGGAGCCTCTCAGCAGCAGCACCCATGGCCGCTGCTTGGGGCAGCTGGTGCCCATGCTTCTGGAGCTGCAGCTGTCCCAGGGGCAGCGCTCCACCATGTCAGTACAGTCAAGAGGGTCAGTACAATTGAAGTCTTGAAACATCCCTATTTGTTACACTGTAAAGTAGAGTCCCTTTGTGTGAATTAGAGTTATGCACTACTTTTCAGGAACACATGTACAACATAAAGCAAGGGAAACCTGTATCATGTTGTCTCCTAAAACTTTTCCAGGTGTCACACGAGTAAGAGTTGTTTTAGCTTAATGAGATGTCAGTTAGTTGAGGGAAGGGGAGAAGGGGTTATATAAGTATCCTTACAAATTAAATTGAGGCTTTTTGAAAAACAGTTTTAAAAAGTGTGCTTCTGCTACATTAGATTAAAATCTATAATAATCAAAATTATAAATATTTTACTAGTAAAATATCCTACCATGTAAGGCGAAAGGGAGATTTGAAAGTAAGGCACTGCTCCGGAAAGTACTTACTAGACCAGTGATTCTCAACCAGGTTGTTGGGGTACCCTGAGGTGTGCTTCAAGATCCTTTAAAGGTGCTGCAGGAAGTATGAGGAGATAATCAAATAGGCAGGCTCAGGCTTCATGTGTGAAGAAATAAGCAGCTAGGCAGGCAGGGCTTGAGCCTGCCCTTAGCTGCTCACTTGCCCCCTCTGCAAGGAGGTAACTGTAATAAATATATTAGTTTTTTAAATGGAGTTCTGCTATGGAGAGGTACCTCAACTCCAACAAGGGGGGATCCTCAGGTCTAAAATGGTTCTGAACTACTGTACTAAACCAAAATGCAACTTTACTTTACTTGACTTCAGCCTGCTGAAACCCTGCATGCAGATCAGGGGCCCATGCACATGCACACCCCTCCCCGCCCCCCCCCGAATTGCTGGGGAAATGCTCAGAGAGGTAGGGGAATCGAACAGGGAGCTAGATGTCAATATAAGAACAGTCCTTTTTCCCCCTCTTTACCCTCTTTCTTAGTTTTTGTTTCCCTGCAAGCTGGGCTCCAAAATTCTCCAAAACATTCTGAAATGTTTCGGAATCTTCTGGATTCGGTGATTCAGGTGTCGAAATGGCCTGAAACACCTCCAGAATGAAACAGCTGCTGAAATTTTGCACAGCCCTACTATTTACTTTGTAGTATTTGTGTGTGTGTTGACACTGAAGTTCTGCGTTCATCTTTTTCACCTTAATTTTTCTAAAATGCTCATCTTAATAGGGGGGAAAAATCCCTAGAAGAATTTCAGATTCTAATTAAAAGCCTGAAACAATAAGTAAAAAAGAAAAAACCCTTATTAATAATGTCATTCCATAATATGGAGGAAAAAACTGGCAACATGTAATTACAATATAATATCAAATCTACTTATCAGCATGGGCCAAACTGCTGCCTGTCATATAATTCAGTCCACAGTGTAACAATGTATTTGAATACAAAATTGTGCGCCTTGGTGGTCTAAATAAACCAAATATATTCATCAAGCAGTTGCTTCCACTTAGGTGGAACTTTAAAGATGTCCCCTCCAACCACTTTTTAATAGCATGATACTAATCCTTGGAAATCTAGCCAAAAAGATAATTTATCAGTGATGCTTCTGTACTCTGCTGTCTAGAAATAAAATGCTAGTACAAAATTCTTGTAGTTTATTTTAAATGGCTGTTTTTTTTCTTCCCTAAGGTGCAGGAACTCTTTGTTGATGATTATGGAGAAGTTTTCAACGTCACATTGCCTAACAGCGAAGAAAGAAGACAATTTTTTGAGGATTTAATTTTACACCAAGCTACTAAACCTCCTGTATCAAAAAAGAAAGCAGGTTAGAATGGGCTACAAACATCTGCCTTCTAACTTCTCTGCAACTGTCCAATATCTATTTTGGTAATAAATACAAGTTTAGGATTGCATTAAAATGCATCCCACAAATTGCCAAAACTTTTTTTGTCTGACTTAAGTTTTGCAGGCATTAGAAGTCCTTCCAGTAGCCCCACCACCTGAGCCACGACAACTGACAGAGGAGGAAGTGAAACGGCTTGAGGAGCAGGAAGAAGATACGTTACGTGAGCTTAGGATTTTCTTAAGGAATGTTACCCACAGACTGGCTATTGACAAACGTTTCAGGGCTTTTACTAAACCTGTGGACCCAGAGGAGGTAAAGTAAAGGTTGATCTAAACTTTTTTTTCCTATGAATTGGAACAGTCTTAATATGGTTTAGTTTATTTTACAGGAACTGGAGTCAGTACTTCTCTTTGGCTAGCTTTGTGCTAAATAAAATAACATTTATTCAATCCCACCTTGAAAGGTTCTGCCTTCCATAATGCAGGGCTAGTAGCTCAAACATACTTGTATTATAATTTGACTCAATGGACCTTCAAGCATAGGAGACTTCTTTCTCAAATTAGTATCATGATAAATGGTATTTCCCTCACTGTTCTCTTATTGACAGGTTTTTTCATTTATCTTTATTCACTGTGATGTCAGATTTTCTTTACTCCATTTTTAAAAATTTTTAAATTCTGTTAATATATCGCCATCTTTGAGCTATTATATCTTTTAGGGCCATTTTATGTTCTTCCCTTGAACAAGTTTAACCCAACGACCATTTTCCAAGTGGTAGAAATAATCAGTAGTTCACCTTCCTTTTTCATATAAAGTTTTCACTGCAGAGCTCATCTGTAAGTCGGCACTATTTTTTGCCTCTAGTACAGTCTTTTAGATCTGAGGGATTATTTTTTCCTGTTTCTGTTTTAACAGGTAAAATTAAACTTTTAATTTGACAGACTACTTCATCTTTAACTTTTCTATGCTCAGCTCAATATGTAGAATCTCTTCTGCCATAAAATGGGCTGTATATTGTGAAGTGCTAACCTTTGCCTGTGAAGGGCTTGCTAGCTCTCATAGCTGAGTTACCTTTTATCTTGAAATGAACTTTGGTTCATTTCCTTGGCCTGCTCAATACTGGGCTTGTAGAAAGGAGAAGATGATATACGGTTCTTAGTTATTTAAGCAGTATCACAAGCCTAGACAGCCTCTTGGGTCCTCAGCCCAGCATGTGGTAAGCCAGTGTTGTGGGAATGAGTACTGCAGGTCTGATTCTTGCGAGAGCCGCAAATCCAGGAAGTGCATGCTAACAGGCACATGTATATGATACAGTATAATTCTGGCTGTATTTAACTTGACAAGCCTGATCATTTTTCTAACAAAGGTTTCTGCATGGAGACTATAGAATTTTGCATGGCTTTTTCTTTCAACCAAAGACTTTTGTTTGTCATCTTTTTTTTAATCCTCAACCCAGTGATGTTAGGACTTGGGGAGAGACAAAGGAGTGTGTATTGCTTTTAGCCTTGCAAACAATAGATTCTCAAATGTATGAACTTTTGTTTCCTCATTTGCTTTAAGGCATTCTGGCTTGCTTTTAGAAACTTGAGTACCACCATAGTCGGCTTAGTGAACAGGCTTTGATATATGTACATATTCGTGACAGCAGTGAAAAGCAGCTTTCTTTACTTTAAAGACTTTTTAACACCTGTTTTTCTTCAATTAAAAAGAAAACATGAAGCACTCTTCACACTTTATAGGCCATCAGCTGTTTTTATGGGAGCAAGAATGGAACTAGCAGTTTGCAGAAAGTGTTAGGACTATGTTATCTGAATTAACTGTGATGTATAATGAGTGCAATAGCAAGTGGTCTGGATTTCCCCCCCCCAAATTGTATGGTTGGGGTGGGGGGTTGTTTTTGTTTCATTTTTTAGGGGGCAAGCACAGTTCCCAGGGACATACTCTCAAATATGGGGGCATATGTTCCAGTCTTAAGAAGTCCTATGTGACTGGCTCTGATGTAGCCTCACATTTCTGAGGAGAACAACACAGCACAAGATTACAGAAGAGGACAGTGGGAACAGAATTTCATATATTTCAGAATTTTGAAGTAGAAGTCGTTTCCACAATGACATAAAGACACAAGTTTCTATGACTAATTTTTCTTCCTTAAATATATTTTATAAGTGAGCAATTTCCTCTTTATAAAAATAAACTATAAATCCAGATTATAAGATGATTCTGATTTTTTTAATTATTGGTTGATATATTTGCTGCCTGCCCAGATTATGACCTGGAGACCTGGCTTTAAAACCTTTGGTCTATGCAGTACCTTGGGCTCCTACAAGTCTCATCCATGCCAAAGGTCTAGGTACTGCTGTGCCTGAAACAGGTGAACAGAATAAAGAGCTTAATACTGTTCAGATATATGCATGCTTCAGAGAGAGAGGGTAGAGGTTCAGGGGCCATTGAAAAGCATGAATACTACTTAACTGGAAGGAGGGGAGAGAAGATGAAGAGGAAGAGAACTTCACTGCTGAGCCTAAATTAGTGTAATAGCTAAGAAGGATCTTTAAATAATTGGTCTAGTTCAAGACTTTTACCCTAGGAAATAGTGACAATCACAACTCTGGACAGAAGAAAATTGAACTTAGGGGAAAAAATTTTCAGTTTTTGAACCTCTGAACAGGTTAAAAGAAGTAGAAACAAGCACTTCATCAAACTGAGAAATATTGAGTAACTAATATGTACATACTAGAAGTAATGGCATATGTATTAGAGTGCTATAAGAAAATAACATGATGCCCAATTTCATGTTAAAGAGGAACTTAGAGACAGACTTGTACAATGCACAATGAACCAAAACATTCATTTTCAAGAGGCTCCTTAGCAAATCTATGTGACAGCTGCTGACATACCAAAAAACATGTTATTTAGGTAGCTCAGATAATTAAATGTATGATATTTACGTTGGTAGCTGTTATGTAAGTTTTTGATTACAGCATTTAAGTGTGTGTTTGGGTTTTTTTTATTTTTTTTTATTTTTTTTATTTAATTTGTAGGTACCTGATTACATCCAAGTTATTAAACAACCCATGGACCTTTCAACAGTTATCTGTAAAATTGACCTACACCAGTATCTGACTGCAAGAGACTATCTGAAAGATATTGATCTAATCTGTAGCAATGCCTTAGAATACAATCCAGACAAAGATCCTGGAGGTAAGGATATATATTCTATACCAGTAATGTAAATAACTTTTAAAATGTATAGTAACAAGTACTATGTCTTTTAATGTTGTGGATTAAATAATGTAGATAACCACTGGGGAATTTTGCTTATTAGATTGTAAGTATTTAAACCTTGGAGCTTGAAATATCTGGTATTAATTTGATATTGGCTCTTTGGTTTGATTGGTTTGATTTATTGCTGTTTTATTAATTGAAACAGTTCTTTCAAATGTAGCTACAGAGTAGGGCTGTGCAAAACAGCAACGTTTCATTTCAATTTCAGATTGACCATTTCAGAGGGACAGTGTTTCATTTCATGGTTTCGAAGTACTGTTCTGTTTTGTTTCGCTGTTCTGATGTGTTTTGGCATTTTACCCATAGGCTATAATGGGGAATCACAAAAATGCCTATAACTTTGTCATTTTGTGCCTGATTCAGATGAGAACAGCAGGGTTGGTAGCCCCTTCTGAGGCCATGAAGCCGGCCAAGTTTCAAGGAGATAGATGCAGGGGGTTCTGGGAAACCGCAGTTTGTCGCAGAGTAGGGTCCCTAGAAATGTCCATGATACCCTTAGGGCCCTGTGACTGCCAGCTGCGCCCTACAGGCACCTTCCCTTCTCACCTGCTGCCATGTCTTGTTGGAAAAGATAATAGATGGGGAGGCTGCCCTTGAACTTCAACTCAGTTACGGTCCTAATGGACCCCTCTAAACCATGCAGGTTCTTGGAACCCTTGCTGGGACCCACATCTGGCTGCAGCTTGTCCAGTAGGCCAAGGGGTCACACAGCAGCAGCTCCACATCCTCAGCAAGATAGACAGCCACCAAGGCCTGACCGCTACCTGCCTGATGGTGGAGTCTGGTGCTTCTAGAACCCACCATGGAAGCCATGCCTTTGGTCCACATTGGCAGCGCCTGTGGTGGAGGAGGAGATTGGATGGTGCACTGGCACAGAACAGTGGATCCTCGTCTTCCATGTCCCCCCACCTGCGCCCTTTTGCCCCCCAGACTCTGTTCACCTGGATCTCCATCCAGTGTTCCAGGGTTTTGCTGCCACATAACGTTCCCCTTCACCCTTGAGTTGCACATAGCCATCAGCACATGGACCATACTGGACCACAACAGATCTAGCCATTTCTTGATGCTCTCCTTCAGCTGCTTCAGCAGTGTCTGCACCTCTGGTGACAGCGGCTTGCCCCAGCCAGGAACATTGATCCCCGGGAACTTGTGCATTTCATTTTCAAGTTCCCTCACTACAGGGATCACCTAGCTCAGGAATGCATTGTCACTGTTGGGGCTCTTGGTGGTCTCAAGGAAAGGCTTGAGGACCACCAAGATCTGGGCGATGGTATCCCACTCAGCTTTAAGTGGACCACTGATCCCGATCTCCCCATGCAAGGCCATCTCATGGATGGCCTTCTGTTGCTCATCCAGCCTCTTGAGCATCAGGTATGTGGAGTTCCACCGAGTCTCCACATCCTGCATAATTTCATGCTGCGGGATGCTCAGCTCTTCTTGTTTGTCCCACAGCATCTTGTCCCCATTTGATGCTGCAGTGGAAGTAGCCTGCCACCTTCCTGCATTCGGAAATGAGCTTGCTGGTGCTGTCACCGGCAGCCCTGTCCCCTTCCAAGGCATCCCTGACAATGAGGTGGAACTTGTGCCACATAGCAGATGCCAGCAAAGTTGGCATCATGAACTGCCTTGACCACTTTGGCCCCATTGTCAGTGACCATAAACCCATGGGTGAGCTTGCCTTGCCCAACGAGCCACCCCTGCACCAAGCGGTTCATGGCCCCCATGATCTTTGTTGCCGTGTGGGACTCATTGTTCACCTTGGCTTGAAGAGCCCACCAATGGCCTGACTGGTTGCACCAGTGCCCTGTGAGAGAGAGAGGCGTGATCTCCACCCCAGCTGCTCCAGATGTCCAAGGTGAAGTGTAAGGCCACCTGTGGATCTGCCTTGCACAGCTCCTCCTTGATGTACTCCCTGCATGCCTCATACAGGGAGGGCACCACTGTCCTGCTAAAAGTGGTGAATGTGGGCACTTGGTAGGATGTGGCCACCAGCGCCATGAGCCACCTGAACCCTGGCTGCTCAACTAAGGAGAAGAACTAGCCATCCACAGCAAGCACCTCCCCAATGCTCTGGGTGATCTCGCACACCCTGTGTGCCTGCCTTTCCCCCACTATGCCAGGGTGGTCTGCCTCTGCTTTGGGAGAACAGGGACTTGGGAGTGAGGGGGGGGTTTCCCTTTGGGCACAGTCCTGCTGGTGCCAGGCTGAGGGAGAAGCAAGGGCAAGGTGGGAGGGGGTGCCTGCGGAAATGCATCAGCATTCCCCTGGTGCTCATGCATTTCACTCCCTTGCCTCAGCTGGGGAAAGAGGCTGCTTCTAAGTTTGGGGGGGGGGGAAAGGAGGAGCTTGGAGCTCTCCCTCTGCCCCCTCTTCTGCCCTGGCCAGAAGAGCAACCACCTGCCTTTCCAGCATGCTTCGTTTTTGGTGTGCTGAAAAATCTGTGTGTGTTTCTGTAATGTATGTATTTATGTAATATGTTGTGCTTTCCTGCACAGTCAGTGCTGACTGTCAGGGAAAACAGAATTATAGAGAATAACAAAAAAGGGATTCTGGGGGAGGAATAAATTGACAAGAATGTATTAGGAAAAAGGGTATTAGGGTATTTCAGAAAGGATTGGATCCCACTTGCTAGGAACAGACTAGCAAGTAGGAAGTGAGAGCCTTCCTCATGCTGTGGGAGGACACAGCTCAGTAAGCTAACAAAGGCACAGCTGACAAAGCTCATTTCAAACAATCCTTTTATGCTCCTTCTCTGTCCCTCCCCCAGAGCACTGGGATCGGAAGGGACCTCAGGGAAGGATCAGATCACAGTCATTGGCTAGCTACACGCATCAATATCAGAGCAGTCCTTCCCCCCTCTTCTCCTTCCCTCTCCTTAGTTTGTATTTCCCTGCAAGCCTGGCTTCAAAACTCAAAACGCTTTGAAATTTTCAAAATGTTTAGAGTGCCCTTGTTTCATTTTGAAACTGTTTCAAAGCCTTGTGTTTTGTTTCAGTTTCAAGCTTGAAACACGTCAAGACACCTTCGAAACAAAATATCCGTTGAAATTTTGCACAGCCCTACTACAGAGCTGAATTCGCAGAGCTGAACTCCCATCTATGCTAAAAGCGAAAAGGCTGATTAATTTATGGGAAGTACCGTTTTTCTCACATACCCCCCCCCATAAGATATGTCCCTTGCTTTTGGAAGGCAGATTGTAGGGGGAAAATCCAAAATCATGGTTGACTCTGCAATAGTAAGTCCTCCTGGAACATAGTGTGTCCAAGAAGTGTGGTATCCCAAGAGATGGTTTGTGTAAGGCAGCAGGAATTTCCTGGTATGGCAGCAAATCTAGGCCCCAGAACCTTATAAGGGCAGTAACAAGACTGTTGCGTCTTTACTGTAAATAATAAAGTGTTTCCACACAACAAACCTCATCAAGATACTATAGACTGCATGCAGCAGCTCACTTGACCTTAACCAGCTCAACTGCTGCTCCAAGCACAATCTACAGTGCTAATGCTCACAGCCATTAAGGAACTGGTAGCAGCTCTTGGCTGTGCAGCTGATATCTGCTGCAAATTCTGTAGTGATTGTAGGGGTTTATACTGGACTCCACCCCTTCTGCTTGCTCAGCTATAGAGAGAAATGGCAGCCATCAAAGCACAATCAATGTCTCCATGTTTTTCTTCCAGCAAAAATAAAAGTCAGCTTTCCCATTTAGGATGCGTAGTTTTTGCAGAGAAAGGTGTGTGTAGTATGAGAGTAAATATGGTATTCAGTTTTGCCTATTAACTTTCAGATCGTCTCATCAGACACAGAGCCTGTACGTTGAGAGATACAGCATATGCAATAGTCAGAGAAGAAATGGATGAGGACTTTGAACAACTTTGTGAGGAAATTCAGGAGTCCCGTCAGAAAAGAGGTGTGTATTAATGCCAAGGATTAAAAGAATTATTTAAACATCTGCATCAAGAATGAACCAGGATTTCTTTGGTAATGTAATTTTTTTTTTATTTAAAAAGACTAAAGAAATCTTGCTTCTTGCATATTCCTTGGATTAAGGTACCTACAATGATACCATGTAAAAAGATTTTTGAAAATTAGAATGATGTCTTTTATTAGACTAACTCTGTAGTAGAATAGTTAGACAACCTTTTAAATGCAAGCCATTCTTCATCAGGTCTTACAAGAACAAGCCAAACACAGCATAGTAAAGAAGGATTCTATGAGGTGGGGAGAGAAATTGCCAGAGGGGGAGGAGGCATACATTTAGTAAGAGAAAAGAAGCTGATTACCGGGAGATGAAAGTTATGCCCACAAGTAAGGCAAATAGTCCTTAAAGTTGTGTAAAAACAACACTGGCCATTTGCCAGATCCCACTGATTTAAATTTTAGGAGTACTGCTTACACTAATTTTTAAGTGTACCCGTAGGTGCTGACTTTTTTTTTTTTTGGCCAATGGGTGCTTGCAGACATAAAAAAGCCAAAACAAAAAAAAACTTTGGTTTACTTCAACCCAGCTCTGCAGTGTCTGTAAAGTTCAGGCAGTTTAATGGGGCTTTTTGGCACTTTTTATTTAATAGCTGACTGAATCAGTTTTAGCCAAAAGGACCAAAAAGTCCCGCTGAAGCACCCTATCTTTACAGTCATTGTAGAGCCAAGTTGAAGTAATGCACTGCTTCCTGTAAAGTGGGAGGGTTGTTTGTTTTTTGATTTTTAACCTCTGCAAATGTGGCTCCATGGGTGCTGAGCACCCATTAATTTTTTTGTTTTTTGGTGGGTGCTTGAGCCCTGGAGTGGCACATGTGAGTGTACCTACTAATTTGTATGCAGATAGTGGCACTGCTCTCATTTTTGTTACTCAAACCTGTGCTCAGCTGTTCACACTGTAAGGCTCTTATGCAGTAAATGAGCCCCTTTTCTCCAAGAGTGACCTGATATATTTCATGGTGCTACTAGCACAGCACTAACAGTGGTTGAAATGGACTATTCAATATTACATGCTCTTGCATGTCGGGCAAATTTCAGGTTGTCCAATAAGCCTGCTTTATGTGGCTTTAGACAAAGGGTGGGCAGTTATTTTGGGTGGAGGGCTGCTAACGAGTTTTGGTGGTGTCAAGGGCCTTGATGGGTGACCTGCCCCCTGGTCTCCATCTTGTGATTGGAAGTCCTTCCTCCTAACCCCTGACCTTTGCCATCAGAAGTCTCTCCCTTTGCCCAGGAAGTACTCTGTTTTGTGGGGGAGGAGGGGTTGCTTGTATATTGTATGGAGGAAGGGGGGGGAGATGTGATGTGTGGCATGTTGGTGGACATGGTTGAAGTGTGGAGGTATGAGACTGGATTTATATGTAGGTATGATGGGGTGTGGGGGTGTATGTGGGTACGGTAGGGGTGGGAGTGTGGGATGTGTATGGGAGTATAGGTGGGCTATATGCGTATGGTGGGGTGTTTGGGACAGTGAGTGAGTGTGTGGGTATGGTGTGGGTGGGTTGGGTGTGTGCATGTGGGGGACTTCTTCCCTCCACCCATTCTTTGAGGCAACTGAACCCAGCCCCTCCACAGGTAGAGAAAGGGTCAGGATGACCGGCACTGCCTGCTTAGCTTGCAGTGCACTGCAGAGGGCAGGAAAGCAACTGCCACCAGCGGGCAGCAAGAGAAGCCCCTAGGAGAAGGACAGGTGGGGAGAGTGAGCCTGGCATCGTTGGCTGTCTTGATCTCTCCCACACCTGCCTCACAGAGCTGCAGCCAAGCCTATGCTG
The DNA here is from genome assembly GCF_052110815.1 of Crocodylus siamensis. Lineage (NCBI taxonomy): Eukaryota > Metazoa > Chordata > Crocodylia > Crocodylidae > Crocodylus > Crocodylus siamensis. The sequence continues at coordinate 240,373,276 of NC_143397.1, read as the reverse complement.
GCTCTTGCAGCTGCTGCTCCCACCCTGCCTGCCTGGCAGGGCTTTGTGAGCAGCTGAGCTCCTTCATGCCCTCCTTCCATCCACACACTCCCCCACCCAGCCATGGACAAGCAGGACCAAAGCAAGCTGCAGGCGGAGCCCACCCTGCTCCCCTCATGCTGCAGCTTCCCCCTCCCTACCTGCTGCCCAGAGCACCGCAGCAGGGACAGGAGGAAGAAGAGGAATTGCTGGAGGCAGGGGGAACCCAGCAGTTCCCTATGCAGTGGCAGCAGCAGTCCTGCCCAGAAGTTGTGCCCACTGGCTGGGGCTGGCGCCCTTCATCAAGGGAGGGTTGGGAGTACAGCAACTACTGCCCCAGGTGGGAATGGGCAGGACTTGCCCACAGGCAGAGCCCAGCAAGGGCAGCCGCTGGCAGGGCTAGATGCAAGTAATTGCTGGGTACCTACCTACAGGCCGGATCCAATCAGTTGGTGAGCCACATTTGGCCTGCTGGCCATATTTTACCCACCCCTGATTTAGGCTGTAACTGTGCTTCTCTTCAAGGTTGCAGCTCTTCAAAGTATGCTCCGTCTTACTATTATGTGATGCCAAAGGAGAACTCTATATCTGAGTGCAGGAGCCTGGATCTCGAGTGTCATGAAAAAGTGAAGGTGCCAGCAGCTATGCCCACAGATTCTAGCACACCTATTTCTAATGGCAAGTTGTATTTTGTTAAGATTATGGACATGGTTAATAAAATGGTACATGGTTAAAGTGGAAACTTTTTAAAGTGGGAAGCAGTCTTTAATCTAATCAAATTTCTTCTTCTCCTTGCTGTGATCTCTCACTCTTCATAGCCACATAAATCCAAGGCTACAGTAAAATTTTTAAAGTGGAATTTTTATTGTAGCATCTAATAAAGTGTTAAACATGCAAAATAAACAAGAAAATCTTGTAATATAAATAATGAATGTCTGAAGGGGGAACAGATTCTAGCTTACCACTTTTTTTAAAAAAACAGTTCAGCTTAAATTACTACTGATTTAAACAAGAGTAGGATTTCACTGTTTTGTTTTTTTTTCCACATAGCGGTCAGTGAAGGTGAAGAATCCTTGTACAAGTTAACTTCTGGTTTTATAAAAGACAGGGCAGGATAGCACTTTAGAGATTAACTAGTTCAGAAAGACGCAAGCTTTTGTCAGCAACAACCTGTTTAGTCAAATGCAAACTGTCATCTACAAAAGTTTTTATGCCTCTCTGAACCAGTTAATCTCCTAAAGGCTGGGGACAGAAATTACACACACACAAATTGAAATAAGTGATCAGAAACTGGTTCATATCTGTAACACAACAGAAGTTCAGAGCATATAAAGCACTTTCAAAATGGCTGAAACTGGTATAAGATAAACCTGGATGGATGTAGTATCAGACTTAACTGGTTTAGGTTAAATCAGTTTATTGAATCTGGAACTTTATTGTTCCAGAGTCCCTCCAGATTTGAAGTTAATTCACAGCCCCCCAGCATCCCAGAATGCCTTGAATCTCCTCTACAAACCGCTCCTAAGCAGGTTAGCTTTGGCCCAAGCTCTTTGTGCCAGGTGAGCAGGAAGGCGCTCCCTGGCTTTTAGCCTGGACCATTGCAGGCATGCGGCTGCATTTCCAGGATTGAAAGTGAATGTTCACTTGCTTATTGGTTCACTGTACACAGCTTTAACCTGCAAAGATTGAATCAATTCAGCTTTGGGCTTTTGGACTGTCTGCACTCGGCAAGGCAGGGTAATGTCTTGGCTGTCACCTTGACTTCAGATCAACACAGCTAACTACCTCTCTCTAGTTTATAGTTTCATTTTACAATCTGGAAAGTGTCCAGTAGGTAGACTTTTAGGGCTTGCACAACTTTCTTTTACAAAACCACCTTCGCCACAAGTTTTTCTGTCTCATTGTTTTGTACGCATCCATGCTTAAATAAATCTTTGTCTCAGATTCTTATCTTGGCTGTGAACTATTCATGTCAGACAGCACTCTATAAAACAGAAGCTAGCCATTCTCTGACATTTCATATATACCAAACTTAGCTTAAGAATTCTCCCCATATAAGTGTCTGTAGCTGATAACGTTTAAATAATGCAATTACATCATTATGATTTTATTGCTTTTAAATCTAATAACAGGCACTTCACTTGGTGAGAACAAGTATTTGCTGCAGTCTATCCAGATACACACACATTAAAATACTTGGATTCGGTTTGAATACTTGAATTCTTTTGTTAGTTTCTTTGTCTATCCAGGAAGATGAGGATGCAAGACTTAATAAATAAATACATTGGAAAATGTTTTTGGGTCACTCTTCTATAATTCTGTATTTTAGCTTTATCAAAAAGAAGGCCTCGCAGAAGGAACAGATGGTCCTTGGGTAGTATAACAAAGAGGAGGAGGATTTCTCAATTCAATAAAGAGAACAAAATTCCAGAAGAGGAGGTGGAGGAAATTCCAAGTGATGGAGAAGAATTTTTGGAGAATTCTGCTTCTAGTATGGATCAGACTGAAGTTGTAGTCATCCATGATCCTTTGGAAGAAGGAGAAATTGCTCTTCAAGAACGGCAGACAAATTGTTGTGAAAATAAATCTGAGATAGAAAATAGAGGGGAGAAAAACAGCTGTGACAAGGCTAAGCATGTCTCTGAAAAGGAGGCCAGTAATACTTCAATGTGTTTAGAACTGAGAAAGGATAGTGAAGGATGTAATGGAGAAATTCCCCATTCTCAAATAATAGAAAACTCTGGGGAGAGAGATTCCAATGGTAAGTGGAAGATCAGACCTAAAGATTCTAGGGGAACTTTAATGTTCATTTAGCTTCTCTTTCTATCGAAGAAGCCTGTGTTTCTATCTTAAGCTTTTTAATCTGAACATTCTTAATTTTATCCCATTACTTCCTTTTCACTGTCCTTTTTTTATTAGCTTAAATGCTCTTTCCTTAGTGCCGTGGTTGGCAACCCCTGGCACATGTGCCGAGGATGGCACACGAGGCCGTTTTCCTCGGCACGCATTGGGGCCAGAGCGGGGAAGCAGCTGTTTGCAGCCTCCTGGCTTCAGCCAGCCCCGGCTCTGGGTAGTTGCTGCCAGCCAGGAGCCTGGGCTGCTCCCAGCAGGTGGCCGGAAGGCTGCAAACAGCCCGGGTACCATAACTGGCAACAGCTACCCCAGAGCCTGGGCTGCCTACAGCTGGGAGGCTGCAAACAGCTGCTGCCTCCCTGGCCCCAGTGGGCACAGTGCCAGCACCTGTTGCCTTCCCAGAGCCCGGGGGCTAGGAGGCAGCAGCTGTTGGTAGCGTCATGGCTGCAAGCAGCCTGGGCTTCGTGGCTATCAGCAGCTGGGCCGGCTGCAGCCGGGAGGCTACAAACAGCCAGTGCCTCTTGGCCCCAGTTGCCTTCCAGCCCTGGACTCCAGGGAGGCAGCAGATGCTGGCAATGCTCCCTGCTGTGCTGCCCTCCTGCGCCACTTCTGCAGAGTAGCATATGAAACCCAGCACAGCAGGACACAGCAGGGAATGCAGAAAGCTGCCTGTCACTCTGAGCTCCCCACTGCCCTGGCCACACTTCCCCTGCAGGCAGGGGCAGTAGCGAGGGGCGCAACCCTGTGTGCTGCCCATGCTGCTCCTGTGCACACAGGGGAAGTGTGACCTAGGCAGCGTGGAGCTTGCAGCAGCAGGCAGCTTCTCTGTGCTGCCTCTCCTGGCTGCACATGCTGTGCTCCCAGCCCTGCTGCCCTCCCCTGGGCCCTCCAGAATGCAGCATGTGTGACCCAGAGAGGCAGCTCACAGAGGGGCTGCACAGGGAAGTTGCCTGCTGGTGCAAGCTCCACGTTGCCCAACTCAGACTCCCCCTGTGTGCACGGGGGCAGCATGGGCAGCATGCAGGATTGTGCTCCTCACTGCTGCCCCTGCCTGCAGGGGAAGTGTGGCCAGTGGAGCTTAGAGCAGCAGGCAGCTTTTGTGCACCTTCTTGCTGTGCCCTGCTGTGGCAGGTTCCACATGTTGTTCTGCAGAAGCAGTGCAGGAGGGCAGCACAGCAGGGAGCATCATTGGTATCTACTGCCTACCTGGGGGCCGCAGCTGCGGCTGAGAGGGCTAGGGCTGGGGCCAGGGTGGGGAGGCAGCAGCTGTTTGGAGCCGGCCCACGTTCTGGGTAGCTGCTGATAGCCATGGGGCTTTGGCTGGGGGGCAGGGGCACGAGCAGGGCTGGGGAGCAGGGGCTTTAGGTGAAGGACAAGGGGCAGCAGGGCTGGGCTTTGGGTGGGGAGCAAGGGGGCACAAGCAAGCCATCCTGCCATTTATTGTCTGCCCTTGTTTTGTTTTTCTGGGATGCTGGCACTGCGGCACCTTCCAAGGTGGGCATTGTGGGTTTTTTGGCACTCCTGCCTGGTATATTTGGCTGAAAAGACAGGGAGAGCTTGATATAATGGGGTCTAACAAGTATAGTTTCTGCAAAGGAAAGCTGTCTCACAAACCTGCAAGAATTATTTTGAACATGTCAACATAGTGGATAGAACCACCAATTTACAGAGCTTAAAGAAGCTTTAAAAAGGATTTTGACTATCTCAGAAATGCTCTTGAAGAAACTAAGTGGTCATGGGGTGAGAGGCAAAGTATTAAGTAGACCAGAGTTTTCCAGCTTTTAAGTGGCTGGGGGTCCTGGGGTCATATACTGTATGTGCCCCTTCCCCTGTAACTCCTGTACTGCACTGCACTACACTGCACATCTCCCTGATGCACCAGGTGTCTCTACCCCTCCACCCTCCTGTTGCACCACATTTGTATCATCCTCTCAGATGCCCCCAACTGTGGACTTCCCCAGCACCGTGGGCTGCAACATCCCACCCCGTAGGAGGGAGAGGGAGCCCAGAGACTACAGCTGCTTCTGTGTCCTGGGCAATGGGGAGAACAGTGGCAAAGTGGGAGTCCAGGGGTTTTTCAACCCCTTGCAAGGCCACTTGTAACATGCAGGTGACTAGTTAGATAACCCTATGATGGATCACTAACTGGCTAAGAATTTTTTTTTCCAGGTCAAAAGATTAATAACGGGGTCTTAAAGGCTTTCTGTTCATTAATATGTGAACAAAAATGGGAATAATCTGGAATGGACAAATGGTGAAGTAGTTAAATATGCATGTGATAGTAGTTTAGGTTAGCTGGCCTCAGAAATGACTTGCAAATGACTTCAGGACATAACCAAGTTAAATGAATGGGCAGTGCAATTGCAAATGCAGTTGAATTATAAATGTAAACTTACAGCTCTCAGAGGATAGCTGCAGTCAAAAACGTGCACAAGATGTTAGAATGAAGAAGAAACAGGATTAGAGAATAACATGGAGATCAGTTGTGGAGTCTCAGCTAAATATAGTGTATGGCAGTGGCCCCTCTATCTGAAAAAGGATATTGCAAAATCATGAAAGGGTCTGAAACAGGCAGTAAAATAACAAAGACATGGGAAAAAAAACTCTTCAGATCAGAGAAATGATAGAAAAATATATTTAAGTTACCTTTTAATTAAAAATATATACATACCTTCTCTATACCATATGTCTCATACATCTCTCTGCCTCTCAGAAAGCAATGCATTATTTTTCACTACTACAGGATGGTTTTGGTGCCAAAAATAGCAAGGTTCACAGAGGGGAGTTTTATATGGATAAGAGTTATTCTAGTTAATACTGGCAATTTCTGGAAGAGGCATAATATCCCACTCTCCAGTGTAGTAAGATAACAGTTAATTGTCAGGGGCTCAGAAGAAAATGCCTCCAATGTAGAAAAAAATCCAGTGAGCAACATGGTTTCCATTTTAAATCGTCCATGACATTTTAAAGAGAGGTGATATTCAACAGAACCATATCATCCTTGGTTCATGATTTATTCCAGAAAAAAGGTGAAAACTTTTTTAAAACAGATTTTCCATCAATCTTTCATTTTAGATGTCTGCATACTTCACATGACTCGTGCTAGACGTTCTCAAGTAGAACAACAGCAGCTCATCAGCGTTGAGAAAGCTATGGAGATTCTCTCAGAGCCAGCTTCTCCATTTATTGTGGACTATGAAGATCTTAAAGTATGTCCCCTTCTAGTTTTTGAACACTGAAATAACCAATGCTTAATGGTAGTCATAAATTAAATGCACTAATAAATTGCTCTGTTATCGGTTACCATTTTGTGAGATTAACCCCCCCTTTACTGATCAAGTTGTTTTTGTTTTCTTGCCTGCTATTTCTTCTTCACATTAACTTGTAGAAAAGACTGCCCAGCTTTTTATTCACATTACATATAAAAATCTCCTAATTTTATATTGTTAATTAATAATATAATCTTTAACATCTTCAAAGTTTCTCTTGATATCAGGCTCCTAATAGGATAGATGTCAGTTTTGGTAATGATGGCTTAAGATTATAGTATAAGTTAACATCAAGCTCCAGTTATTAATTATAACACAAAGTTTGTCAGGAAAATGATACTTACTTAACTAAAATTCTTTCATTCTGATGTAATAGGATGGAGATTAGATTTCATAGACATTAGGGCTGGAAGGGACCTCGGGAGATCATCGAGTCCAGCCCCCTGCCCAAAGGGCAGGAAGTCAGCTGGGGTCATAGGATCCCAGCAAGATAAGCATCCAATTTACTCTTGAAGGTATTCAACCACCTCTGCTGGCAGACTGTTCCAGACCTTGGGGGCTCGGACAGTAAAGAAATTCTTCCTGAAACGGTCTTGCAGGAGTTTATGACCGTTTGACCTAGTCATCCCTTGGGGTGCTCTGGTGAACAAACGTTCCCCCAGATCCTGGTGGTCACCCTTGATAAACTTATAGGTGGCCATCAGATCACCCCTGAGCCTATGCTTTTCCAGGCTAAAGAGTCCCATGTCTCTCAGCCTATCATTGTAAGATCTGTTTTCCTGACCTCTGATCATGCGCGTGGCTCTCCTCTGGACTCTCTCAAGCTTCTCCACATCCTTTTTGAATTGTAACAGCTTTTGTACATCTTGAGGCTCTGATATCATTTGTGCATATGAAACAGTAACTTACTTTTTTTATGGACAGACTACATTTTTCAGAACTTTATTTGGACTGAAACATGAGATGAATCTCTTGAAGAGACAATGTTTCTTGCATTTCTTCACTGTTTCCCAGTATGTCACAGGCTCTCAGCTCTTTCTCTTGAGAAAGTCAGGGTAAATCCTGTTTTACCTTTACATGCCTAGCTGAGGCTTCTGTTGCCAGAGAGCTGCAGTATTTAGCACTTGGGCATAGTTTATATTCTATTTGCACAGGCACTTGCCTTGTACTTGCCTTTTGAGTGAGATTAAGTCTACAGATCATGTATCTTTGATCTTTTTCTGACCAATAGGGAAGAAATGGTGGAGGATGTGAAGGTGATGGGAAACTGAGATATTGATTGTTTCCTCCTATACTGAGCAAATGTGTTAGCCAGAAAAGAAAGACCAAAGCAGCTGTGGATCCCATGTTAAATAGCCAGGGTGAGCTCTTAACAGAAGATGGAGCTACTTAACAGCTAATAAGGGAACAAGCTGAGGGATGCAATAACAAAGAAACACTCAGAGCTTCTGATGTGTCTGAATGAAATCAAGTCAACAGGGCTTGATAAAGTTCATCCCTGGTTGCTGAAGGAACTGGCAGAGATCTCTGGGGCATTGGCAATAACAGAAGTTGTGGGAGACGGGCGAAATACCAGGGGTCTAGAAAAGGGCCACATAGTGGCATCGCTTTAAAAAAAAAAGGGGGGGGGGCAAGGAGGAGGACATGAGGAACTACAGACTGGTTAATCTCACTTTAGTATCTGGGAAGTTAGTGGAGAATATCATGAAGACATCCTTTTGCAAGTATCTGGGAGGAAAGGTTGTGAACACAGGCAGTCAACGTGGATTTACTAACTGCAAATCATGCAGTACAAACTTGATCTCTTTCTTTGACAAAGTAACTACTTGGGTGAATGAAGGGAATACTGCCGATGTAGCATACTTGAACTTCATCAGGTTTTTTGGCAAGGTCCCACACAACCTTCTCATAAACAAATTGGAGAAATGTGAGCTAGACAAAACTATTATAATGTGGACAGAGGTGCATATCAGATCCGCACTGATGAAAGGAAAATTAACATTATTGGCAATCAGCTTTTTTTGGCCAGCGTAGCCAACAATGTTGCCAATAAAGTGCTTCATGCATGCATGCAACCAGGAATGCAGCTTGGAGAGCATTGTCTGGCCAGTAAATCTGGGGAGAAGGGGTGTGGGTTGGGGGCAGATCAAGGCCCCCACAGTGAGAGAGGGAGTGGGGCAGGCGCTGCCCAGCTAGGGCAGGGAATACAACCCCAGAAGCAGGGCGGAGCCGTGGGCAGCTCTTCTGAGGGGTGGAGGGGAGTAAGGGTGGATCCCCGCCACTGTGCACACCTCCATGTACCCCCTTGGATTTGTGTGTAGGGTGAAGGCGGGCTACCTGCTGCAGGCTCAGAGCCAGGAGCTGCACCAGCTTTTTCCTGGCAGGGGGCTGGGCTGGGTCTGTACTTGGGGTGAGTGTCAGTAGTGCTGGGAGTGGGAAGGCTACAGGGTGGGCTACAGCCACCCCAGAATTCCCCATAGTCCATCCTTCCAGTGCCGACTCTGCCCTTGCCCTGCACACTAATCCAGGGGGGCACATGTCCCACATGCCTTCCCTAGAGATGAATGCGCAGCAGCAGGGAGCTTCCCCCTCCAGCCCCTGGACAAGCCACCCACAGCTCTGTCCTGCTCCCAGAGTTGCATTCACTGCCCTGACTGGGCAGCTCCTGCCCCTTCCCCAATCTCTCCCTCATCAGGGAGGGGGGCCTCCATCTGCCCCCCCCCCCCCCAAACTTACTGGCAGGAGGCTGCTCTCTACTCTGCCAGGCTGCATTCCTGTAAATTAGCTATCAGATCAGTAATGGCCCATACGGCTGGTTAATAATCTGCCATTGGTATCAGCCAAGAAAATTTTTATTGGTGTACCCCTAAATGTGGATAGACAATGAACTCAATAGCCACAAGCAAAGGGTAATTAGAAATGTATCCATGTCCCACAGGGGTCTGTCCTGTTCCCACTGCTGTTCAGTGTGTTTATTAGAATCATGGAATCATAGAAAGTTAGTGTTGGAAGGGACCTCAGAAGGTCATTTAGTCTAACCCCCTGCTCAAAGCAGGACCATCCCCAGCTAGGTATTAATGAATTGGATGCTGGAATAGAAAGTTTCTTGAGGAGATTTGCAAATAATGTGAAACTGGGAAGGATTGCAAACATGCTGGAGAACAGGAGCGCAATTCAAAAAAATCTTGACAAGTTGGAACGCTGGGCTAGAGTTAACAGAATGAAATTCAATGCTGAGGGATGCAAGCTGCTACATCTTGGGAAGAATAATCAAAAATATAAATACAAAATTGGTGAAATCCGTCTGGGTGGCAGCACTTAGGAGAAGGAGCTTAAGTCTTGGTGGATTTGCAATGTAAGTCTGCATTGCAGTTCAGCCACACAAGAGGTGAATGTAGTTTTGGGATCCATCAATTGAAGCATTAGGTGTAAGAAATGGGAGGTGATAATGCCTCTACTCAGCATTGGTCATGCTTCATCTAGAGCAGTGCTTCTCAAACTATCTGATGTGGCGGACTGGCAATTTTTTTTCCAGTGGGCTAGGAACCGGTGCCCGGTTCAGCTGGCAGCACCAACTGTGTGTAACAGCACTACACAAATGCGTGACTAGCTATTTCTTTCTCTTTCCTCACCTTGTACAATGTGACGTCACCTGGATTGTTGGAACGTACGAACTGTGGTGCTATGACATATCAGTGTTATGCTTCTGAAAATATCTTTCTTTCTTTCTTTCTTTCTTTCTTTCTTTCTTTCTTTCTTTCTTTCTTTCTTTCCTGGCAACTTATAGTTTCATAGTTTGTAGGGTCAGAAGGGACCTGAGCAGATCATCTAGTCCGACTCCCTGCAATGGCAGGAAAGAGTACTGGGGTCAAATGACCCCAGCTAGATGTTCATCTAACCTCCTCTTAAACACCCCCAGGGTAGGAGCCTGCACCACTTCTCTTGGAAGCTGGTTCCAGACTCTAGCCGCCCTGACTGTGAAGTAGCGCCTCCTGATATCTAACCTAAACCTACCCTCTGCCAGCTTGTGACCGTTATTCCTGGTCACTCCTGGCAGTGCTCGGGGAAACAGTGACTTCCCCAATGCCTGCTGATCCTCCCTGACTAGTTTATAACAGGCCACAAGATCCCCCCTCAGCCTTCTCTTTTGGAAGCTGAACAGGTTCAGGTCCCGCAGCCTGTCCTCATAGGGCCTGCCCTGTTGTCCCCCGATCATGCGAGTGGCCCTCCTCTGGACCCTCTCCATGCTGTCCACATCCCTCTTGAAGTGCGGCGCCCAGAACTGGACGCAGTACTCCAGCTGTGGCCTGACCAGTGCCGCATAGAGGGGGAGGATCACCTCCTTGGACCTGCTCGAGATGCATCTGTGGATGCAAGCCAAGGTGCGGTTGGCCTTCCTTACTGCCTCTCCACACTGCCGGCCCATGTTCATCTTGGAGTCAGTGATCACTCCCAGATCCCTTTCCGCCTCCGTGCTGACAAGAGGGGAGTTCCCCAACCTGTAGGTATGGTGCCGGTTGTTCCTCCCCAGGTGCATCACCTTGCACTTGTCTGTGTTGAAACCCATCCTATTCTCGTCCGCCCACCCTTGTAACCTGTCCAGGTCTGATTGTAGCCTGTTGCATCCTTCCAATGTTCCCACGTCCCCCCACATCTTAGTGTCATCAGCAAATTTGAACAGGGTGCTTTTTACCCCCTCGTCCAAATCACTGATGAAGATGTTGAACGGTGCAGGCCTGAGGACCGAGCCCTGCGGAACCCCACTGCCCACGTCCTTCCAGGTTGAGAAGGACCCATCTACTACCACCCTCTGGGTGCAGCCCTCCAGCCAGTTGACGACCCATTTGACTGTGGGTGTCTACACCACAGCTCCCCGGTTTCTTAATGAGAACAGGGTGAGAGACAGTGTCAAAAGCCTTCCGGAAGTCCAGGAAGACTATATCCACTGCTACCCCTGCGTCTAATGATCTGGTGATCTGATCGTAAAAGGCCACCAGGTTGGTCTGACAGGACCTGCCACTGATGAACCCATATTGGTTGCCCCTAAGCATGCAGTCTCCTGCTGGCCCCTTCTGGATGTGTGCCAGCATAATTTTTTCAAACAGCTTGCCTAGGATCAAGGTGAGACTAACCGGCCTATAGTTTCCCGGGTCTTTCTTCCTGCCTTTTTTGAAGATGGGGACCACGTTGGCCCTCTTCCAGTCCTCCAGTACCTCACCAGAACATCACGAGTGCTCGTAAAGTTGTGCCAGGGGACTTGCAATGACCTCGGCCAGTTCCTTTAGAACTCTAGGGTGGAGATCATCTGGGCCGGCTGACTTGAATACATCCAACCCCTCCAGAAGCTCCCTAACTAAATCCTCGCTAACCCGTGTCCCAGGTGTGCCTCCCCCGGGGCCTGAGAGGGGCCCAGCAGGGAGGTGGCTGTTTTGGTCCCTACTTAGGAAGACGGAGGCAAAGAAATCGTTAAATATTGCTGTGGGCCGGTGGCTGGTCTGCAGACCACCATTTTTGAGAAGCACTTATTTAGAGTATTATGGGTGGTTTTGGGCTCCACATTTTAAAAACGGATGTGCTGATATTGTAGAGGGTCTAGAGGCGGGTGACAAATGATGAAGGGCTTGGAAGGCAAGTGCCAGAAGGAGAGATTGAAGGAAATAGTCATGTTCAACTTACAGAAAAGGTGCTTAAAAGGGCACATGATAGCATCTTTCAAATACCTGGAAGGGCTGCCACAAAGTAGAAGTAAAACACCTTTTTTTCTCTTATTGCAGAGAGTAGCACATGGGTCAATGGCTTGAAGTTGCAGCGAAGTAGGTTTAGATTTAACAGTGAAGGAGTTTTTCCTGATGGCCAGAGTGAGGCAGTAGAATAGACTGCCTAGGGAAGTTGTGGACTCCCCATCACTGGAGGTCTTTAAGAAGAAGCTGGACAAGGATTGGTCTGGAATGATCTAGGTGTAGCTATGCCTATGCTCTGCTGTGGGCTTTGCTGGTTTCCACGTGGGACCAGGAAATAATTTTTCCCTTCCCGTTGCTACAGATAAGGGAGGAGGCTTTATCTTCCTCAAAAGCATTGGGTGTTGGCTGCAGCTGAAACTAGGGATTTTGACTTGGGTGTGCCAGTGCTCTTAAGACTAAAATCCAGAGGTTCCTGGCTAGATAGTCATGCCCCTCTGCCTAGTGCCAGACCGATATCCATATCCATAGTCCTGCTTTACCAGTGGTACAATAGGATTTTATATCTTGTGGTTGTGTGTCAGCATTGACTAGTTTTACTAATAGGTTAGATGGGGGTTATATGGGATGGTCTAGATAGGACTGGTCTTGCCTCTGGCAGGGGATTGGACTAGGTAACCTCCAGAGCTTCCATCCAGCCCTACTTTTTCTGTGCTTCTAAAAATATTCTCTGCCATACTCTGCATAGGTAAAGAACCACTACTTACTTATTTTTCCTTTTTTATCAGAAACTGCTGAGTATTGTCACGGAGAAAAGTAGAGGCTACCATATATTTCACTTGGAAAAACTGTATGCAATACTCAGCCAATGTATCTATCGACATCGCAGAGATCATGACAAGACCAAATTAATACAGGTAAAATGCTACTTTCTTGCCAAAAAAAAATAATGTTATAAAGTGTGTTCTGTTGTACAGTTGATACTTGTGCATTCATGCTGTAAAGATTCTTGTTTCATTCTCCCTAAACTACTGATGAGTGTTTTTGGTTTAGAGGACATGTCTATTTAATACCTTTATCCTGGCACAAAAAGAAAGCATGCAGCCATTAAAGGTGTTTCTGTGGCCGAGAACGACAGTACTTGCAACTAGGAAGCTTTCTCATGAGAAATTTTCTCATAAGCCTAAATAGCTGTACGCTTCTCTTGGGGTCCTAAGGACCCCAATATCCCATGCTCGCCTGCTCCCCTTCCCACCCTTCAGAGAGAGGGGAAAAACTCGCCCTCTGATAGTCCACCCAACAATGAGCTGCCAGGGAGCCCTTTGGGGACCCTTGTGTTTGAAGGCAGTGGCAACTTTTTCCAGTGCGTAAATACTTGGGGAAGAGTCCCCAGGCTGTTCTTATGGCAGTGCCACTGCCCCCTCCCTTGCACAACTGCAGGTCACTCCAGGAAGGGGAGCAAAGTTGGAGGGACTCCAAGCCCCAGTACCTCTAGCTTCCACTTTCTACACAGAACTGGGATGACCCTGAGTTGTGTAATGAGTTGGGGTGGAGGGCACCATCCCCTTTGTCCCTGAGGTGGGTCAAGCTGCAGAGGAATTTCCCCTGAATTGCTAAGGGGAGAAGAGCAGGGTCTTTCTCCTGTGACTGGAACTGTACTGGGAGCCCCAGGACATTTCAAAGTATAGTGCCTCTGCCTCCTTGCTCCATGAACATCTTGGGGTCACCCTGGAGCTGTGCAGTATGTGGGGTGGGCGGGGAGCATCCTTCTATGGCTTCAACCATCCTAGGAGCCCTGGTTGGCTGGAGCCATGGAGCCTCTGCTTCCTGCCCCTGCTCAGAACTAGGCAGGGGCGAGGTCAGAAGCAGCAGAGCTGGACTGGGGAAGGGTCAAGCTGCAGGAAACCCCCTCACTCCTGGCACAGACCCTAGAAGCAAAGGGATTTCCCCAAAGCTCAGCCCATCCTTGCTTGAGCTATGCTGCCCCCAGTCCCTGCACAGACTAGGCTGACCCCAACTTTTGCATGAGTTGAGTTGATTTCCTTGCAGACCTAGAACAGATCAAGCTGCACTACCTCCATCTTCAGTCTGTGCAAGGTGCTGAGCTGTTTCCCCAGGAGGATTCAAGCTGTAGTGGCTGTCTCCTGCCCCATGCACAGGAGTGGTGGTAGGGGAGGCAGAGGAGCTACAACTTGAACCATCCTGGAGTTCCTGGAACAACTCCAGCTATAGAAGAATGCTCCTTCCACCCCCATCCAGGAGGAGCTCCTTTACAGCTTGAGCCATGAGGGGGCACAGGGCACCAGCCATAGGGAAATGCTCTCTAGTCTTTGCGGACTGGTATTACCCTGGAGTTGTGCTAGGAGCTAGGGGGGCATTGCCCTGCAGCTCGATTTCCTCCTAGGGCCAATGGGTCAAGCTTTTCTGCCTCTTTCAGCTGTTCGTTGGAAAACCTGCTCCTTTTCCTGGCAGAGTAGAGGGCAAGCTGTCAATCATTGGGCTCCCCTAAGGCTGTGGGGGAGGAGACTGACTAGTATCCCTGTCCTTTAGCCCTAACCTGTTTTTCCACCACTAACAGTTCCTTAGCACTGGAAATGAATGCTTGTCCATAGCCACCGCTACTTTCAGAGTTGGCGTGATTTTTTTTGGTAGCTTCAATAGAAAAAAGCATTCAGTAGATTTTTGGTAGTTCAGTAGAAACAGATCTGTTCTTCTTATTCAGTCAAAATCTCACCTGCATCATTTTCAGAAGAGTTGAGCTGTTAGGGCATGCACACACAGGTCTCAAAGCCACCTTTTGGGCAAAAAGAAGTATGTGAAAAAGATGCTTTTGGTGTGTCCCTTCTCTCTGCCTGCTGCTGCTGCCAGTTATGCCAGCTTTCTCCTGCAGGGTGAGGTTTTCCCCTGTGTGGAAAGGGAGAACCAACTCTAGTTTGAATCAGGAGGCAGAGTATCGGGGTATAGTGCAGTGTAATTGTTTCAGGTTTAAGTAGTTTCCTGGCTTCCTGCTACCTTGCTTTCCCTGAAAGAGCCACACTGACTCTTCATCTACCTCCTCCTCACTTTGGGTATGTAAGGATGTGCATGAAACTAGGGGAACTAAAGGACAAGCACAGAAGGCTTTAGTGCCTTAATGCTAAAATGCTGAATGTGAATGTGTGTAGAAAGGCTTGTATGTCCCAAGCAGCTAAATACACAACTCCACAGCAAGACATCTGGAGATGAGTGGCATCTGATTTTCTTTATTATTGTTATTTGAGCGTGTGTTTGTATTAAATACATACAACTACTAGTAATTATTTACAAATACTGTTTTTAAATTGCTTTAAAATAGAAAACAAACAGGATTCCCAGCAGTTTCCACTCACGATTCTTGATGTGTTTTTCTTTTTCAGGAAATGAAGAAAGAAATTGCACTCTTTGGTCAGTCTCAGTTATGTGATCTGTAGTTTTCTTGATTTCTAATATTTTATTATAATATTATGCTTTTTGCCACCTGTGCATTCAATGCAAGTAATTATACATATATAAATATAAAAAATATGTTGAGACAAGATGAAGTCTTTAAACTACTTGTTTTTACTGTATGATCTTGGGTGATTAAATAGTAAAATAGAACAGCAGTGCATTTGAACTATTGAGATCATTCTACCCAGCTGTCTCTTCAGGATGTGTGCCTTTTAAGAGCTGCTTTTTTTTCTTGCGACTGTTATCAGTGCCTTGTTACTACAGCTTTGTACATCTTTCAGGTACTCCACAGTGCCTCTTTTGAAACCAAGAAGTTTGGGAACTCAATAAACTTTGTAAACTTTCTTAACTTTTTAGAATATATTTGTATTTTGAGACTATCTATGTTGTTCTAAATATTGTATATTACATAAAGGCTTTAAAAATGTGCAAAAATAAATTCTACAGAAATTCTATGCAGTTGAGCAGAATTTTATTTCCCTGCTGGCGGGGTGTCTGCAACTTCTTGAGTAGCTTTCACAGTTGTTGCCTTCATGGAGACTTTAGACAAGTGCATATATTTCTGAGATAAAAAGGTTGAGTATTTTCAGTATGAATTATCTTTACTCAACTGTTCTAAAAGGCCAACTTGATTACACACAAGAATGGAAAGTTTCAGCTCCAAAAGATTGCACTTATCAGTGCTATAAGCAACTGAAAATTGAAACAATTAACTATAAACCAACTAAAGTAGCAGCTAAATTAATTTTGTAGTGAATCAGACAGAAATTACGTTTTTGTCTTCTACAGATTGAGTACATTGTTTGAGATGAATACAAACATCTACATGGATACTAAGGAAGGTTCCACTGGCTGAAAAGTAGAGCAAGATACTGCTGACAATATATTGTTGGAAACAAGCTTGTGCGTAAAAGGAGGAGAGAGAGATTGGATAACTACCATTCTTCTCTTTTTTTTTTTTAAATAAAACAAAACACTTGTATTTGCTTGAAGTTAGGCATTATGTAACTGATAAGTAGCATAGAGCCATATGCAGTAAGGAGCGAAGTACAGTTGTGTTTGAAAGCCAATGTATCCTTTCGGGAGTCTGACTGCATAATTCATGTGTGTTTAAGGGGGTGGTAGTGTTTTTTCCTTCCCCTCCAGTTTAGAGAGAGATCTGTTTTTAAGGGACAGTGGGGTTTGTTTTGGGGGGGGGGAGGGTTGGGGGGGGGGTTGATCTTTTGGGGTTTTTTTAAGCCATACATTTTTGTCACAGCTACCATTTGTTAAGCTTCTGCATGTTGCTTGATTTTAAAGTTGCGTCATACCTGATTTCTTTCTTCAATACTCTAACCTCAGGATATTTCAGTCTTAATTCAAGCCTGAAAAGCAGGCATGTCATTCTTCAACCATTTTAAAGTAACAACCTCATTCAAATCCTTTTTTATTCTTTGGTATCAAGTTTCTGGCAAAAATGGACACATAAGAGGAAGAAATAAAAACTAAGGATGTGTGGTGCACCTAATTCTCTATTCTTCACTGTTCAATGTTCCCAAGTCTGCTACTGTCACAGGTGTTGACAGGTATCATGGAGGTCACTACTGAAGTCTTGTTCCTTTATCAAGCTAAAAAAAATATTAGAAGTCCTATTTTGAAGGACCAAAAATGATAATACAATGGGAAACAAAAAGCTGGACAACAACAAGGAAAGGACTTGTGAAGCACAGTAAGAGTGTGTGTGGTTCAGAAGCATCTGTGTATGCTTTACAGCTGCTTTCTTCCTATATTACAACTGAGTTAAGGCCTTCCTCCTGTATAACTGGAGGTGGTCCAGTGATGTTGCAGCTCCAAGACTAAGTCTTGTGCTTCAGCTCAGGCTTTTGTAAAGTTATGCATCTACCAAGCCAGGAACATGAGTGAGTAGTCTGAGGTTCTCGGTGAGCACATCTACATGTGCCCCTGACTGCACAGTGCCCACGGTACTGCACAGTCCCAGTGGTGCACAGATTATTTTCAATTCTACTGTGCAGTAGTGGCAGCATCATGGTTAGAGTTTACTGATGCTATGTTGCCATAGTGACCAGCTATGTTGTAGCATCTCATGTAGATGTGCCCAGTGGGTGCCAGCTTGGCATTCTTGCAAGCTCCTTCAGTCTTCCAGTAACCTATTTCTACAATTACATCTATACAAATACCTCTACCTGCTTGGTCCCTAAACCAGAACGAATAACGTTACCTCCCTTCTGTAAGCAACCAGAAGGCATGCCTATCCACAAAGGAGTATTTTAGGATGGCACAACAGGTTGCTGGAAGTCAACTCTGTATAGACATGTATAATTCCTATGGTAGCAAGCTTTGCAAGAGATTGGAGCACAACAGTCAGAGAGCATCCCAAAGTCTCAAACGTACATCTTTAATTTTCTTTGATCACTCTATAGTACGTTGGAACAAAATGTAGCCCAGATGGCACTTCAGAAGCCTCCATTACACCTGCAAAAAAGAGCATGAAGCAAGCATTAAAAAGCACTAGGCTTGGAGTGGAAGGGTATTTCAGCAAGGATTCTCTGTAAGCCTGGTGACCGTAGTCCACGTCAGATTTAGTCTGTAGACGAATTTAAAATTCAACCCCTTTAAAATAGGGAAGGAATTGCTGTTCCAAAATGTGCATCTGCTCTACAATGTGACTGCTGTATCTATGCTCCCACAGTGATACATGTCTAGCAAAGCTGTTTTAACTTCAACCCTGAATGGAGCAGTTAAAAATCTAGTGATTTAGCTGGTTTGCATTGCTAATAAGAGTAACAGTTGCTTTGCAACAGCTTATGATGTTTGGTACTTAGATGCTGGTATCATTGTTGCTTTTTCCTACACTGTGTGGGTGCACCTACACACATTCATTAATGCTCTGTAATTATGGTGCATTAACTTTAGCACCTGACTAAAGTTAATGTGCCATCATGGGCGCTACTATGCATTAGCACCAGCACATGCTTCTTAAGTGATGCTAATGTACAGTAGACTATTTCTACTGTGTATTAGCATGTGTTTTTCATGCCATGTTAATGTGCAGTAGAATTAATCCACTGTATCTCTAGCATCTTATGTAGATGTGCCCGCTGGTATTTGTAAATAAGGGAAAATCCAATTTTACAAGTTAGCAGTATAGGAAATTATGTACTAGAAACAATGTTATATAAAGGTTCCCCCTTAGAGGCTAGGGCCCCCAAAGCCCAGGTGTAGGGTCTGCTTCATTACCAAAAGAGAAAGATCTTTATAATTAGGTGCAAGAAGCCTTCCTTAAAAAAAAGTGCTAATAGATCTTAATAGTCCTGCATAAATAATGGGAGATGGCTTGCCCTAAGTTCCTGTGACCTCTTCATAAGTATCTTTACTCAGGAGAAAGGAGTGATTAATACCAATAATTGACTTGGCATATCATCCTGAGAAATGGAAAATAAATGCAGTAAAAATAATGAAAAGAGTTAAAATACATGAGAGGCTCATGCAGTTGCATGCACAGATAATTGCAAATTTAAATGCTAACTGGAGATTCCCAGGACATGAAGTAAAGGGGGGCCAAAACTGACTCCTATGAACCCTTTCTTTTATTTTTGGCTGCTTCATTCTTTTTAGCTATGCTGTTTCATCAGTGGATCAGGGAGAAGAAACCACAGTTAGCCCCTGGTTTGGGGGTTCTAGGCTATATATCAAATCCTCTTGGTTTCTTACTAGGTGACAGCTGCCAAATTCCACAGCTGACCCATTTATAGGAACAGAGAGAAGCTGCTAGCAGAAAAATAGCAAATAAGGAATGTGCCTATTCACCTCCTAAGAAATAACTTTTTTTGTAAAAACAACTCTTGCTGCCATCAGATCTACTTTTTCACTCTAAATAAAAAAAATCAGAGTTGGGCAAAGGCATAAGTAATTTAAAATAACGTCTGTAAGTTAGTGTTGGGTAATAGTTTACTGTTTACTCCCAGTTCCACAGATGAAGAATGTGTGGGTGTCTCTGGGCAGACCAGGTTCTTTGGGTAGATGTGATACTTTTTATTAGACCAACCAAATAGCTGAAAAATGTTCTTTGCAAGTTTTGCAGTACAAAAACCCTTTCTCTCATCAGGAGTGGGTTTTTTTTCTTCCTACATATCACCTTTAAGATCGTCTCCAGACCTTGATGACCCTGTGATGATCACACAAGGTATAGGTCCAGCTAGGTCAGGGTGGGCATGATGCAGCCCACCAAGCCATTCTATCCAGCCTGCAGGGCCCCTAAAAAATTTAGAAAATTATTTATCTGCCCCGGCTGCCTGCCATGCAGCCCTCGATGGCTTGCCAAAACTCAATAAGCGGCCCTCCACCCAAAATAATTGCCCACTCCAAGCTAGGTCCTAAACATTTTTTTCCCCTGAAGTGTTTATAAAGCACTTGTACTGCAGCTCGCTGCTCCTGCTTGCCAGCCAGAAACTGAAATGGCCGCATCTGCGTATTGCTGGGCTTTTGGTGGTAGCCGGTTGCTCTAAGGATGTGGGCAGACAAGGTTCTTTGAGTAGATGTGATCTTTTTATCAGACCAAATAAACAGGTGAGAAAATTGTTCTTTGCAAGCTTTTGGGCCCAGTTGCCTTTCTTCAGGTATCCAAAGTGTCTGCTGTCCTGAGACTCCAAGGAAGAGAGAAGGGAAAAGCGTGGCAGGGATCCAGGTTGTAGCTGTATCGCTGTAGAGGAAAAGGCAATCGGGACTGCTAGTAGAGATGGTATCTTTTATTTGACCAACAAGATTTTTACCAAAAAAGAAAAAAGGGTGGCAGGATTTCCTCTTTCCCCTCCCCACCCTTCCCTTACCGTTTGTTTCCCTAATTTCTCCCTCTTTCCATTCTCCCTCCAGACCCTTAGCGTCTCTCAGACCAGCAGACGCCTGGAGACGGGTGGCTGCGCCCGAAAGCTTGCCGAGAAGTTTTTCGCAGCTCAAGCGATCCCGCCTCCGCCCGAAGGACCGCACCTGCGTACCTGGACCCAGGAGCAGCGCGGGGGGCCGGGGGCGGCCCGGTGCGTTTCCCGCGCCCGCCGGGTGATCCCGCAGCTGGAGCGGGGCCGGCGCCGGGGCCGGCTCGGGCCAATCGCGGAGCAGCCGTGTGTTGTGCCCGCTTTACAAATGGTGGGAACCGGCTTCACAGGGAGGGGAGGAGGATGCTTTTGCACGGCCCAGCAGCTCCTCCCCTTGCACACACACACACACACACACACACGGGTGCTCCCCTCCTTCCCGGGCAGCAGCCAGCTGCGCATCCCAGGCGGGGGGGCGCCCAGCTGCCACCTGCGCGCGCCCGGGGGGGGATGCTTGCCCAGCGCTGCCCAAGTTCAAAGTTCACAGTTCACTTGCCCCCCTCCCAAAAAAAAGTGCAGTAGTTTTTGCAATGCAAGATGGCGACGAGGCAGTGAGAGGAGGAGGAGGCACAGACACAGCTGAGGGGGAGGCAGCGGCGCGGCGAGGTAGGGATGTGGCTCTTCCTGGCCGGCGGGGGGTCCCCTCCATCCCCTCCCCGCGGGCATCCCTCTCCTCCCACCGCTTCGCCCGCTGCGCCGTGTGCGGGCTCTCCCCTGCGCCGTGTGCTCTGCTCCCTGGAAATATGGAGGAAAGGTTTGGGGGAGGGAGGGTGCACAGCTCCCCTCCACTTCAGGATCAGTGCCTAGTCGTGGGGGAAGGCGCCGAAAAGAAAAGGCAGCCCAGCCCGGGGCAAGCGGGGCAGGGACAAGCCCCGGGCAGCGCCGCCCCCAGAGAGGGGCGAGGGGCTGCGCCTTCGCCCTCCCGGGCAGACAGCGGGGTTTGGAGGTGGGAGGGTTGCCCGTGTGTTTCTCCCCACCCTTCGCCTCCCTTTTGTTTGCCTGCAGCGGGTGAGCGGTGGTTGTTCCCCTCGCCGCGGTGCGGGGAAGGCCCTGCGTGTTGGGGGTGCTTCGGGGGTGCGGGGGCCTGGATTGGGGCGGGAGCAAAGCCCCGCTTGCAACTTTGAAAGGAAGGGCCCTGAGGTCCTCTCTCCAATTCAGATGATCCCTTTTTTTAAAAAAATGTTACGTCTCTTCAGGGGAAGCTGCCAACCCCTTAGTGTGAGGGGAGGAGGTTGTTTTTAAAGACTCGGGTCAAAAGTAGTGGTGGTGGGCTTTTTTTCTCCTCACCCCCACCTCCAGCTGCGAAGTGCGGAGCTGGGGTATGTCTCTGGTTCTCACAAACAGGATAGAGGAAAATGGGACTGGTCAGATGGGAAGAACTTTCTTTTGATTTGAGAGACCCAGTGTTTGATAGGGTGCAGGGCTTCCTCTTCTGAGGGCTTGACACTAACTTGTGGCCAAGGGATCAGGCAGTGGTAGATTTTAGAGCTTTCTTGCATCATCTTGATGCTCACCTCATTTTATTGTTTGAAGAGACTGGACACAGTGTTTGTGGGCAGAGTTTTTGAACATGTTGCTTTACTTTCTCTTCCCCCCGCCCTGCGGCAGATACCCAGGGCTGCGTGCTGCTGCTCCACTCTCCCCCGGATCAGGATGTACAGCACTGGAGAGCCAAAGCATCGCCCATAAAGCACATACTTGGAAAGGGCTCTGGGCCTCTGCCCCAGTCAGAACACCTGCAATAGTGAACACTAAGTGGTAGGTACCTGGACTTTCTCTCTGAGCTACTTTACCTTTCCAAGAGGGTGAATATTCACCTTGATGATGGAGCAATGAATGCCATTTAGAATAAAGCCATTTGGGGTATAAATGGTTTTGCAGGCAAAAATAAATGGCCACATTTTAAAGATAGTGGTAATATGCAGAGAGCATGTTGGAAGTATCGAGAGAGTATGTATCACTTTTATCGTTAAAATGAATTTCATTACAGGAGCTGTGAAATTAAATCTAAATGTAAATCTTCCTTTAAAGGGGTCAGGAAGAGGAATGTAAAAATCACACTGGTAGTGGAGATGCGTAGTTTGTTTTATTTAGAAGGATTCAACAGCATCTAAAATGGCAAAAAAATCTTTTTTTTTTTTTTAAAGCAGGCCAATAGACTAATAAAGCCAGAAGAATCTGTTATGCTCAGACATCTGACCTCCTGTATAACACAGGCCAGGGGACTTCCTTGAACTACAGTCTGTTTCAAAGATGGTGTCAAAGATATGGCCTACAGGCTGGATCTGGCCCGTGGAGCCACATCTGATCCCCATACAGGCCCCATGCAGAAATGGTCCCGGACCCTCCTCCCTTTCTCCCACCACGTCAGATCCAGCACCCATGATGTGTACTCTGGGTAGTCTGAGACTGCATCATGCCAGCAGCTGCTCCGATACTTGGGGTATCTGGCCCAGACTGGCTGAAGCAGGTCCAGCGCGCATATCGCACCCGATTCAGCCAGAGTGGGTGCCACATGCAGCACAGTCCCAGAACAGCCAAAGCAAGTGTCCGTGGGGCCAAATGGGTTTGACACCCCTGATCTATTGAAATGAACATGTGTCCTTGAGGGGGGGGAAAATACAGTCTTGATTTCTAAAGGTGCCATAACTTGTTGTAAGTTGTTCAGCGGTTAACTTTTCATAGATTTCATAGACATTAGGTCTGGAAAAGACCTCGTAAGATCATCGGGTCCAGCCCCCTGCCCTAAGGGCAGGAATTCGGCTAGGGTCAAAGGATCGCAGCAAGATAAGCATCCAAATGTTTCTTAAAAGTTTCCAGAGAAGGTGCTTGCACCGCCTCTGGGGATAGTCTGTTCCAGGCCTTGGGGGCTCAGACAGTAAAGAAGTTTTTGCTTGCGCCCTAAAACGGTCTTGCAGGAGTTTGTGACTGTTGGACCTTGTCATCCCTTGAGGCGCTCTGGTGAACAGACGTTCCCCCAGATCCTGATGCACACCCCTTATGAACTTATAGGCTGCCACCAGGTCACCCCTGAGCCTGCGCTTCTCCAGGCTGAGGAGTCCCATAGCTCGTCGCCTCTCTTCTTAAGGTCTGTTCTCTTGCTCTCTGATTATTTTCTCACTGTTAAGACATATTGGATGCTCATTTAGTTATGTCTGTGGTCTTTGTCTAACTCCAATTTCCATCTATTGGATCCTGTTTAACCTGTACTGCTGGACTGAAGAGTCATGTATTATCAGATGTTTATATTCCTCCGTAGGAGCTGTTGAAGTTGCTTATTAATCTTTTCATTCACAATAAATTGTGTTTTCCAGTCTTTTAATGATCTCATGACTGCTGAATCCTCTCCTCTTTTTCAATCTCTTTCTTCCATTGTAGACACTGGTCACCTTATGTCATTGGTGTTCTCACTGGCACCAAATCCATACGCAACATAACCTCCCTTTGCCTGCACTTTAATTCCTCTGCTGGTGTATCTGAGGACCATAAGTTACGGCACTGCAGAGTGGATTCATGTTCAACTTTCATGGGCCTCACTGGCAACGTTGTCATCAGTTTCTGCTTTCTAATTACATTCTGAGACCTCCTGGTTAGCCAGTTTTCAATCCATTTAAAATATGAATTTTGTATTTTTCTATTTCCTTAATTAAAACTTCATATAGCATCAAGTCAAAAGCCTTACAGAAATCAGTTACTTCAGTGCTCCTACTTTTACCAAACAAACTTACTGGTAATTTGGTCAAAATACTGTACTAGACACAGTACCATCTCTTCCATACACCCATGTTGGCTGACTTTAGTTATAATAGCCTTCTTTAATTCTTTATCAGTCAGGGCTTGTATTAGTCGTTCCATTATTGTGTTCAGGGTTAATGTCACATTCCCAGTCTTGTACTTTTTGGGCTTGCCCATTCACTATTTGAAAGTATTGCTCCAAGATTAGTTCTCCTCCAGTCCTCTCACATTTCCACAGTGTTCCAAGATCTATTGAAAAACAGCATTAATGGGCCAGAGAGTCTCTTTTAAAAACTCTGTGCAAGTTGTCCAGATTTTCTGGTTTTAACGCATCCTTTAGTAGCTGCTCTTCAAAATCCTCCTTAATTGCTTTTGGACTACAGAGGATTTCATCATATGATATGTATACCTCATCTGGATTTTGTCCAACCACGGAACAGAAACACTTACTGAGTATTTATTCTCCCTTTTCTGTTCTTTAATTGAAATGTCAATCTAGCTGTCAGTACTTTAAAACAAAAGTTTTCCTCTTCCTTGGCTCCTTCTGTTTCTTTTGTCATATTTTTGCAGTTCCTAGTTTTTGCCTTATATTTGCTACTATTGACTTCCCATTTCTTCCATTCATTTTATTTGTTTCTAGTTTGTTTGTTTTTTAAATAAAATGTTTATAGTTGTATTCACCTCTAAACTAGGTTGCATCTGTAAGCAGTGTGGCCTTCTTTGTGGCTTAAGGGGCACTTAGTGAAATGTTCTTAAACAATTGTTGGTTATCATTAATATTTTTAATTCTTTCCCCTGACTGGTTAGACTCATAATTATTTTAAAGCTGTGTGAAATTGGCTTTTTTAAAGTACCAGGCCATATTATGTGCACCTGTGTATTCCTGGTTAAGACTTTACATTTGATATGTGCAAACAGAATAATCAAGTCATGATCACTTGTATTCAAGCCACAGCTATTTTTTTTTCTTTGATCAATTCATCGTTATCTGTCGAGGTGAGGTTCTATCATAGAATTCCCTCCTGTTGGGTACAAGACTTCTGTGTTATAAAATTGTCATCTATAATTTTTTAGAAATTCTGTGAGTTGTTTAGTTACCAACAGTCTGAGACTTCTGCCATATATCACTCAGCTTGAAGTTCCCCTTGATAACACTGCTTTTTTTCCTATGAATTGTAGATAACCTGTTTCTTAAGCAGCTATCTTGTTCTCTAATGTATTTTGGTGGTCTGTGGCAGACATGATGTGCTTCATCTATTATGAAGCTGATCCAAAAGCATTCAGGATCATTTACTTTCAAGTTGTCAGTGGGCACATCTGCATGTGCCCCTACGGTGCCGTTGTTCCTGTGCTGTGCCGGCGGCATACAGTTATTTTTAGCTGCTGCGTCTGTCTAGTGACGTGCTATAGCAAGGGAGCACATTGCTACAGCGATGTAGCTGCAGTACCATGGTTTGTGCCCACTAATGCTACGTCACTGTAGCGCATTGCTACAGCAATGTAGCGTCTCGTGTAGACTCACCTAGTGACTTGGAAACAGGTAATGTCATTTTGATGCAGAAGTCCACTCCTTATCTTCTGTCCATTCAGCCTGTCCAAAATAGCTTATAACCATTGATTATTTTTTTTAACATTGCAGTCAGTAGAATCTTGCCCATTAGGTTTCAGTAATATCTACTATATTGAATTTATGTTCATAAATGAGCAATTCCACTTCCTTTTGCTTTTAGCCAGGCTCCTAACATTAGCACGTAAGCAATTAAATAATTTCTTCTCTTCATATCCTGTCCTTAGGCTTGCTCCCCTTCTTCTGAACAGAAAATCACCTGAATTTGCAGGCCTCCTTTCCCCACAGAAGCTGGATTAATGCTGTCAAACCCCAAATTCTACACCCTGTCAAGCCAAACAACCTTGTATCTTCTGTTTTCCTTTGTTCATGAGATTAGGAAAAGTCTCCGAGAAGTTCATTTGGATGTTACTCTACTGTAAGCTTCCTGAAGTGGCCTGTAAAGCTCAGAGGTATCCCATGGTATGGTGTCATTGCATCAATATATGCACCACCAGCATCAGATGCTTATGCATCAACTTCAGAAGCTTATCCAATCTACTGATGTCCCATGTCTTGGCTTTGGGGACTCAGGACACCATCCAGGTTGCTGTCAGGTTCCTTATATATGTTGGGCTGAACAGCCACCTGCTGGTGTATGCCATACACCTCTCTGTTCCATTTGACCAGCTGGATCTCCAGAGATTGTCTTCCACCATTTTAGATCTCTGGATTATTGGAAAATTTTCACCAACTGAATTTGACTAAAAACTAGTAAAATCCAATTAAACAGTTTAGCTTTATGGAGGCAGGGACTGATGTGTGAGGTACGGCACTCCCAGCATTTGTTAGAAATACAACAGCATCACACTATCTTGTGGGAACCAGAAGGCTACTCACCAACAAAAGGGGAACCAAACTGCTTAGGTGGGGAGAAGTGGCAAAAAGAAGTATTCTATGAAAGTGTATTATATAACCCTGTATATCTTTTCATTCTCTCAGGTGGGATTGGTGATACAGGGAAAGGCTTTTTTTTATATTAATTTAGTTTTGCCAACACATCTCTCTTTCAAATTTGACCTCCAATTGTTGAATGTGCCTGTCCAAAATGTGAAGCAATAGAACTAAATCTTACACTCTTTACCAGTCAGGTTTCCCTTGGAGATTCTTCTCACCTATTTTTTATGTTGAAATAAAATGTAAAAAGGACTGCAGCATGGCTGAGAGCAGCACTGAGTACACTACGTTTCACCTCAAAAAAACCTGACTTCTGATGAATTTATACAATATCAGTAAAAGTGTTTGGTTTAATTCTGTCTCATGTTCAAGTAGCAAAATGGCATCCAGCAGAGACCAGTCGCACACGTGATCCACATCTGCTGATGTCAGAAGGAGTTGAGGGTGTTGCTCTACAGAGCCACAGTTGTAATCATGGTTCAGACAAGTCTGAGGGCTTAGAGGAGTGGAGGAAGTGTCAGGCCCTGTGGGTTTAGCAACTTGACATTCACAGCACCTTTCTTCACTTTTTGGCATAGCAGTGTTACTCAAGTACAGATGAGACCTTAATCAGGGCAGAGACAAACTTTGCATTTGAAACTTCAATCATGATGGTGGAAGTGCCCCACAGTCAATGCTCTAAATCTTCAAAGCCCTTTACAGGCCTTTACTAATTAGACACTTAGCAAATGAGTATAGTTTACAACCTTAACATTAGGATCTTGTGGGGGTGTTTTTATTTTTGGTTTAGAATTTGTATCCTTGTTTTCACTATTTGTTCATATTCTCGGTTTGAATTTTTATTGCTGTTTCAGCTCCCTAAAGTGCTAAGAGCTTCACAGAAGTATAGAGATGAGATCCATGCCCCAAAGAACTTGCTAGATAAGACCCTCTTCCAGAGGTCATGTGCACAGATGCAAGGAACCTGTCCATGTTTATCCTCTCCTAGGATTGGGACCTAGTGATGTCACACTTGATGGAAGAAATTGGAGAAAACAAATAGGGACGGAATGGGGTGAAGTTTATGGAGGATGTTACTGGTAATAAAACTGCATAATACAGCAGCAGGTATCTTCAGAGCTCCATATGGATTGTTTACAAACACCTGTAGAGTAGGAAAATAGTCCTAATTTTACTTCTAGAGAAACTGAAGACTGTAGATTTGATAATCCAGGTTGCCCAGAGCCTGTGGCAGCACCTGGCTGGTTGAGGGTACTCTGCAGGTGGTAGGGTTTGATCAGGAGGGATCTTGCAGAGATCACAGAGCAAATTAGGTGAAAGCTGTAGGTAAAATTTAGGCATGTTTGTTTCTCAGTGTGTCAGTGATTGCACTGGTACTTGGGTAAGATTTTTCAGAAGCACCTGGCATCGGCATAACTGCATTAGGTCCAACAGTGTTTGCAGGACTGGATATCCAAGATCAACAGCTCAGGAGGGCTCTACCCAGGCAGAGTTTCAGTATGCAGTCACTGGGACTTCCTGAAGTCCAAAGGATTGTCACTCATGGGCCATTTTTCAGCATTAGGTCTTACGCGATGCATCTGTTTAAAGCATGTGTCTGTCTGTCTGTCTTTATGTGTATAAAGATGACGTACAAAGGGTAAAAATGTACAGGAGGGTTTTTTGAGACATAGATGGTCTGATTATCCAATTTTCACTAGTTTGTTACCTTGGCTATCCTATTTCACCTGGTCTTAGCTGAAGGATGTCATGGATGACTAGCGAGCCGGGGAGGTTTAAATATAACGTAGACTTGAAATCCAAGCAATTTTAGAGGGAAAGAGACTTTCAATTAAGCTGTTTAAAACTTGGGGAGAGGTTGCGTTTTGGGGTGGGGGGGTTGGGTTTTTTTTGTTTGTTTGTTTGTTTTTTTTAGTTAACAAGCACTAATTAAACTCACATTCCTGACAAACTTTCTTCCTTCCATTCTGCAGTCCTTGGAGTCCTTCAGACAGAACAAGGAAAATGAGGCCTGAGTAATACACCTGGCATTTCTATTTTTAATACGAATAATTTAAGATTAAGAAGCCTTTTCAACCAAAACCAACAAACAAACCTAGTCCTACCCTTAAGGCATTCTTCACAGATCATAATAAACAAAACTGCCATACCCCTTCCCCCTGCTCCCCTGTGGCTGTAGCCTTTAACATTTCCCAAATATTTTTTTAATACCTTTGAGCCTGTTTATATGTTAATATCTGTATATATTTTAATATCTTTGGGCCTATTTCAGCTGAAGCCTTCTGTGATCTGCTGCAGTGGGGAGATGTAGGTGCATACAGTTCTTATATTGTGGAATAAGGAACGTTTAGTACTTCTCATTCCGTCAGTCTGTCTGGGGACCTGTAAGCACTTAAGTCCCAATGCTGCTGGGCACCCACTGCCTCAGTGCAGAAGCTCATTGGAGGATGGGGTCCCTAGCCTAGGCTAACCTGCATGTGCTGTTTTGCAGGAAAAACATTCAGAAACCTCTAGCCAGAGCACCAAAATAAAAAGCTCATTCAGCCATTTTACTTGAAAATATTTGTCCCTCCAAAGCAATATTAAAATTAAAATGTATGCTTCATCTGCATTGTACACAATAATTTCCACTAATAGAGTTGATGCTTCTAACAGTATCCAGTAGAGGCAGGTTTCTGTGAAATATAAATAGCAGAATTTGGTGTGCAAGTGGAAGCATGGGAGTTGCAAAGTCATTTGGATATTTGTTTTTATTAACTCAGTCAGTGCCTAGGGGAGAACAGAGTCTATCTTAAAAGTTTGCCTTTGTCCTACATTCAGTTCTGGTATTTAACGTATAAATGAAGGAAGAGAGAAATCTTTTTATTTTTAATGCTTCGTGATGCCTCAAAGCACCGTG
The DNA here is from genome assembly GCF_052110815.1 of Crocodylus siamensis. NCBI lineage: Eukaryota > Metazoa > Chordata > Crocodylia > Crocodylidae > Crocodylus > Crocodylus siamensis. Next base: position 240,343,985 of record NC_143397.1, on the reverse strand, counting down.
GTTGCTGGTTGTGTGCTGCCTTTCCCAATGGAGGATTCAAACAAAAGAACAATAATTTCAGACTCCTCCTTCAGTTTCCAAGAAAACCTGAATTGTGCAGGGATATGCAAATAGCTCTGAATTTTAAAAGCAGGATTCCACCCCCCCTTCAAATTATGTATTGATTGCATACCAAATAGCACTTCTGTAGCGCACAATTTAAAAGAAACGTAGACTAGCATTCATTTGATTTTAATCCTTTTCTTTTAAAAGTGGATTATATTCCCATAAACCAGGCTTGCAATATCTTCATGAACATTTATTAATCTAGGCACAAAATATTCTCACCTACCCTTAGCTTGATGGTGGTGATAAAGCTAATATTGTACTTGGCTGTCAAGAAAAATTACTTGCCCCAGGCAAGTGAGCCAGTAAAATTTTGCAAGGCTGCCTTCAACAACAGATGCATCTTATTCTCAGGAGGTTCCCACAGTCTGCCTATTTTCTTATGCTAAACTTGGACACTCTCATAAGCATTCTCTTTGAGTACCACACCCCAGCCTCATCCTGAACTGATTTAACTTGTGTTAATTTAATAATGAGACTAGGTTTCTCCTACTTGCCTCTCCTTTTACAAACCATGTCACTGCTCCCATGACAAAATTAAGCTGATACATCTGTGTGTAGACATTCCACATACATTCAAACTAAAGAGATTGATATGTATCAGAGTAGTCCAAATTACCCTTGTTAATCATGCTGTACAAATAATCAGGTAGGAGACCTTGATTTTAAATTATCTATTTCGATCTTATTTTATATTTGTATTTTAATATGATTTCTTAAATACAGGATGATTTATCAGTGTTTGGTATAATGAAGTGCTTTTATCCTAATCACGAGATGTGCTATATCTATACAGCTTTATTTTGGCAATCTGATAGTTTAACATATATTTATTCTGATTCTCTTTTTTTTTTAAACTTTTTGTTGTTATGCTGGAGAATGGTGAATGACGCATGTCTTATTTTCTAGATGATGATTAATTCTTGTAGTCATGATTTGTGTCAAACTACATTTGGATGGAAATGAGAAATCAATTAAAATGCATAAAAACAACTGTTATAAATGTTCTTATTTAAATAAAACTACCTTAAATGTGCTCAATGCATAAGAAAAACAGTAAGTTTATCAAAACATGTTTGGTATTTTAAACCAGCTAATGTATTAAAAGGAAGTTCTAGTTGTCAGTGACTTGACTTTACTGTTCTCTGGCATTGTACCCTTTAAGATTTTAGACCTAGTAGGTTTCACCAGCTCACGCTCCCTTGTTCATGTCTTTTAAGTGGAAAGTGAGCCCTCCTGCATTTTCCACTCCCAATCGGTTTATCAACTTTGAATGACCTAGGCATTGCGCTGAACTAAGTCAAACTGAAATGAACAACAATATTCCTTCTGCATCTACAAACAAGGCAACTGCTGTCAAAAGCTGGTTTAGCACTTAAAAATTCTGGTGCTAGGTACCTAGCCAGTGATTTACATTGTCTCAGCAGTTTGACTTTCTTTAATACCTAGGCAGTAAATATGTAGTGGCTGAATATTGGCTTTATTTGAATTATTTTAATAGCATGTAATAAATGTAGGGTTTAATAGAGGTTACCATCATTTCAAATGCATACATTTAAAAGGGCTTATAAAAAAAAAAAAAGAGAGAGAGAAAGAAGTTAATTTTAAAAATCCAGGGGGTTTTGAACTTTTTTTTTCAATCCCAGTTTTAACACTTAAGGGCCTCTCGCCCTCAAATAATCCATTAACGTTTACCTGCTTAATAATAAGAGCTATTTTTCAGCTATCAACATTTAATTATGAAAATCAGTTGTATGCTTCTAACATGCATTTATATGGAATATGACCTCAAAAAGTAAAAGTGTGTCTTAATAAAACTGATTATTTGATTATTTTAGGTCTGATAATATAAGACACAATGTTCAGTTTAGATGGAGTCAGGGACTTTGTAACCCAAGTAAGTTCCTCAAATTCTTTGGGAGGGAAAAGGTGTCTTTGCATTTTTTTTAAACATTCTTCTCTTGCTTTCAGAGTGGGAGATGAAATGGTTTCTACATAGCTCAAATCTGATTGAAATATTCTGGTGGTCTTTTCCTGGTAAAGTCAATGGCATACTCTCTCTTGTCACTATCTGAGCCCTAAAATAGCAGGATACACAAGCAAATTGAAACTACCAATATAACTCACAACACAATATTTAAAAGCAACATTGTCTTGTCATTTTAATTTAATATTTAGATTTGGTTGTGGGGTGGGGAGGGAGGTTAACTCGCTGCTCTTACTTTGGATATTTATGCTTAATATTTTTGTTTGTTTGTTTCACAAAGCTTACCTGTGCACAGTGTGGAGGATTATTAGGCTAGTGCATGAAAACCAGAAAGTGAAAATGATGTTTTCCCTGAAAAAATAAATGAAATAAAAGAATCCATGTAAATAACTGGAATAGAACTGCATTTCAGCATCTTTCAATTGTGATTGTTCTGAAGTGGTGGATGGTAACAGAGGTAGTGCAGTTCTTTTTTTGTTTGTTTGTTTAAAAAACAACCTTGCTTATATTTTTAACAATTACACAATGAAGTTAAAAATGGAGTCTGCTTCTTACTTCCCTGCCAGGACCAAATATCAAGGTTCTATATTTCTATTTCAGGAGTTAGTCACATAATAAAACCTGTATAGCAGGGCAAAGATGTAGCCTATTACTTTACCAAGGCACTAGTAATAGCCCAAGTTTTTAAATCTTGAACAGAGGCCTTTGCAAGTACTGTCCATTGCTGTTTAAACTTATATTTATTTTACATTGAATATAGCAACATATAGAATGAAATCCTAACTGTAACATTTTAAATTTTTTGCCTTACAGACCCAGTGGGTGCATGTACATGAAATGCTAACTGCGCAGTAGCCTAATAACACTCTGCAGTAGTGTGTGGGGCAAAACCCATGCTAATATGCTACTACACAGTAAATATTAAGCTACTGCACAGTTAGCATCTATCTGTAAAAACCTGTGCAATAGCACTGCTGCACAGTAGCACCAGTTACTGGACACTGATTTAGTCCTTAGGTATGCAAGTACGAAACTTAATGCACTGTAACTATGGCACATTAATTAATGTGTAAGTGCATCCAGTTACATTGGAAAGCAGCAGCAGTGACTGCAGAGTAAACTAGGGTGTGAATTTGCAACTCCCAATTCAATCCACACTCATTCCTCATGGGTATAGTCTTAGGGCAGGATTAAAATTGGTTCAATATACACCTAAACTTTGCTAGGACTATGCCTACCATTTGAATGGCTGCAGGAAGAAAATTTTAAAATGGCCTGGAGGCATTAAGCATCCCAACAGTCACTGGAGAAGGCTTCAGAGACAGTTCAGGTTTGTGTTAGGTACTCTACAGAGAGAGTGAGAAGTAGTATGTGCCTCCAGAAAGCAATTCAGAAAACCCAGAGGCACTCAGAGGTAGCTAATAGGATGCACCAAAGCCTCAAGCTATCTGTGGTGTGCCTCTGTTCATTTGCTATGATCTGCTCAGGTTCCTTCCGACCCTACCAACTATGAAACACCGAGTTGCTCTTCTAAAAGCACTATATATGGATGAAGCCACCCAGCTTTTGTTCAGTTGTCTAAATAAAACATTCACCTGGACTGTGGGAGGTTTGAGCTCTAGGCCTTCATCACCCAAAGGGGACTTGAATCCTAATGACCAGCTTCCCAGAAGAGCACTCTTGCCCCAAGGCTACAGCACAGTCCTGGTGTGAGGGCACACACTCCTCTTCCGATTGAAGCTGGTCCAGAATACAAGAGTCCTGGGGCCTGAAGGAAGTAGATAACACCTGGCTTTTTAATCTAGTGCTTAGGACTGAGTTCTGGTGTCTCCTGCCAGGTTTATTTCTGCTTTCAACCAATGACTTGTTTATTTCAAATTGCATAAACAGTTCTGGGAAGCAGGAGCCATACGCAAGGCTCTCCTGTCCTAGGGGAATGCCCTTATTGCACAGTCCATATTTTGAGCTGTATAGGAAGTGGAGAGGCTGAGGGGCTAATACAAGATTGGTGACTCCATCTGTGACCTGTACATGTCATTTAACCTCTCTGTCCCTAGCTAATGCATCTTCAGGCAAGTTAGCCTGGATCTTAATAAGTGTCCAAAAGGCTTTTCAGTCATTCCATTTGAGCTTGTATACACTGAGAAGCACAAACTTTTTGCTTTTCAAGTGCCTGAGCTCTGCCACCTGCACAAGGGGATAATGATTGAGGGACCTAGTCACCTAACATGTACCACAGGATAAGAACGCACATATGTGGAGTAGCTGATAAGTTCCCACCCTGGCTATGCCAATTCTTTCTCAATCACAACATCTTTAAATGTAAACCTGTGTCATACTGCACAGCACACGCCTCCAGACACTTCTGCAGCAGAGCCAGCCTTAGGGGTGGGCAGTGTGGGCAAATGCCCAGGGCGCTGTGGTCAGGGGGGCATCTCACACACATGCCCTGTCCTGCCCTTCCTCACTGCTCATGCCAGGCAGGAGCCATCAGGACACTTCAGTGGCAATTGATCCTGGGGGTTGGGCAGTGGGGCCTGCCCCCCACCCCTGCCGTGCTCAGAGTTGCTTGGAGCTGGCCAGCTGGGACAGCAGGATAAAAAGATCCCAGGCAGCAGCGGTGGTGGGCACTGCCAGGCAGCACGATGGGCAAGGGGAAGTGTGCTGAGGGCTGGGCCAAAGGCAAGGTGATGGTACCCAGCGAGAAGGCGGCGTGGCTGAGCAGTCTCAGCTTGCGCACCAAGCGCTTTGCCATCACCTACCTCCTGGGCCTGGAGGCCATGGTGTGGCCCCCAGCCCCCACAGGCAGCACTGGGCGATGGTGCCCTGCCATTGGCACTAGGCTTCCTTTGCGGGCAGCTGTGCTTGCTGCTTGTCCTTCCTGCTGCCCCCACAGCCTCCTGGCCCTGCTACCTGGGACCAGGCCAGCATCTCGGTGTATGTCTGCTCAACCATCTTGTGATGGCCTCAGGGTCCACTGCCACCCACAGTCACTGGGCCACGTGTGCCCCTCGAGCATTTTCCTGAAGGCCAGCTCTGTTCCACGATACTAGTAGTTCCATTCAGGAAACAAGCAAAATGGATCTTCTTTCATTTACCATGATTCTTACATTGGTGTCAGTAACTGCAGCATCTGAAATATTGCTGCTTAATTCCCTGTGTTCTTCCAAGAGGGAGGAGAGCAGATTGGAGAGCCAGGAATCTCTGGCTGCTAGTCCCACCTATTCCACTGACCAGTGGCAAGGGCTGAGGGGGACACTTATTGTGGAAGTCTTCATGATGGGACGCTAAGGGAAGCAAACCACGTCATGGCCTGTGTTCAGGTGCTCAGAACTATCAGCAGAAATTACTGGGCTGAATATTGGGGTAACAATGGAATGAGGTAGTAGGAGATAAACCCCCATGGCTCACTAAGAGCATCCGGGAATGTCTCCTTGCTAAAAGGGAGGCATATACCCAATGGAGAGATGGGGTCATCGCCAAGAAGGACTATGTTATAGTCGCCCGAGGATGTAGGGGGGCAGTCAGGAGGGCCAAGGCAGAGTTGGAGATAGGACTAGCTTCCCGGATTAAGGACAATAAGAAGTCCTTCTTCAAATACATAGGGGGTAAAAAGAGGGTCCCGGGTAATGTGGGGCCCCTGCAGGACACGATGGGCAACTTAGTCATCACGCCAGATGACAAAGCTAACATATTTAACGATTTCTTTGCCTCTGTCTTCCTAAGTAGGGACCAGTTCAGCCACCTCCCTGCTGGGCCCCCCTCGGGCCCCGAGAGAGACACGCCTGGGCCAAGGGTTAGCGAGGAGTTAGTTAGGGTACTTCTGGAGAGGCTGGACGTGTTCAAGTCCGCTGGTCCGGACGATCTTCACCCTAGGGTTCTACAGGAACTGGCTGAGGTCATTGCGGGACCCCTGGCGCGGCTCTATGAGCACTCGTGGTGCTCTGGCGAGGTGCCGGAGGACTGGAAGAGGGCCAATGTGGTCCCTATCTTCAAAAAGGGAAAAAAAGAGGACCCGGGAAATTACAGGCCAGTTAGTCTGACCTCAATCCCGGGTAAGCTCTTTGAAAAAATTATCCTGGCACACATCCAGGAGGGCCTTGCGGGGGAATGCATGCTCAGGGGCAACCAACATGGGTTTATCAGTGGCAGGTCTTGTCAGACCAACCTGGTGGCCTTTTACGATCAGGTCACCAAATCATTAGACGCAGGGGTTGCTGTGGATGTAGTCTTTTTGGACTTCCGGAAGGCTTTCGACACTGTCTCTCACCCTGTCCTCATCAAAAAGCTGGGAGACTGTGGTGTCGATGCCCACACGGTCAAATGGGTCGCCAACTGGTTGGAGGGCCGCACCCAGAGGGTGGTAGTGGATGGGTTCTTCTCGACCTGGAAGGACGTGGGCAGTGGGGTTCCGCAGGGCTCGGTCCTCGGGCCTGCACTGTTCAACATCTTCATCAGTGACTTGGATGAGGGGGTAGAAAGCACCCTGTTCAAGTTTGCTGATGACACTAAGATGTGGGGGGATGTGGGTGCACTAGAAGGGTGCAATAGGCTACAAGCTGACCTTGACAGGTTGCAACGGTGGGCGGATGAGAATAGGATGGGGTTTAACACTGATAAGTGCAAGGTGTTGCACATGGGGAGGAAGAACCGGCACCACACTTACAGGTTGGGGAACTCCCCTCTTGCCAGCACGGAGACGGAAAAGGATCTTGGAGTCGTCATTGACTCCACGATGAACATGGGCCGGCAGTGTGGGGAGGCAGTCAAGAAGGCCAATCGTACCCTGTCATGCATCCACAGATGCATCTCGAGCAGGTCCAGGGAGGTGATCCTCCCCCTCTATGCGGCACTGGTCAGGCCGCAGCTGGAGGACTGCGTCCAGTTCTGGGCGCCACACTTCAAGAGGGACGTGGACAATATGGAAAGAGTTCAGAGGAGGGCCACTCGTATGATCAGGGGTCAGCAGGGCAGGCCTTATGAGGATAGGCTACGGGACCTGAACCTGTTTAGCCTCCACAAGAGAAGGCTAAGGGGGGACCTTGTGGCCTGCTACAAACTGGTCAGGGGGGATCAGCAGGTATTGGGGGAGTCCCTGTTCCCCCGTGCGCTGCCAGGAGTGACCAGGAATAACGGTCACAAACTGGCGGAGGGTAAGTTTAGATTAGATATTAGGAGGCGCTACTTCACAGTCAGGGTGGCTAGGGCCTGGAACCAGCTTCCAGGGGAAGTGGTGCAGGCTCCTAGCCTGGGGATTTTTAAAAGGAAGTTAGATGAGCACCTTGCCGGGGTCATCTGACCCCGGTGCTCTTTCCTGCTAAGGCAGGGGGTCGGACTAGATGATCTACCTAGGTCCCTTCCGACTCTAGCTACTATGAAACTATGAAACTATGAGATATGCAGAAGCTCAGACTGGATCATCTAATGCTCACTCAAAAATCTTTCATTGGCTTTCATAGAACCTATTCCAAAGGCCTTTAAAACAAGGCTCAGTGACCCAGAAGGTCCCTGCTGATCTAGTCTGTTCCTATATCCCAGTGCCATTAGCCCCTTCCCTCCAGTGGCCTTCATTTCTGGTTCCTAACCCCCACCTTCAGGACTATTCTGGTTTGGGCTTGGAAATCATCCTGTGGTCTGGGTAGAGACTTCTCATCTCTAAAAACCCCGTAGCTGTGCTGAGCTAAGGCACTGAGAACACCAGTATCAGTGCATTCCTTACAAAATGCAGCCTGTCTCCACCTAGGGCACTGCTAATGGAACAAAATGAGAAAAGAATAGAAGACAAAGTTTAACAAATTGAACAGGGTGGGAATAGCATAGGTCTGTACAGACACTTACGACTCTGATATACAACACAACTTGATTTATTTATCTAAGCAATGTGTTTAGAATGATAGAAGAACCATGGTTTCTCATCACACAGCTATACTGGAGATCCAGGCTATCTTTGAACAACCCTCTATGAAATAAATTCCTAGCCTGAGATGATTCACTGCTGATTGACAAATATTGCTAATCATAGGACAGACAGTTATTTTATATCTTAATTGGTGCAACTTTTCCTATCTTTTGACTTAAAGTACAGTTTTTATTAACAGTAAAATGGGAAAAGGAAAATGAAGAGTACACAGCAGTAGGTATGCAATACCAACTACCTGGCATGTAGCACAGTAGGAAGTGCTGCTTTTTTAGACTGTGTGATAAAAGTGTCGTGGCCAGAAGCCCTGTAATTCAGCAAGGGACTTGAGCATATGTTTTGCTTCAAGTACATGAGCCCTTGAGCTCAATTCATATGCTTATGCACCATGGCTGAATTGGGGCATGAGCAAGGTTAGTGTAGGGGGAGGGTTGTAAAAAATTCTGGGCCTTAATGCAGTGCTCAGACTTACTTTGCAATTCATCTTTAAGCAATGATGCTCTGAGGGCCATGCAGCTAATGAATAGCTGGAGGACTTGAAGGTGTAAAACAGAGGAGGTCACTGCATACCTGAGCTAGCACAGGTACCAGAAACAGTTGAGCTGTGACAGCCTGGAGCACGGGAAATTAGCCCACAGTGAGCTGGATTTTTTCTAGCACTTGTGTTTCTATGTACTGTATTGTACAGTGTAGACCAGTGGTTCTCACTCAACTAGGATGCCCCAGGACCCCCAGTTGCTGCAAAACTCTTTTAGGTCTGCCAGTGTACTGACACTGCAACCACTGCATCTCGTGCAGACCCTGATCAGGACGCAGCTGCAGTAGCAGCAGGCACTCCTGCCTGCATTAGGGTTACCTGCTAAGCCTAACGCTGGCAAGAGCGCCCTTCCCAGTCTGATCCCACATGCTCCTCTTGGAAACAGGGGCATATGGGACACTTCCACTTGGTGGCAGGAGCCTGGAGAAATGCAGGATATGCACAGATAAATCTCTAGGCTGTTGTGCCACTGCCTAGAGATGGAACTGCTCTGCAATGGGGTTGGACCAGAAAGGACTGATAGGAATGTGTGCATCTGCCATAGCCTTTCCTAGTCCCAAGGCAGGCAGGGCACTTTCACCTGGTGGTGGTGGTGACACCCCAACTGAAAGCCATTGAAGCAAAGGCACCAACTTATTTTTGGTGAGGCAGGGGTGACTGGTGCCTCCTGAGTCTGGGGGAGCACAGTTGGTGGACAGGCCGGGGGGCAGGCCAAAAGCCCCATATCCACTCCTATACTGTGCCACATCTTAATGCCTCCCCCACCCCAACATGCTGCCAGCCCACACAGCAAAAAAACTACCCCACTTTCAGGGGCCAATCTCAGAGGGGGCACGTGCTTCCTCTGCACCCGCACCAGTCACCTCTGGGTGGGGGGATGCTAAGATCATGGACATGTGATAGCACTCTTCTTAGGTGACCACCTTTTCAAAATTGAAAGGCAAGACGCATGGCCACCTTCTCCCCCCGAATCCATAGCATCGCCAGAGCAGAGCTGAGCGGAGCCCATGGGGAGTGGGGGGCAGGAGCAGATGTGGGATCCCTGCTGTGGGCTCAGGGGAGCCCCACGCCAGCCACACTGCCATGGTGCCTGCCAGTACCAGTAGGAGGCACACCTCTTGCACTGCCGCCCTGGTGCAGTTGGGTGGGCAGGGGGCGCCTCACCATGGTGGCGCAGTTGGCACGTGGCTTCCAGGGGCAGCACAGTGGGCAGCCCACATCTGCCCCCACCCCATGCACAAGTCTGGGGGTGGATGCCCTCTTCCCCAGGAGTGCACACAGTGGCAAGGTGACAGGTCCTTCCCCCCCTGCCCCCTGGACAAGCCACCCATGACTTGCCCCAGCCCTGACCCCAGGCATTGCCACTCAGCACACCCAGGCCCAACCCCCATCCCACTCCCTCCCTCACCATAGGGATCTCAGTCTGACCCCCACGCAGACTTACCTGCAGGCAGCTGGGGGAGCTGCTCTCCACCGCTGCCTGGGGCTGTATTCCTGCCCACATGCACCTGGCACCCCCAGGACCCCGCTCCCTGCATCTGTGGTTTCCACAGTGAATGGAAAACCTGGCTCCCTGCACAATACCAGGAATCCAAGACAAATGGTGTCCCAGAGTCATGCAGCTGGGACTGGGACTTGCTGTTTCCATTTCAGGACTGTCCCACCCAATTAGGGATGGGTGGTCACCTACCCTCTTCCCCAGGGGAGCCAGGGCCCTTGAACTCCCGCATACTCAGAAGTTAGTTGAGGCATCATAACAGTGGTTCTCAACCGGAGTCCACCAAATTAAAAAAAAAAGTTATGGGGGGGGTGCCCTGCCACTGAAAAGGTTGAGAACCATGTGTAGATGTACCCAAAGGTAAAGGATGATTAACTCAACCAATCAATTAACTGGTTGAGATGACTAAACTGGAGGTTGTTAACCCATGGCAATATGGAAGTTGGAAAGAGGATAAAATAAAACGTATCTGTGTTGAGAAGTGGAAGAGAGAACTGGACCTCCAACCACTTGATAAACTGAGAAGCCGTTTCTGCACCTTCTGCTGCCTCACCCTGCTAATGTTTGTGTTCTTTCCACTCCATTTTGGTTGAATTTATTTTTCTTTCTCTCTGCATGCTGGGGGAAAGCACCATGCAGCAAGCGAGAGGAAATGACTATTCATAAAGCAAACTATTTGAATGCAGAGATAACTTTTCCCTGGGTTCTTTCATTTCTTGCAAAAGCAGCCATTTCCCATAACGTTGGAAAGGTAAAAATTCAGAGAATTGTGATTTTTCTTTTACATGCATCTTTCTTCCCCTGTAATCTCCATATTCCATCTCCAACTGCTGTACTTATTGGAGGCAGCAGGCTTTCGCCTGGATTTAGCAGACATGTATATATACAGATTCACCCAAAGTACTTTTTGAGTCCAAGATAAGAGAGTTAACTGATAACACAAACAAGTTTGCATCCCAATTTCAGTGTTCTTAGCAGTCACCTGTTCTGTTTTAGAAGTTAAGGATGAAGGTCCTGATCTGGCAAAGCCCATGCTAAACTTTAACATCTGTGGCTAACTCCTTGTGCATAATGTTACCCCCTTGGAAATCTTGGTGGGGCTTTTGCCTAGTTCTGGACGTTCAGGAGGAAACCTGCAGAAGTAAGGAGGATTTTTGTAATGAGTAAACCTTGAGGGATTAGAACTGACCCAGATTTGGGTCAGTTTTTTCTCATCATTTTTTCAATGGAAAATGTCTTTTCAAGTACAGTTTAAAAGGTGAAATAGTCAATGATTTGTTTGTTTGGTTGGGTTTTTTTGCTTTAATAAAAAGGTTAATTATGATCAGATGCTCAGCAATCAAGATTAACCAGAAAAGGGATAAGTAAACAGGCTGGACTAGGGAAAGAACAGGTTAAAGGCTGAGATGAATTAGATGTATTAGAGTTGGCAGGATCTGATGAAGTTCACCCTAGAGTGCTTCTGATAGTTGTTTAAGTAATCTCAGCACCATTAGTGATTATCTGTGAGAGCTCATGGAAGATGGGAGAGGTCCCATAGGACTGGAGAAGTGCAAACATATTTTCTATCTTTAAAAGAGGGATAAAGGAAAAAACTGGAATTATAGACTAGTCAGCCTAACTCCTGTCCCCGGAAAGACAATGAAATAAATTATTGAACAATCATGTTTACAATCAGTACCTAAAGGACAAGGTGACAGAAAAAAGGCCAACTTGGATTTGTCAGGAATAAATCATGTCAGTCCTTTCTTTGACAGGGTAATTTGCCTTGTGGATAAGGGTGAAGCAGCAGATGTGATACATCTTGACTTCAGTAAGGCTTTTGATATAGTCCCACCTGACAGTCACATAAGCAGACTAGGGATATATGCTCTAGATGGAATTACTCTAAAGTGAATGAACAACGATGACTTGAAAACCCTCACTTAAAAAGCAATTAGCACTAGTTCCCCATCAGACTGGGAGGATGTATCAAGTGGGGTCTTTCAGGGGTCTGCCCTGGGTCTGGTAGTATTCAGTACTTTCAATAACAATTTCAGTGGTGGGATAGAAAATACATTTTTAACATTTGTAGATGACAAGCTGGGAGTGGTGCAAAACATTTGGAGGATAGGACCAGAATTCAAAGTAATTGTAATACACTGGAGAAGTGTTTGAAAGGGAAAAAAAAAAATAAATTTGATGAGACCAGCTGGCAGGCAAAAATCAAATGGACAGATACAAAATAAAGAACAAGCAGTGAGGCAGGAGTATTGCAGGAAAGGATCTGAGGGAATGCAGCCCCTCACAAGCTACAAGGGAGTCAACACGTGGTATTGTTAGGAAAAAAAACTCAAATGCATTTCTGGGCTGTATTAATGGGGATATCATAAGTAAGTTAAGGGAAGTAATTATTCCACTGTAGAGTTGCAGCACTATGTCCAGATTTGGGTGCCACATGTTTAGGAAAGATGAAGACAAATCAGAGAGTCCAGAGAAAAGCAATAAGAATGAGCAGAGGTTTGAAAAATGTGACCTCCAAGGAAAGGCTGAAACACAGTTGGCTTTGTTTGCTATACAGGAGAAAAGGGTAGGGCAAGGGGGATCAAAATCTTCAAGTATGTAAAAGGTAGCTATGAAGAGGGACAGAATCGTCTATTCCCCGTGTCCACTGGAGGGGTAGGACAAGACAAATTGTCTTGATTCACAGCAACAAAGACTGAGGTTAGATACTGTGTGGGAAGCAGGGGAGTTCTCCGACTGTGACCAATACAGACATTACACATTTACCAGTATAAGTGATTGGAAACCAGTCTATCCCCGTAACAGAACAGAAGTTCGGCACACACAGACTGGTTGAAAAATGGCTGAACCTGGTCTAAGATTTGCTCTCCTCCCCCCGCCTCTCCCCCCACAAAGGGCAAGTGCGTGTTCTGTTCACTACTGATCTAAACGATTCCCCTTGCAGAAAACCACATCACTTAGATCAGCTGCACCTCAGGCATTTTGAAGGTCCATACCTAGGCGGTAAGGGGGTGAAGCACTGGAACAGACCACTCTGCACAGTTATGGGATCCCTGCCATTCGACAGTTTTTAAGAACAGGCCAAACAAACATCTGTGTACACTCAGATGACCTCTCAGTCCCTTCTAGCCCCGGAGCTCTATGAAAGTTTTGCCTATTGAATGATTGAAAAGAATTTCAAAACGACCCATAACATTTGGGAAAACAGATCTAGTAGCACACTACACAAGTCCTATGGAGCTCTTTGGGAAGTTCCCTGTTGCATAGTCTTCTGGAAGCAGTTTTCAAAAGACCCCCAAATAATTTTGATATGCTGACTTTCTGCAGGACTGGTGTTCTTTCATCTCTTGCCATTTTGGAAATTTCTCCCTCTTAACCTCTTTAGAACCATTTCTATACAACCTTGCTAAATCTATATTGAATCCTTTTGTTGATGCTTTCCCATTGTTACATGATAGAAACTCAGAAAGAGCAGTTTTCTTTTACCCAATATATTCCTTGGATTTCCCCTATTCAATTCCCAACAACAGCTTTAAATAGAACATGAGCCTTCATACCGTCTTCCTCTCAAATTCTCAAGGAAACTTTTTCATAAGGGACAGAATTGTTCCTCCCACTCTTTTTGTGCAGCCTCTCACTCCCTTACCAGTCCTCTGGGATTTACATATGCAATTCTAGTAGGGTTGGAGTGTTGTTGTAGCTGTGATTGTCCAGGAAGTGTCCAAGAGGCAAGGGTTTTTATGATGTCTTTCATGAGACAAACGGTATAGTTTGGAGAGCTGCTGGACAAGATTTTGGGCATCAAGTGCCCTTCTTCAGGTCTCAATATATAATTGTACATCATTTTATTTTGCTGCCCTCCAGAACATAAAAAGGAAGAGAGAGAAACAGATTTCGTTTTCCTGGCAGCTAGAAAATAGAAAGCAGAGGGAGAAAAGGATCATAAGCTACAAAGCACTTATGTTCTTTGCTGTTGAGATCTTAGTGAATGTAATCAGCTGCTCACCACTCTGTGTCAAAATAAAGTTTTCTAACACTTCTAAGAATTTTATTAAAAAAAAGTCTTATCTAATGCAGTCAACATTGTGCAAGTACAGCTTTCTTTTTTCAGACTTACTTAGACCAAAGCAGTGTATTGCTTGACTGGTAAATAGCCTAGAAGGGTGGCAAAAAAGTGTTTTCTGAGCACAACAACCAAATTTAATTACAAGGCAGGGCAGTCTGGCATCTCACAGACTAACTCATTCAGAGAAGCATGAGCTGAACTTCAGACTGACACAACTAACTACCTCTCTCTACTCAGATTAAACCAACTTTGAATTCAACAAGAGAGAGACCTGCAGCCAATTTTTTTCCCATTTACATTCTTTTTCATGTCAGAATTTGATTCTTAGAGCCTGAATGCATGACACATATCCAGTATAAACAAGGAGCAGATTCATGACATACAGTCCTTACACCAAGGTAACTCACTTGACTCCAATACAGAATTACCCCAGGAAAAATCAAGGATAAATCTCCACTAGGTCTGAGTTCCATCAGTGGCATGTGATGGGGTGTCTGTTTGCTGAAGTCAAGCGCTTTCCTTTCATCTCATGCTTCCTACTGCAACCAGCTATTGCCGGTCATTTGTTCACTCTGGATTCTGGTGTAATTTACGTCAGCTTTGTACACTGGTGTAAATGACACCAGTATAAGTGCTTCAGGTGTCCAGTCCATTGTTTTGTAGTTGAGAATCTTGCACCACAATAGTAAGAACACTTGGGTTTTGTGGAATAGACAATAGTAATATTTTGGAAAGTGCCTAAGCTCAACTTTTAAAAGTGGCTTGAATGTTCAGAAACTTAAATCAAATTCATTTCAATTAAATGTAAGCTCACAAATCACTTAGGTGGTTTTGAAATTTTCCACATGATTACTAGGGGATTAAGAAGTACTGCCCAAACTTTCCTTTTGTAATCATGTTAGGTTCAGACATTGGATTTTGGCAGGCACCTTCCTTTTGTGGAGAACTCTCTAGCCCCATAGAGAATATGTTTGGTTAGTATGTTTGGTTTTTTCGTCCCTTAAAAGATTGAGCCAAATGTACCCATATAGATTTCCTTCATGCTGTTTTCACTGCAAAGATAAAAAGAATTAAAGCCTTCCAGAGGCACTTTTATATACTCTGAAATAAATACAGCCTTTACATTTCTGTTCAGCTTTGCAGGTTGCCAACATAACTGTATTCAGCACTCTTGTGAAAGAAGGGCATTTATCAACTGTAATGCTATGAGATAATTGCCATTCTAGGGATGATTATTAATTAGGATTTATTGAGTATCATCAATGTGCTCAATTCTGCATAACTATAAAGGAAGACAGAGTTCTTGGCCCAAAGAGCCTACAGCCCAAATCAGTCAAGCTACGCAATTCAGATGCAGGCACAAGACTAAAACAGATGTCTTTGGAAGGTCATAGGCAAAGACATTTGAGAAGGAATTTTATGAGGACGGCGTTCCAAGTTGATCCAACAGCATGAAATTAACTTTGTTTCTCCAGTACTGTGTGACAGGGGGCCGTGTCTGGGCCTTTCAAAATGTCGGCCCACCCACCTGCCATGCCTTTGATGTAATTGATAAGTTGTTTCTAAGGCCCATTTAATGCCCAATGCCAAAGGCATAATACATGGCTCCATCCTTCCCCTTACGATGTCCCATGCCTCGCAGATAGCATCCAAAATTACTCCCAACTCCCCCAGCCCCATTGCTGGGCTGTACTTAGCCTTCAGCCCAAACCCGGCTTCAGGCATCTGGAGATTTACCTGGGCCACACGCCCCCTCCCTGGGACATCAACGCGTGCCCCCTCAATAGGGCCTCAACTCAATCAGTCAAACTACTGGGGCTGGCCTATGCACAGTCCTTCAGGTCCCTCTCACAGACCCTACTCTACGCCATAGTTTCTCAACCTGTGGTGCACATACCCCCAGGGTACACAAGACGCAGGCAGGGGGTACACGGGTACCCCAGCACTCACTCTCTCTTGCCCCTTCCGCGTCTCAAAACCATACCAAAAAATTTGGTGTGCCGCGCATTGTGCAGCACTTTAAATTCCCCAGTAATAATTTGGTGTGCCTCACTTTGCGTGGCACTGGGTTCAACCCTCCTAGCTTTGGCCAACATCACCTCTAGCCCAGGTACATACTTGAGTTCTGCACCCCGGCCTAAAAGGTGGCAACCCTACCCACACCAGATCAGACATCTGTCATATCACAGCCTTATATACACAGCCCTTCTTCCAATGTATGACACACACTGGTCTGTAAATATAAAATCCCCTGGAAAATTGAGCGTTGGGGTACTTATTAAAATTTTCAGAGCTTAGGGGGTACTTGTTACTTAAAAGTTTAAGAAACGCTGCTCTACACAGCCCCTGTGCAGTCCTTCAGGTCTACCTGTGCAGACCCTAATCTACGTGATCTATGCACAGCTTTTTAGGCCTCCATATGGGCCCTACTGTATGCAGTCTATTGCTCAGCTGTTTCCTCAGATGTCCCCCTACTGGGACCACCACATTGCCCCCTCCCTGGGGCTTCTGGGCCTTACGCCCTTTGGGCTTCAGGACTCTTGTCGACCTACCTGGGCCCCCAACTCATCATACCGCCCACTCAGGTCTCAGATGTCTGTTGATGAGCCTGGACCCTGCCTGTCCCTGCTACAGGGTTACCCACAAGATTGAGGGGGCTGAGGCTTTAGGGCATCCCATACTCACCTTTCACTAGGGAGGCAACTGGTGTGGCATTTCCCAGAGACCATCCCACCATAGGCAGCCCCACCACACCATCCTCCCTAGCAGAGTGTAGTTTCAGGTCATGTCCCAGGACCAGGAACCTCCTCCATCCCCATAGTTCCTACCCTTAACCTCCAGATGTTCTGGGGGCAGCAGCTGGCAATGTTTTGGCTCCCTCCAGCAGCTGCCAGCTCAGCGCTGAAGCCCTGGGTTTATATTGAGGCTGTTCAGCCCCATGCTCCAATCCAGGAGCCCTCCTGCAGTCATGTGACTGCCTCATTAGGCTGTACTGCACCTGCTGGCTGCTCCACAGCCTGATCAAGCCTTTTAAAGTGGCAGGCACCAAAGGTGCCCAGCCACACACTGATAAGAACATGGGCCCATTGATGTTATGAAGTTCTGCTGGCAAAACATTAGGTGTATCCAGAGCCAAACCCATCTGCAGCAGAGTCCCACCAGGTCTGCTGAGCAAAGTGAGACTTCTACTGCCGTCTGGCAGCTGGTAGAACGTGCATGTAGACACTCTTGCACTATCTGCCTACTGTTGCACTCCTAACAGCTGGTGCCTTCCCAAGGTCCACTTCCCATTTTGGGGGTACAGCTCCTGCCATGCTGCTAGCTGGAGCTGCCAGAGGCATGTGGATATGCAAGCACTCTAGTGACTGGCTGGGGGCAGCGGCTGCCAGAGTTTCTACTGGCTGCCCAAGGTATGTGTAGACAAAGTCTTGGCATTTGACTTATCTTCTCTGTTTGAGCTGCTCCGAAATATGCAGGTGAGGGCAGACTAAATCAGAGAAGACTCGCAGACTTTTAAATGGTGAACCTAGATTTTGCTTGTTTTCATCTGATGTTAATTATTGGTCTGTATGGCAGGATAAAAACTCTTAAGTTCACAGCCCCTCCTCTAGACACCAACAAAATATACTACCAATGCATTTCAGCCCTATGGATTCATGAATAAAAAATACTGGAGAAAATGGGGGAATTCTTTCCTATGTTCCTGTATCAGTGGAGTTACACTATGTTTCCATCTGACCCATACTAACAACGTGCTGCAGAGAATCAGGTGCTTCAGGAAGGACTATTTGTAGCATGGGCCTTTCGGTGTGATGTGCTCTAAAATGGAGGAGAAAAGATACACACAGGTAAAAGGGGTATAGAAACTGGGAATCAACATTTAAAAACTAACACTAAGCACACTAGTGTGAAGATAATGTTGCATGCACTTTAACCAAAAGAACATTCATGTCTGACAATTAAAAATTAAAAATAATAAAAAAATTTTTAGAGATCCTGGAAAAGATGGTGACAGATTGCCTTTAAAAAAAGAAAGTTATTACCCCAGAAACTTTGGTGCCCAACCATAATCAGGTTGACCAGCTATGTTCAGTTCATATTCCTTTGTACTGAGTACTCCAGCAGCAGGTCCAATAACTAGCTACATTTTCTGCAAACATTTAGGGTTGTTGGTAATAGCTGTGTTGGTCTAAGGACATAGGCGGACAAGGTTCTTTGGATAGCTTTTATTAGACCAACTAAATAGTTGGGAAAATTGTTCTTTGCAAGCTGTTGGATGTTTCCAACTATTTAGTTGGTCTAATAAAAGATATCACATTTACCCAAAGAACATTCATGCATGTGATCAGTCTGACTGAGTTTATATGGGATAGTTCACTGCAAAAGTTACTCACATGCCTAAGTGTTAGGATTGGAGGAATAAATATTTCTAGGCCATATAAACTACTCCCATGTATATCAGCCTAATGCTCTGCATTGACAGTTTGACCATCCTAAAATTCAAATTAAGCTGCTAAAGTGGGATTTTCAAAATTGTGTAGCACTGACCTAATTTGAGCCTACTATAGTAAGTAGGATTTTTTTTTTCTAACAACTTCAGAAGGAACAGTTGGACAAAGTGCTGAGGGCTTCTAAAACTCTTATCTGTCAGCTCTTACGTGCATAGCTAGATCCAGGATTGCAGCAAGGGGGGGGGTGGGCACACCTCCCTTTGGCTGTGTGCTGCTTGCTTCATGGTGTGTGCCTGTACATACCACCCAACTGAAGCAGGTGCAACTGCCCTGCCGCACTCCCCTGGAGCTGTCCTGCTTACATGCACATAGCAATACTTAAATTCATTTTATCTGCATGTAAGAGTCGATGGGTAAAATCTAGTGCCATCTTTTTTCCCCTTCTCTGTGTAGACTATATCTTTAAAAAACCCCAAACCATTTCTTACATTTCAAATCTTGCTTCTAAATTTAGGGAAAATATTTTGGAATACGATGCTGTAGTGCTTACTTGGTAACAGCAGTATCTTTCATACATATTTGCTTGTCTGTTTCTCCTTCCTTTTCCCTACCCCAGTAAATAGACTAACGTTTGATATATCTAAGATACATATTAAAAATATTAACATGAAAGGAACTATGTGAATATATACTAAAGTAAAATAACATCAACTCCTTTTTGTATTGTTGAGGTAGGGAATTATGTAAAGATTACATTACTGAAAATGTAGCTGTCCTTCTAAGTGAAGCTGCAAAAAAGCTATTCTCTTTATAACCCATCTCGCAGCCTAGAGGGACTGCTGCTAAGTAAGCATTGTCCAGTTGAACACACAGCTAACGACCATGTTCCAGGGTCAAACCCAAGTTCCTTAGCTATAAATTGATGTATTGCAGGAATTTCTTGTGCAGAAACTAACATTTGACTATATTTCAACAGAGAAAACAATTACAGAGCCTGTAACTCTCCACAGAGGTTCTTCCTATACCCTGAGCATGGTCTCTACAGGATGAAACTCATTCCACTTCAGATCCGTTTAGGAATATATTAAATTAGTTTCTGAATTGATGTGAACCTGTATAATTTGGTATCTCTAATTACTGATATCTTTCGTCTCTTTCTATTAGTTCATTCTTCCTCTTCTGAGCAGTCGACAAGGATCTCTGCCTGAAGCACCTTATTTTGGTTAGCATTCCTTTGCTTTTTCAGCTTCTTCGGCTGAACTGTGTTCCCAGCAGTGGCTGCAATAGTGCACACAGATGTAATTTAATCAGTATGTGCCAGTCGTTCACTGACACTGTTCTGAAACAGGGTTTCCCAATCCCAGATCGGAGCATGTGATACATGGAAAACTGGGACGGAGGGCAAGATCCACGCCCCCTCACTGCCAAAGAATCATGGAAAAAACGCTGTTAGGGCATGCATGCCCAGTTGCTCTCAAGACCTCTGTTTTTAGCAAGCTTGTGAGCAGCTTCAAGACATGCCCCAGAGCAATTTCACGCCTGTATTTTTGAGCTTGGTGCATGTGAGTGGGGACAGGCAGTCTTGACAGAAGTTAAACATGGTATAGATATACATTAAAAGTCCCATTTTCAGGGTCATCCATAACTTAGGCAGTAGAAAACCACCATAATAAGACTGGCTTCTAAAGACCCCCAGTAATCTGCCATAAGAATATGTTGAGGGCAAGAAGGTAGTGTTAGAAGTGGAAACATAGTAAGGCAAGCAGCACTATGGCCACAAGAGCATCTCAAGGAAGCTACTATGATTAGGGCTGGGTTTATATTGAGATTTTGCATTTTCATGAAAATCACAAAATTGAGTGATTTTTCACGCAAAATGTGACTTGCAAGGAAATACCATGATATGGCCGCTTGCTGAGGCCATATTATGCGGCATTTCCTTGCAAAAAGATGGAGCTGTAGGGGCCCATGCTGCTTTGCAGCACCCAGCCCCTGTCCCCACCCACCCCAACTAGTGGCAGCAGTGGCCGTGCATCACCAGGTGGGCAGTGGGAGGGAAGTGCTCTGCGCTGCTCCAGTGGGGCTCCTGCATGTTGAGTGGAGCTGGGGGTAGGGATGGGGGCAGTAGTGAGCAAGGCTGGGGGGCAGCAGCCCCCTGCATATGAGCGATGCCGTCCATGTTCCAGCCCCCCTCCACACCTGCCTTACAAGCCTTTTCTGGCTGTGGGCACTGCCAGGCCACCACCACTGTGATGCCGGGCAGGGGGCCCCTGCATGCACCCACCTTCCATGCCCCAACCCCACCTTGCTTGCATGCAGGGGCCCCAGCCCAGCCAGCGTTTTGAGTTTGTTGGCTGTGCACTGCAGTTGCCAAGCCGCTGCAATGCCGGGCAAGTTCAGCCAGGCTGGGGTCTGCCAGGTACCAGCCATACTGCCAAGTGAGTCTGCCTTCTCCCCCCGCACCAGCCCAATAACTAGTATCATGGCATAAGAATATGTTGAGAGCAAGAAGGTAGTGGGGGGGGAGGGTGCACCGCAATCTAGGGGCAAAAATGGCAGCCCCTGCCGTGATCGAGCCATGATACTAGTGAGCCGGGCCCATAATTTAAACCAGGCCCTAACTGTGATTTAGACAGAACAGCCTATAACAGAGCGGGTCTAAGAGTATCTTAGGGCAACTGATGTTAGCCTTGTACTCAGAAACATTTGAAGAAAGAAGGTAGTTGGGAAGTTTCCATCTGGACACCATCTCATGTTTTATATCCTTCAGCTACCCTGATGCACAGTAAAAAAACTTCAAGATCGTAGATACAAGGTGTCCTAATTTTGCCTGCCTGTCTTCTGCTGACTAGAACCTTACCCAGATAGGTCTAGGGACTTCAGTGGGGGGTGCAAAAGTGGTAGGATCAAGACTATGGTGTTAAATTACTGTTAGTCAGAGCTGGTTTTTTCTATTGGTGACTGTCTGCCAATACATTAAAAATTACTCACTTTATGATATAATAAAGATGTTATTTCTTCTTTACTCTAGGTGGTGGATGTGGACTTTAAGGTGTGACTCAACGTTTCATCCTTTGACTATAAGTTTTTTTATCTGATTGCACTAAAAAAAAAGCTGCTAATGGGATAAATGTTGAGACATTTAAGGAACTGACTTGAAGTACCAAAAGCCATTATTATAAAACAAGAAAAGCTTGAAGCTAAGGCTTGCATCCAGCCAGTCAGTATCATTTCGTCACCGTGACAGAATGGCAAGTAAAAGAAAATCAACTACACCTTGCATGGTCCTGGCAAGCGAGCAGGATCCAGACCTAGAAATGATATCAGACTTGGATGAAGGACTTACTCTGCTTACGCCAGCAGAGAACCCCACAGCAGAGAGTATATCAAGTGATGAAGATGTTCATGAACACACAGATTCAGACAATCAGCAAAATAAAAAAGTTGAAGGTGGCTATGAATGTAAATACTGTACATTTCAGACACCAGATCTAAATATGTTTACTTTTCATGTGGATTCAGAACATCCCAATGTAGTTTTAAATTCTTCCTATGTTTGTGTGGAATGCAATTTTCTTACCAAAAGGTATGATGCTCTTTCAGAGCATAACTTGAAATACCACCCTGGAGAAGAGAATTTTAAATTGACCATGGTGAAACGTAACAACCAGACAATCTTTGAGCAAACAGTGAACGATCTCACTTTTGACGGGAGTTTTGTGAAAGAGGAGAATACAGAGCAACCCAGTGCCTCGGAGGTCTCCTCATCGGGAATCTCCATTAGCAAAACTCCAATTATGAAAATGATGAAAAATAAAGCAGAGTCTAAACGAATTGCAGTTTTTCACAATGTAGTTGAAGACATTCCTGGTGAAGAAAAGGAAACGGAAAATGAGCCGGACTGCGAGGAAGTAGTAGAAAACCCACCATCCGCAGCTCCCGAGTCTAAAACAAGCAACCCAGCTGCTTGCAATACAGCAGATACAACTAGCACAATAGTTACCCCAGCCCCAGTAATTCCTCCGGGGGTGGCACAGGTAATAACGGCTGTCACAGCTCAGCAGAACTCCAACTTGATTCCAAAAGTCTTAATCCCCGTCAATAGCATTCCAACCTACAACACTGCTTTGGATAACAATCCGCTCTTGCTCAACACCTACAACAAATTTCCCTACCCCACCATGTCAGAAATCACTGTTCTTTCTGCTCAAGCTAAATATACTGAGGAACAGATTAAAATATGGTTTTCTGCCCAACGTCTGAAGCATGGTGTGAGTTGGACGCCAGAGGAAGTGGAGGAAGCAAGAAGGAAGCAATTCAATGGCACTGTGCATACTGTACCACAGACAATTACAGTCATCCCAGCACACATTTCAGCAGCTAGCAATGGTTTGCCATCCATCTTGCAGACATGCCAAATTGTCGGTCAGCCAGGTCTTGTCCTCACTCAAGTTGCAGGTGCAAATACATTACCAGTAACGGCCCCTATAGCTTTGACAGTAGCAGGAGTCCCAAATCAAACACAGCTACAGAAGAGCCAAATCCATACTGCCCAGCCTATGGCAGAAACCAAGCAAATAGCTGCCATTCCAGCCCCTCAGCCCATCAAAAATGAAAACACATTAGTTAATCCTGATTCATTTGGCATCCGTGCAAAAAAAACAAAAGAACAGCTGGCAGAATTGAAAGTCAGCTACCTTAAAAATCAGTTTCCTCATGATTCGGAGATTATCAGGCTCATGAAAATAACAGGCTTGACTAAAGGAGAGATCAAAAAGTGGTTCAGTGACACACGTTACAACCAGAGAAACTCAAAGAATAATCATGGCATTCATCTCAACAGCGATTCCTGTGCCACCATCGTTATTGACTCAAGTGATGAAACAAATGAGTCGCCCACGGCAGTCGCTCCACAGAACAAGCAGTCGTGGAACGCCTTCCCAGATTTCACCCCCCAGAAGTTCAAAGAAAAGACCGATGAGCAGTTACAAGTCCTCCAAGCCAGTTTTCTCAACAGCCCTGTCCTCACAGATGAAGAGATGAATCGGTTAAGAGCACAAACCAAACTGACCAGGAGGGAGATTGATTCCTGGTTTACAGAGAGAAGGAAATCAGATGCCTTAAAGGAAGAGGTAGGTGATTTGAATGAGAGCACAGCAAGCAGCTCAAAAGAGGAGGCTGGAGAAACCTCTCTGGGAGATGGATCTGCAGGGTCAAAATCAGGGGCTGCTGCTTTAAGCAAGATAGGTAAAAAATCACCGGAGCAGTTACACGTACTGAAAAGCTCATTTGTCCGTACTCAGTGGCCATCCCCACAAGAATATGACAAGCTGGCAGAAGAAACTGGACTTCCTAGATCAGAAATTGTTAGCTGGTTTGGAGACACTCGCTACGCCTGGAAAAACGGTGGTTTGAAGTGGTACTATTACTACCAGAGTGCCAATGCGAATAGCCTGAATGGGCAAAGTTTTGTCAGAAAGAGGGGGAGAGGAAGACCAAAAGGAAGGGGAAGGGGGAGGCCCCGCGGACGGCCTCGAGGAAGCAAAAGGCTGAACAGCTGGGACCGAGGATTGTCCATCATAAAATTTAAAACTGGAACAGCAATCCTTAAGGATTATTACATGAAGCACAAATTCCTTAATGAGCAAGATCTGGATGAACTGGTAGCCAAATCACACATGGGGTATGAGCAGGTCAGAGAATGGTTTGCGGAAAGACAAAGACGATCAGAGCTAGGCATAGAGCTCTTTGAGGAGAATGAGGAGGAAGATGAAATGCTGGAGGATCAGGAAGACGAGGAAGAAACAGATGATAGTGACACTTGGGAACCCCCCCGACATGTTAAGCGTAAACTCTCAAAATCAGATTGACATGTAAGTTTGGGGCTTGGGGCCAAAAAACCATGAATTTGACATTATTGTGAAGAGCCAAATAATTGTAATGGCCTTTGGTTTTAGTGAACACCTGCTTAGCATTTTTCCTCCGCCTCAGAGAGCAGACAAGATGCTACCTGTGCAGCCACCAAATGTTTCCTTCCTGGCTAGCAGAGATGGACACGCTCGATGCTGCCCAGGATTTGGGGTTCTAAAATCAACCCAAATTCAGCTCCTCTTCCTCCACGTCACTACCATGGGTCCATCCTTTACGTGACTCCTTAGAAATATTTAGCTGCCTTACATTTAAGTCCAAAAACGCAGATGCAGTTCCCATTGTTGTAGAACATTACCCACCCTTGGAGGAGGAAAATACAAAAACCTAAGATGTCTTTTTGCAAACCTCGCTTCACCTGCAAGGCTTCAGGGCTTGGGGTTTTATTTTTAAAGGAAAGAATTCAGAAGCAAAAGAAGGGGAAAAGTGGCACAAAGGAACCAATAAAGCCAGGGGTGAGATTTCCTTGGTTTTAGGAAACTAGGAAAAATGGATATCTCTGTCATGTCCTCAGAGTGTTTGGGGTTTACAGAACTCTTACTGAAAATGTCCTGTTGGTTATCCTGAGCTGAGCACGTTTAAATATAGAGCTATTTAATGCTTTCCATTAAACTTAATCAGTACATTTAGAAATCCATCCATTTAATCTGAATACCTTGCAGACTTGATACAATCCATTGCATCCTTGTTTTCCCTTTTGGCTTATCTATTTATTCCTGTCAGAAAATGGTAAGAAAAATGTATTTATTTCAAGCCAAAACACCCTTGAAATCAAATGCTGCTTTTAAAAAACAAAAATATAGGAAGCTAGTTAGAAAAGTTCCCTAAAAAGCTGTTCAGAATCAGTTTACAGAGAGTAAACTGCTCAGAGTCATAACAGATACAGAGATTAAAAGCATCTCCATAGTTGACTGGTAGGAAGAACAACTTGCATTTTAAAGGAGGTGTGGCAGTGCTGTAATAATTTAATTACTATAGAAAATTAAAATATAGCTGCTACTGCCTCTTTAGCCTTTGGGTGTTGGGAATGATATGCACCATTTTTCTTCTTCATTTGTAGCCGAGTCAAATGATTTGCGAGCAAATTTAACTTAATGTCATCCTAATGGATTCAGCCCATCAATTTACTAATTACTTTTATGACTATGTAGGGCAGTAAAACTACACTGTCAAATACTCTCATTTTAAAACTCTCAAGTTTGACCTACCTGGACTAAACTCTAGAAATGACTTTATCTGGTAGGGAACACTTGCTGAACATTAAGTATCTGTGGGTGCATCTATTCCTGCACTTTATTACGGAGTTGATTAATTAGCTCTGCAGTAAAGCATCACTGTCTATACATGCACTGATATTAGGGCACAGTATGTTAACTGATGTCATTTACGGCACTGCAGGGCACGTGTAGACAGAGACTTGGACAGCAGCACTTTGAACTAGGGGGGCACCCTGGGCTGGCAGCAGGCTCGAGGAGTCAGCCGCACAACTCCACAGTTTTGACACTCTCGTGTCCCAGCCAGCCTCTCTGCCACCCACTGCCACCACCCAAAGCCTGGGGTTGAACTCCCAAGCCTCCTGCCAGCCCAGAGCTGCTCCACCCTGGCTCAAAGTGCTACTGTCCTGGGCACGTGTAGCTGCTGCACCCTGGAGCAGTGTACTTCAGTGCAAACTGCTTTGGAGTTAATCACATTGTATTAATTGCACATGTAGAGGCATCTAGTTTCTCAGAAAATGTGCCCTTTGAGCCCAAGAAAATGAAGTATTGCCAGTGTCTGATGAACCAGCTCAAGAACTGGGTCACTAAAGCCAGCTCAGGAAGGTACCTTTCATTCAAGGAATATTTACTCTGAAGACCAGCAGCCGTGTTTCTACCATCACCTTCCTGTGATTCTGCAGGGAGAAGAAGAGTCATTCAGTTTTACTGTCAAGGGAAGAAGCTGAATCATTTCATTTCTGTGCAGCTTGGCCAATGCAGTCTGCATTTTGGCTGGGTGGCATTAGCATCTTAGAGAAACTGCCCCTATGACAATGTATATCTTCTCTTCATACGTCCACTAGACTTCTCCCAGTGGCCATTATGCTTTTGCAGACCTGTGGAATACAGGGCAATCTGGCATAAATCTGTCCTAAATCAGTCTGAAAGCAGTTTATAACTCATGATCTCGTGGAGCTCTTTTCTTTTTCACAGTGATAAGTGACCAAAGACCAACATATTCCTCTCATAGCATGAGCTTCTGAAGCTGAGGAGACCTTAGCAGATACTCTCTCTCTCTCTCTGTCTGAAGCCTAGATCAAAATAAAAAAGGAAGGGGACAAAAATCTCAATCTGGGAGAAAATATCTTGCAATCAGTTGCTTTTTTTTAAATTTGTGTCTAACTAATTTCCCCTTTCTCATGATTTTCTCAGCCACTTTGATCTCAAAGGTAAAGGGCTCACTAAGCTTCAGGAGGACATTCTGTCCTGAAAGTCCAAAGCCAGCTATCGAGTGTGTTCTCCTTTTCTGTTCAAGATTACAGACAGATGTTAAGACAGAATGCCTTTCAGCACATGACACGGTCTGACTCTGGAAATACCGACCCGTTGGCTTTAGAAATTCAGCATCTGATGAAACGAGCTTGGCCTCATGAAAACTCATACTATACATCTCTGATTTAGTCTAAGGTGCAGCTCTACACTGCCTTTTAGAACTGTAATCAGCAAGACCAATGGGAAGCACAAAAAACCTAGCAATGTAGTTGGTCTTTTGTTGGTGCCTGTTACCGTAGTGATGTAAACTAGAACAT
This sequence comes from Crocodylus siamensis, assembly GCF_052110815.1. NCBI lineage: Eukaryota > Metazoa > Chordata > Crocodylia > Crocodylidae > Crocodylus > Crocodylus siamensis. The sequence continues at coordinate 240,316,707 of NC_143397.1, read as the reverse complement.
TTCAGTACCAAACTGAAGTATCAAGAAATGCACTTACCAGGTAAAACTGGGAAACAGCAGCGTTTTCTGTGATTCTGAATTATTTTATTCATATGGAATACAGCAATCAAATGAAAGAACAAGCTATAAACATCCTATAAAAGATGTATAAACAACGGCACTGAGGGATAAGACTAGAGTGACGGTTTTAGATTTGATATCCACTGCAAGGCATCATAAGTAGGTTGGTGCAGGTCTTCAAAGCAACCATTCAAATGATAAATAGGGCATTCCTGCATGATGTGTGCTATAATTTGGATTTTGCCACATTCACACTTGGGCTCTTTGATAAAATTTAATTTATGTAGTAGGTAGTTACATCTGCCTTGTCCTGTTCAGCGTTGTCTAGTTCCACCTTAGTGATTCTGAATGTACACTGATGTAGAAAAGAGAAGAATCTGGCCTGAACTTTTTGGGCTTTGGCTGCTAAAAATGCCTCAATTAATAAATAACATTGTCTGGCTAAGGCTGATATGGATGAGGCTGTTAAAGCTGTTGAAGAAGCTAGAATATATATATATTATAGCGCCACACCTGTGTGTGTCCCTTATGCTAATTTGAAGATCTGTTGGGAATACAAAGTCAAAAATCAGTGTTTGCCAAGTGGGAAGGAGCAAAACCAGTAGGGGGAGAGATGCTATTTTTAAGCTTCCAAGAATATTAAAACAAATCCTAAAATTTCTTGGAAATGTGTTTCTGGTGAACAAAGTCTGGACTGGTCTAAATAATTAGGGATATGTTAGAGTTTAACGTTTTCTTTCATAAAAGATACTGTTAAAATAAAGGTATCCTGTTTTGCTGAAATCAGTTTTAGGCTAGTATTTAAACTAACTTCTAAGAAAAAAGCCCAGGAATAAGAATATAAGGTAACCAAATTCTCCACACTACTTTGGTCTGTTCTCTTAAATAATGCTGCCTATGCAACACTGGTAATTGGCATGTGTGAAAGAAGGAGAATGTGGAGGGGGAACAGATAGTGTATCACTAGGATAAATGCACTGCGATGACATTCTTTCTATATAAAGCTTGAAAGATGGCATCTAACACCTTAGCCACATTGGGCGCAGCTACATGAGACACTTACTGCACAGTAGCCTAATAACACTGCGCAGTAGCCTGCCAGTCAAAAACCATGGTAATACTCTAGTGCACTGTTACTGGGCAACTTCACAGTAAGCGTTAAAAAAACATGCCCAGGAGCTACTGTACAGTAGCGCAAGTTACTGCGCATTTGGTACTTCATTAAGCAAGTACTATACTAAATGACCGTGTAGACATGCCCATTCTCAGCTGGCCTACATGATGTAGCTTCACTGACTCCAGCGTAGCTCCAAGCGTAACCAGCTGAGTACCATCATCTCTTTGTAGTCTTCAAAATTTAAAACAACCCAAATACTGTGGAACTAATTTTGAAAGATGCTGAAAATCCACAACTTTTATTAAAGACAAAGGAGAATTAAGAACCAGCTGGAGCTGAATGTGATGATAAAATGCTGGATAGATTTACTACATGTTTCCTAGGAGTTGTGTACAGTACTCTGAGCACTGGTTATAACTGGCCCTATTCGCTCACATTTTTTTAAAAGAAATAATTACCAGTTTCTTTTACTCTGTGCAGCAGTTGTACATTTGCACTGATTATTGATGCTTGTTTTCTTGGAGGCTTCTATGATCTCACACAGCCAGTGTGAGAATTTGTCTCAGTTGTGTCGATATTTTGCTGGCACTGCAGGATTGTCTGGAATTGCTTCAGTTGCTACCTGTACTTGTCACAAAGACTGGTGCAAAGGAGAAAACATGCTGTACTTTACAGCAGTGGCTCCAGAATCCCACTGTTCAAGTCTACAATACATTGCTGCTGCCTTGCTTTCACAGCCTATCTACACTAATAAATTTACAAAAATAGCTCTTCTGAAATAATTATCCCCTTGGATTAAGCTATATGAGAAAAAAGCAATTCTTGTTCTGGAGCAGAGTGTCCACATGGGGCTTATATTCAAATAATGGTTATGAATAATGATTGTGGAGTAGTTATTCTGGAAAATTTCCAGATGTAGACAAAGCCCCTTCACATATACTTTCTCTGCCTCTGGTGAGGTTGAACTGTTAACCTCTTAAGTCACCTAGGCTCTGTGTATCAGCTTTAAAGTATGTATCGTTGAATGGGAGACAGAAAATTACTTGATGCAACCAAAAACTTTAGCATGGGTAACGAGTGGATTTGTCCCAGAGAAAGATTAAGAGACATTGCTTTAGAATTCACCTGGGATTTGAATGGGAGGGAACAAATGCACAACTAACATTTCCTCCTTTCTTTTCCTCTTCTGCTCCTGCCAAGAATATCTGATTCGATTATGCTAGTTACTCCTGCTTTTGAAACTCAGCTGATGCGAGAAAAAGAAGTTTCGAGGCCAGAATGGAGAAAGACATACAGTAAAAGATAGGAATTGATGTCACGGTGAGCTGGTGGTCCACTGTGCTGCTTGATGGGGAAATCCCTGGAGTACTTTGGAAGCAGCTCACTTCATTCGAAAGCATTTGATATCTTTAGAATAACTTGTCTCAGGAGTGCTGGTGAGAGGGGGTTCAATCCAGCCTTCCTTGGCAATCAGGATGGACCTGTCTGATCGTAAGCCCTTTGAGAAGGGAAGTTTGGGAGAAGTTTGCTTGTCACTCTCCAGTAGAAATCCACTTCCCTTCATAGCCAAAACAATAAAACATTTCCTGTTCTTTCAGAACAAAATAGGCTGGCTGGGGTCAGCCATCCGACTCCACCACCATATCTGTATACACTCATAATATCTCCCAGTGAGAAAAGGCAAATATCCAAGCTGCCATCTTGCTAATATCTAAGCCCTCATCTTGAAACTTAAAAGCAGGGAGCTTTAGTGAAATAATATTGACTGTTCTGGCTTTAATTGGGCTTTATTAAAGAGATCAATAAAGTTCAACAAATGTACTGGAAGTTGTTCAAATATGGCAGGTCTTATAAATGCGAGATACTACAAGAAATACTAATAATAGTGATGCAAGAGATCAATAAATATAGTGGAAGTTGTTCAAAATGGGAGGATCATAGAAACTAGAGATGGGAAAAGACCAGCAGAGGACTCAGTACTCCATTTGGGTACAAACGTTTGGCAGTTTGGTCTGAAATTAAATTCTCAAGGATGCAGAGTGGCCATTAAAGATTCTTTGGTACTTTTTTTTTATCAGTTTGGAGTGAGTTGAACCCTAATGCCTGACCAAATTCTAGCATCAATCATTGCTTTTTGTCTTCCTGAACTCCCCTTGCAGTGGTTAGATAAGGTATTTGTTTTCTTTTTCTGTCCCACGCTGCTCTGTGGTATTTTGTCCTGTCAAACTACTCCCGTATTTTGTTACATAAGTGGATGAAATGATTCCTGATTGGAATACTCCGGCTTCTGTTTCAATTTTAGTTGGTAAAGCATTTTAGGATGAAAGGTGCTACATGTAGGATTTTGTCTATCGCAGCACAGTAATGTAAAATTGTGGTCTAATATTTGCCTCTGATCAAAATGTTTCCTTGCACACTTCAAGATCAGATGTATTCTAAGAAACATTTCCCCTATGTCAGCTACTAAAATAATACGAAATTTCATATTGTAACGTCATCATCTATGGTGTGACAAAATAAGACTGCAACATCATGAATTCATAATAGCATTCTCCTCTAGTCCCAGTTTATGAAATTGTTTCCGATTGTATCTAGTCGGCTAATATGGGCGTATTTGTAGCTTGTATAATAAAATACTAAAAGCAAATTGCCTGTGCTGCAAAGGCATACTATATTATTATATAATATTATATTATATTATATTGCATATCGTATACACTGCACTGGATGCTGCTCTTCATGTGCACAGGAGAGATACCAGGTATCTGTCTAGTTTACATAAGTGATGGAGCTTTGCATTTTTCCATAACTGCAATATATTTAAGTGTCTCATTTGACATGTGAAATGCACTTAAGTTAATGCATTGTAGTGTATTTAAAATATAAAGAAAGGGATTAGTTAAATATCAGCAAGGTTTCAAGAGGCGAACAGTCTGAAGCAATCCCATGTGATATATGTCTACGATGTCAAAGGAAGTAATTGTGTTTGTAGAATGAAGGGTTTCTCTTGAGTGATATAGTAGCTTATGGTGTCTTTCCTTTGTAGCTGCCCAAGAGGCGAAGGGGAAGCAATTCTTGAAAAGTTCAAGATATCTGATTTACTGTGAATGGGCCTAATCTTTCGTGAAACCAAGAACATTTTTGGACACACACAGGATTGAATACTCAAAAGGATTGGAACTTAGTGTTGTGCCAAAGTGAAACTACTGCAGTTGGCAGGAGTTCTGCACTGTAAATAGAAGACTGATTAAAAGACAACTTGTAAAAAAAAAAATCCAGATTTTAATACAGCACATTTTTATTCTAATACATGATGGAAACTTTCTGTTTAGACCTTTTTTGAAGGGGCTTCAGTGACCACTAGATTTTTGTCCTCTTATATTTTGTCTGGCTTAATACTGTATGTTCTAGTAAGATGGGCTTTATTGCCTGTGTTCTTTGATATGTGATTAAGCTTATAGCTTTGAGTGACCAAACATTTTACAGAGTAAAAGTTCTTAGAAACAGTAAACATAACTGATATTTCTGTGTCTTATTTATCAAGCTGTGCACAAGCTTTGAAGGTTGTTGTGCATAATATTGTACAACTTACACTTCCCCGGGAAGGCAGCATATGTCTCAATATTACAAACCTAAACTTTTGGTAGTGGTATGGATTCTGTCTTTAGAATTTTTTTTTTTTTTGAGAAGACATGAATGGATGCTGCTGTTAAAAATATTTGTAATATTGCCATAATTGCTTTCAGTAGAAGCTTTTTTGCTTTTGCTTCAAGAGATGAAGAAAATAACACAGAGAAGGAAATAAAAGCCTGAAAGAAGTTGGCAAAAGAGACAACACTGAAGGAACTTCTACAAAAATAAACTTTGTACCAAAAATTTGGAACAAAAATAATGGAATAAAGATCTCCTTACTGAGTGTGCGTGTTTTTAAAGGATCTATGGAAATCAGGAAATGTATTTGTATAAGCATGTGGCAGTCCAGCCCTTTCACTAGCATGGTTCCCCCTCTTCACTAAACTGAATTTCACTTGTTTACAAGATGTCGCAAATTTGTTAGCTCTTCACTTGCAGGTTACTGAAACTGTTCGACATTCGCTCCTTTGTCATATCAGCAGGTCTGAATGCTCCTGGACATTTTTTTATGAAGGCAGATGCTCTCGCATTTTATTAAAAAATTATTTTGGAGCACAGAGAGAACTTAGGCATCCCAGTTCCTTGTGAAAGGCATTGGCAATTGAACACAACTCCTTGCTGTATTGCCCTCTTTGTGATTACAGGAGTGTTTTTCAAATGTGCTTTTTCCTTTAGAGAAATGAGCATTTTCCATTTCAGGCTCCACTCATGTACAAATAGCTCTAGGGCAAAGCCTGCTTGCCTTACGCTCATTCAGCCTCCCAGCTGGAGTCAGTGTGAGCTCTGGGGTTGTCTGATCAAGCTTGTCTAAGCACAGAAGTTGCACCTCTTACCAGTATAATGAAAGTGGGTCAACTCCCTAACGTGGGCCCGGCTATATTTGCATAAAGGTGCTTCTGAGCAATATAATCATTCCTGCTGGGAGAAGGAAAGAAGCTATTTCAGTTCAAGGCACCTTTTTACCAATAAAACTGCATCCACAATATGAGTTGTTTCATGTAAGAAAAACCCTCACACTGCCTGAAATAGCTATGCCAGTACAAATCCCTGTAGAACAGGCACAGGAGGTCTTGGACACCTGTTGTTCAGCCCAAATGTTTTGCACAGTTCATGGAAAGTTACTGTGTAAAAATGCTTGTTCTTACTTGACCACTTGTCAGCTAGTGGAAGAGTTCCTGAAGAGCCTTTGGATATGCATGCTGCTTTCCTTTTTTATAAACAATTACCTTTTTTATTTTAATTTTAGCCTTATTAGTGATTCCAAACTGCTGTAGTTTCGTTGATATTTTCATAACAGACCAGCTGGCTTTGTGGGTTGGATTTTTTTTCCATTTGGTTTTCATATTGCTGTCAGCTACTATTTTTCAACAACGCAAAATATTCAGAAATTAAGTGCACTGCTTTATTTTTCTATTCCACACAGCACTCTGTAGTGTAATGTTAAAGTTTTTTTTTAAAGCATGGCTGACTATGGTCTTCAGTCTATTCGACAACAGTTTCTTAACATTTTCAATTGTTGACCGGATTTGTTGTGCTTCAGAGATTGTAAAATGAAGCCGTATAAATATATTTATATGATCTGTTTTCATTGCAATAATGTTTGACTCATCTCTAGATGTAAATAAAACTTAGTGTGTCTTTCCTCACAGGCTCAATGCTTAATGCTGATCTGATGTTTGCTAGCTTAAAATAATTATTTGACAGCAAAAGAGACCAGAAAAAAAAAAGAAAACTCACCCAGTTGATTTGTGTCTTTGAGCACATAATAAAGGTCAGCATTCAGTAGTAATTCTCTTTAGTGATTTTCTGTTTTCTTAAATGAAAATCAAAGAATTATAAAAAGAATTACAGTGAAGCCTGTCTTAAGAGACTAACAAAAGAGGATGCTTAGCAGAGATGGTGTCTAATAAAACAAGGTCAAAATACATGCGAGACCTTTAAGAGGATACTTTAAAGATGGACTTGAAAACACAACCTGGTAGGATTCTGATCCCGCACACACATGAATCCTATTGGTGTCAAAACTGGGCCTAAGGGAGGTCTTGTTGCTGAACTTCCCCTTAAATCAATTTACAAATCCCCATGCCAACTGATATATATTTTTTTTACCTACTGCTGTAAGTGACCCCCTAAGACCGTGGAAAGGAAACAGATGAGAGAAAAGCCACGATTTATTTCTGTGTTTTGTTCACTTTTGTACATTTGACAGCACTCCATTTTTGCTTTGCATCTCGTGTTATCATTATGCAAGATGAGTCTAAAACACTGTACTCCAGTTGTGGCAGCATTTTATACTTTGCTTTCCATCACTGTAAATAACTGTGCATGGCTCAAAGCAGTGGAGGATAACACACAGAGGCAGTTTAATTGTCTCCCTTGTGCTAGCCCATTTCCCCCTACACATAGGGGAACGGACTGTAAAACCACAAAAGCTGTTATGGTGACCCAGGGGCGGGTACAATGCCCCAAACTACTTTTACCTTAAGTTTTTAACTGTCTAGATTTATGTTTAATTGTGTCCTTTAAAGACAGGAAGCAAAGCCAACGTAGCAGAAAAGACAGTCTAGTTCAGTGAAAGTGGCTACAGCTTAGGTAAAGTTGCCCCAGCTTGGCTACCTCGAAAGGACTCCACGTCCCAAAAGAAGACGCTCCGAGTCACTACCCAAGTTCATTTTTAATCCATCTGCAGCTGGACATACTCTCAGTGGGTATGAAAAGCTTTTTAGCGAGAAGGGAACAGGCCTTTGAGGTATAAAGTACTTGCCCAAAGACAGTGATTCAACACAGCCCTCCTAGACAGCTTTCACCCTGAGCAATCATTTGTATTTGTTGGACCTGTGGTTGAACAAAGCTGCTCAGAGCTCTGATTCACGCTGGTGCAGAAGACTTGTGCACAAAAACTGGTGCTCTTAGGCAGCTGATCTCTGTAGACTCTCCTTCCAATAAGTTGGTTTTTTTTCTCTCTTTTCAATCATGTTCTCGTTCAGATAGTCGAACCCAGGGGTGTGTTTAGTTTGTTCGCCATTTATCTCAGTAGACAGAAAATAGCTGCAAAGCACATTAGCAGCTGAAACCATCTGTGTTTAGTGCTCTCTTTAGGTAAGGATGACTTTATTGGGTTTTGTGAGGCCCGAGGGAGAAGGATTATGACCTAGTTAATGTGGCTGACAGCGGGTCTGAGAGGCTATCATGCTTTAAGGTGGACAGGGAAAATGAACTGCATTTTGTAGACAGCTGCTCTTCACCAATCCACATAAGGATTTCCTATAACGATTCTGGCTTCTTCTGTCTGCAGTAGCACTTCTTAAGCTTTCTTTTGCATAATACCCTGCTAATATGTTTTCCCCTTTATTTTTTGCTTTTCAGGACCCTTGAAATAGGATGGTTTGATAAAGCCAAACCCTCCATGCTGGACAGCCAGGACAAGAGAAACAAGATCTGTGTTTTACCGGAGCGCAGATCCTTGTTCAACTCTGAACCCAGCCCGCCACAGACTTCTGCGATGCTGCTATTCAGTATTCATTCTTCTTGCAGGGTCTTTTGACTGATCCCTCCCTTCCGCCTCGGGTGTTAGTGTCCGCATTGTCTTATTTTTCCAGGAAGCTTAGGACATTGTTTTCCTTTTACATGGCACTTGCTCCCCTTTCCTGAGGTAGATGCTAGAGCACTGCTTTCCCCAGAGTGCACTTGGGCGGCCCAGCTGTCGCAAGGAGACCATACAGAGCTGCCACAAACACGTGGTCAGTGCAGACGCTCTAACTGGCTTGGCAATGGTGGCTGTGGCTGCCCGCCCCAGAACTCGACTGAGGTTAGTGTAGACAAGGTCTTGGGGCTGTCCTTGCAGAGTCACACCAGTGGTTGGCCACGGATGGGTGAAATTGGAAGGAACCCCAGAAGCTGTCCTACGGCTCTCATTAGTCCTCCAGAAACCTTTAAAGTGCCTGCCGCGGTGGAAGAGGGAAGACAGGCTGTTCTATCCCAGACTTATGACTCAAGGCCCCGACTCAAGTAGTGCAGACAGCTGTGAGGCCCCCTGCGTGGTGCTCGGGAATTACTGCTATGCTATCGTTTCCCAGACAAAGGAGTTCTCTGTTAACTGACAAGTTTTCTGCATTGCAAAATGGGTAATTTGCAGACCACACTGGTATCCTTGGAGGCAAATGTGGCTCAAACCCTGAACTCTGGAGGACTGTGCAATCCAAGTTGGCAGCCAAGTGGCTGCTCTTGGAGTTGCTCCGGGGAATATCCTGCACTTCGTGTTTTAGTTTGGGCTAGCTTCACATTTCACTTTGATTACTCATTTTCCTTCTTGCTGTTTGCTCTTACTGGACTTTCCGGACTCCGGTGCTCTGTGTCTTGGGTTCGACTGTGTAGCAACGCAACCCCAGTCCTGAAGGGAGCAGGAATTAAGTGCTCTCACACGCTAACATTTCTTTGCAGAAGAGGGTTCCGGGGGTCCAGGATAAAACTAGAGTCGAAACGTGAAAATGTACTTCTTGGGGAGCAGAAGTTGGCAGAATTCAAAGTTCACAGCTAATCTTCCAGTAGGAGGAAGCAGATGCTCTTCTCTCTTGGTGCATTCAGTCAATGCAGTCAGATCTCACGCCCAGGAGGCCTAGTTGCTGAATGCAGGCATGACAATAATAACAACAATGATAATATTAATAATAACAAGAATAATAAACCATCCTGGCTTTTGCTGAGGACCATGCTACAAAGTTGTCCTGGCAAAGTGAGGTTGGCTAGGAAGTTGTTAAGAATCCAACATAGCTACATCTATTTCAAGGGGGTTAGCTATGTCAGCAACAGTGTTTGGGTCAATCTAGCTCGAGTCGTTCAGGGAGCTGGTGTGGGGACAGCCAGAAAACCTTGTGGCCATATGCCGCATCTCCAGCAGGGTACTATCAACAGAGGGAAAGTGATACCACTGGATACTGAAAACTCACCTTAAAACTTTGTATATTAGATTTTGGGGCAAGTGTTGCTTTTTACATGATTTCATGAAGAAAAGGGGGACTGCTTGACTTTTCTGTATAAAAACTGCAGGTGATTTGTAGAGCCTTATAAAGACCATGGCAAAGAGGATTTTGAGACGCTTCAGGAAGTTAAATGCATAGATTAATAGATTCATAGAGTATAGAGTCAGAAGGGACCCAGTGGATCACCATGTCTGACCCCCTGCCCCTGACAGGAAAGAGGACAGAGGTCAGACAACCCCAGCCAGGTGATTGTCAAGCCTCATCTTGAAGAGATGCAGGAGTGCAGATGCAAGTGACCTGTTGTTTTAGCCTCACTGTATTCTGGAAAGTTGTTAGGTAAGTATTTTTTTCCTCTTATCTTATAAAAATATGGCATCTCTTTCTAAGGCGCATATATTGCTGTATTAAGGAAAAGGAAACGATACTGATACAGTTCAATCCGAAGTCCTTTCTTCTAGCTTCTATTGTAGTAGTCCCTCAATTGCTCTAACTGTAGATGACAAAATGTTACTGATTTAGCTCCTGCTATTCACACGCACATTTTTACAGGCAATTCACCTTTAAGGCATGACACTTCTTATGCTTGGTCACAGACCAATGCTGAATTTTTTAAGTTTGAAAAATCTCCTGACAGCAGTGTTCAGAGAGAGAAAACGCAGTTCCTATGGAAAAAACCCCAAAGCCAATCTCACTTTTTTTTTCAAGCTTGACATTATGAAAGGGTTTATGCTACAGACGAAGCGGTAAAACATCTTGATTGACTGGAGTTATGCACATTTGACAAGTACATCTAGATCATACAGAGACTTCCTCAGCCTGGTGAAGAGTTTTTAAACCCGAAAACTTACTAATTTTTCCCCCCAACTATTTAAGTTGGTCTAATAAAAGATATCAGGTTCACCCAAAGAAACTTGTCTGTCTAGATCACACAGGCATTTAGAAATACGTTGTGCATAAAAGTGTAGGTGTGCGTGTTTAAAACTGACTTGATGACAGAAACATTCGTAATTTAAAAAATTACTTCTATGAGTTTGCTTTGAAGATCGAGTTGAGAAAATGAATGCAATGAAGATTTAAAAATAACAAACCCAAATGATACATGGCTAAGAGGCGAGTATATGTAAAATGTACAGATTATGCTTTATTTCACAGCAGTCCCATTTGCTTCAATAAGACTTCTCATGTGCATGCTTAAAGGCTTGTGGAAGTGTTGAGCATATATTTCAGTATTGCAGGTTTTTGCAATACACACATTCATCAACTTTTGTTCATGGTTCCCAACTGTTGCATTTTTGTTAACAATCCTAGACTACTTGGTAGTTTTCTTTAAACCTCAGCATTTACAGTCATGCTTTTTGAAGAAAGCCTTAATTTACATACAATACAAAGTTGCTAGCCCCTGCGATTCAGAGCCAGAGTTTAAGAATGTGAAACCCAGGGAGGAAGTGTGGAAGAACCCAGCAATTTATTTTGAAGTCTTATTTTTTAATCAGTTTTATGACTGAACCCGGCACACCGAGTCAAGGAGAAGGCAGCCTGGATGGGACCTCCAGAGGTCATTTAATCCAGCCACTTGCCTCAGGACAGCACCAGCCTATCCAATCCATCATCTAAACTCTGCGTAAGACTACATCTAATCTAACGCCCGATTTTCGAGTGGGTGGCACCAGCAGGCGAGACGACTGGACCGTGTTTTTGACCAACGTGCTCTTGTTAAGCCTGCAAGCACATTTAGCAACGCCAGGCAGGCGTGGTTTCCTTGCGACTGCCAGAGCCTTTTGCTCACGTTATACCCTCTTATTGCTTTGAAAGGAAATAAATGACAAGGCGGCTTTGCTTGTGAATTCGAGAAGGAAATGCACGAGTCAAGAGCCCAAGGAACGTCAGCTCCCCTGGCGGTGTGAGCCGGGCAAGCCCAGGAGGGAACGGCGCTCAGCTCCCATGGCTCAGTCACAAGCTCCAAGCTCCTTCTGCCGCCGCGCACTGGCCGGTGGCACGGACTGGTCGTTCCCCAGTCCTGGGCATGCTGAAGCGTGGGGGTTTTCCTGCCCTGCACCAGGGTGACACTGGGGTGCAGCAACATGAGCATGAGGGCACACGCCAGGACAAGCGCCAGGGCTCTGTGGTGACTGCCTGGGCCCCTCTGCCGGAAACATGGCTCCATTTCCTGTGGCCCCCACAGCTCTGGCCCCACCCCCAAAGAGGAGTCACGTGATTGAACCCCTGTCTGAGGACTACAGTTCCCAGTATGCAGTGCGCCGAGCGCGGGGCGTGCCGGGAGCGGTAGTCCCCGAGGAGGAGGCCGGTAGCGTGCTCGGGGCGGGGTTGGGCTGGCTACCTCTCCCCGCCGTGCCCCAATCCAAAATGGCTGCGGCGGGCGCTCCGCGGCGTGACGCTCTAGCTGCCGCCGCATCCCCTCTCTATGGTCAAGAATGGGCCCTTCTGGCCTCGGCCTCCGCCTGGCTCCTGCCCTCGGCGGGCAGCCGCGACGCTCTGCCCCTCGCCTCGGCGGGCCGGGAGGACCGGCCGGGGGATGGAGCCGACGCTCGGCTTCGGCTTCGACGACTCGCTCTTCGCGCCCAGCAGGGACCGCGGCCGCGGCGGTCCCCGGGGCCCGGGCTACACCGCCAGGCGCTGCGAGCCTCGGGTCAGCGCAGGGCCGCCCCACGGCCGAGCGGGGAGGGATTGAGGGGGGCCGAGGGGCTCTGGGGGAGGGGTGGGGAGGAGCAGGGTGGGGGAGGGGCTTCCGGGGGGGCTGTCACGTGGGGTGGGGTCGGGGAGGGGCTCCGGGATCTCCGGGGGTTTCTGCAGACCCCGCGGCCTGGCTCTCCCGAACCAGTCTTCGATCTGCCCGAGCCCCGCGGGGCCTGCCCTGGTGGGAGCCCGTAGGGCCGGCGGCTCGCAGCCGCGCTGCCCCCTCATAACGGGAAAATCCCGGCGCGGTGTCGCGAGGTGGCCGCCTGGCCCCCGCTGAGCGAGCAGCGGCGGATTCGGTGCAAGCAGCAGCATAATGAGAGTGGGGCGAAAGGCGGGGAGGGACGACGTGCGATGGGAAAGGCAGGGCCGGTTGCGTGTGGCACGGGGGTGTCGATGCGTGGCTGGTTGTAGAAAAAGCAGTAAAGAAGGGGTGGTGTCAGCATCTTATAAGTAGCCAGTAGTTGTCAAAGTCATAAATAGGCAGAGAACAGAAGGTGTAAAGCAGTTTAAAAACAAAGGGCTAAAAGGCCTGAAGGGCGCCTGGAGCACATCCCTCACTCAGTGTCCCAGCACGGCTCCGAACCGTCTAATCAACTGGACGGGAAGCAAAGTAACTAGTGCATTTCTTACGTGCTGAATAAACTTACATTTGTGAAGGAAAAACTCCTCTCCCTCTTGAGCAATCTTTTTCTCAACCCACTGGTTCCCCAGTCCAAGGGTTTGGGATAACCCCATGAAGCTCCCTCTAGCTTTTCTTGGTGTCCTTCAGGTCGAGGGGCCCTGCCCTGCTTCAGCTGTGGCTGCAGGGGCCTTGAACACACTTGGGAGTTGGCAGTGGTCTGTCAGGGAAAGGCGCAGGAGCGCGGCATGGAAGATGACCAGCTGGTCCCACTGACACGCAGCACTGCCCTGCCTGCCCAGCACTGCCTCAGGCGGAGGGGAAGGGATTGATTGGCTTCTCGTCTCCCCGGGCTCAGCTGGAGGACGATGGAGCGAAGCCTGCACCGCTTGCTGCGCCATGGGGCAGGCACACGTGAGCTGATGCGGGTCCCAGAAGGACCAGCAGAGTCTGCATGAGCTGACTCGCCCTCATGCCATCTGTGTTTGCAGTTAGCTCAGTGCTAGCTTTGGGTGTGCCTCTTATGTGCTCTTAGGCTCAATTCTGCCTTTTTATTTTTAGTGATGGAGATTTTAAGTATGGGGCGCACCTGGAGGGCCAGTATGGCAAATCAGCTACTCGGTCCAGTCCACACATAGACAGTTTTTTTCATTAGCTGTTTTCACAGTAGTCAAGTGAAAATCATCAGTTCATTTTCCAGCAGATACTTGAACATTTTATTTTACGTTTTCAGTGGTTTTGTGAGGCATCAGACTGCAAGGATGACGTTGAAATTCTGACTGCCAAGAAATTCTGTGGTGATCTGGCCTACCGGCAGCGAGCCTTTCAGGTACCTCGCTTTACCAGTGCTGAGCAGACTTGTAAGCCAAAGTGTGATCTTACTCTGTACACGGAGAGCTTTGTTTCTGTGGTCCTCGAGGCAAATAGATAAGCCCTTAAGTGGGTAGGGCTCCAAACTTTAAATGGAACTGACTGCACGTTCTACCTTTTAGCCAAAACTTTGTGGCTAGAGAGAGTCCAAGCTTTTTGCTAGAGAGAGTCCAGAGAAGAGCCACGCGCATGATCAAAGGTCAGGAAAACAGACCTTATGACGACAGGCTGAGAGCAATGGGGCTCTTTAGCTTGGAAAAGCGCAGGCTCAGGGGTGATCTGATGGCCACCAGGATCTGGGGGAATGTTTGTTCACCAGAGCGCCCCAAGGGTTGATGAGGTCGAACGGTCATAAACTCCTGCGAGACTGTTTCAGGCTGGACATAAGGAAGAATGTCTTTACTGTCCGAGCCCCCAAGGTTTGGAACAGCCTGCCAGCGGAGGTGGTTCAAGCACCAACACTGAACACCTTCAAGAGCAAATTGGATGCTTGGGTTCCTATGACCCCAGCTGACTTCCTGCCCTTTGGGCGGGGGGCTGGACTCAATGATCTTCCGAGGTCCCTTCCAGCCCTAATGTCTATGAAATCTAAAGCACCCTAGGGTGCCATGAGATCCTTTCAAGCGTGCTACAGGGGGTCATGCAATATTTAGCACTCCTAGGTGTACAGACACCTGCCTGTGATTCACAAGATAAGCCACGAGATTTCAAATAGGAAATAGGAGTCTAACAAGATTGAACCATTGAGCTAGAGCACTTGGCCAGAATGTGAGTTACTCAGGGCCACCTCCCTCGTTTGCCAGAGGGGATAGGTCCCAACAGCTCCCATCCAGGAGAAATGCTGGTGAGTTGCTCTTAATTCTGCCTGTCATAAGCATTCTGCTTGTTTTTGTATTGAATAATGAGGTATTTGGAGAGAGAGAGGCTAGCAGTACTCTATATAGTCTCCTACAGGAATATTAATGATATGGCTCATGGGATCATGTCATCCTGCCCCAGGTGCTGCTCCTGGATCCCAGGGCAGTCCTACAGGCCACATATAGCACTTGCTGGATTGCCCATGTGTTCAGGGCCTGGGACCCACGCCACAGGCAGCCCCAACGTGGCTGCTTTGAGAGCTGTGCAGCATGCGACACCTGCCCCAGCCAGTCTGGGACCCATGCCACATACAACTGGCCTGGCATCCCAGACTGGGCAGAATTGCAGTGCAGTGTGGGTCCAAGAGTGGGCCCCCCTGGGTGCTGGAACCTGACATCCAGGGAGGGAGGTGGTCTGTTGGCAAGATCTGGTCCAGGGACTGGATCTGTGCTACTCATCTGGCCTGCCGAGCCAGATGAATTTGACACCCCTGGTCTACTGATAAGAAGAGGGGAGTGGGGAAGGGGAAAGACTTAAAGTCTAGTCTCTGCTTCAGTATAGACTAGCTGTGAAATACTTAAATACTAATTGGAGCCCTGGTGAGTGCCCTAATCACCATGCTGTACAGTCTATTGCTCAGGCTCACCTCTCTGGTCCAAGGAATGTTTAATCATTCTCTGCAAAGTGGAGCAGCCCCAACAGGAGCCATTTAGAGTAGCCTACCCTAGAGTAACACCTCACTTGGTGATTTAGGGGATTTACCTGAGAGGTGGTAAAATCAGATGGAGATCCCCTAGGTGAGAGGAGAGATTTAAACACCAGTCTCCCTCTCCTGGCATTGGCACTCTAACCACTGAGCTATTGGGTAAAAGGAAGGTTCTCCTCTGGCTGTCCCTTGTGTGGGGCCTAGTGCAGTTGGCCTAGGCCCGTTGATGAGACAGGTACCTTGTGTTTGTGAAACCTGAAGGGGAGGGAGATGGAGGAGCATGGCATACATACATACTCATCATAAGCAAGACTTAGGCAGTTCCAGGCATGCCCAGACACTCTTAAGTCCCTCTAGACTTCATTGGTAACTTAGCAGTAGTTTTGAGGCTCGACCTAAGTCCTCCTTGTGTGGTCTTCAAATTCCTCTGGTTGTAGCTTTTTGTCCTTCTTGTTATTATTTTACTCCTGCTCAGCCGTGTTTCCTGTTGCTTTTTCATTTAACTTTTACTTTTGCAAACTGCCTTCTAGAAAGCTCTGGCTGAATATTCCAGCTGTCTGCTGCTGTTACCTCCCAGTAATATTGCGATGAGAAGAGATGTCCAAGAGGGCCAGGCTCGGTGTTTAGCTCACCTAGGAAGGCACCAGGAGGCTCTGGATATTGCAGAAAAACTGGTTAGTTGTGCATCCTTTCCCCCCATACACAGCCAGACTCTGCCCTCTTTCTGCATATGCCGTTTTCCAGAAAAAACTTTCTTCATTTATTAGACCCCTCTGTGAGCTCAGTGCTTGGAAGGCA
Organism: Crocodylus siamensis; assembly: GCF_052110815.1. Lineage (NCBI taxonomy): Eukaryota > Metazoa > Chordata > Crocodylia > Crocodylidae > Crocodylus > Crocodylus siamensis. The sequence continues at coordinate 240,300,370 of NC_143397.1, read as the reverse complement.
GGTGTCACCGTAGGTATGTGTTTTCTTTAGAAACCAAGGCATTGCTCCACAAAGCTATTGCAGCTCACTCAGTGTGGGCAGGTAGTCCTGGAGAGATCTACATAGCCTGCTCTGTAGGCTGGATTTACATAATGGGATAGTGGCTGCAAGAACAGGGATGGTAAATGAACAATTAGTATCTTCGTGCCACAAGTGTCACTCACAGTATATGTTCTGCTTTTATTTCCAAATGTTCGGTTCCCAAACTGACCCTCAAAGAAATATGTTCCCCCAAGAACAGTTCTGACTCCAGAAAGGAAAATGTTCCAGAGACTCTGGACACCACTGCTAGCGCTGATTTTATGTAAAATCACTTGCATACAGCTGAGGTGGGCCGTATATGAAACTAGATAATTCAAGGCTCAGCCTGTCTTTCAGGTTGGTATGAAGCACCCCCAAGGGAAATCCATTCAGTGGATAGGTTATACCATTTTATCCTAATGGATTTAGCAGAATTAAAGTATTCCTGAGTTTTTCCAAAATTAATTGAATATCATAAACAAGATGCCTTGGGAGAGATATGTTTATCACTTGCTCTGAAAGTTATATTTCTGTGCTACAGAGGACTGAGTTCTTTCTGATATTGGCTTTTAATCTGCTGTCTTTTGTTTCTAGAGGGATTGGGCAACTAACACAGATCATTTAACAACTGTACTCAACTTGCAGTTTGCCATATACTGTAATCTGGAAAATACTGAGGAAATGATCACATGTCTACAGCAACTAATCTCTTTGCATACTTTTAACCCTTGGTATTGGAAGTTACTTGCTGAGGCTTACATGAGCCTTTTGCAGACTCCATTGTTCATTTCAGAAATGAAACTCAATCAGTGCAAAGATTTTGCTGCAAACAACCACGCTGTTGAAACCTCATCAGGAAAGGAAATGAGCTTTCAGTGTCCCAAACTGCACAGCTGGGAAGAAGATTTTCAGTCAAGACGTGCTACAGAGAGAAAGGATGGGGATTTTGTATCTTGTAGTGCTAACCAAACAGGACAAGGATCCCTTTGTACCATGGAAGAATCGAAACCACAGAACAAAGTGAAACATGCCACCTTTATGTCCTGTGGACAGGAAGCATTGAAAGATGTTGGGATAAAGGCATGTGCCTCCTTTGTCAGAACAAGGTAACTAAATATATAATTAAAGGCAAGTGCTATCTAGGCTCGGGGCCTGAACACATGATACATTTACACTGGTTTAATTTACATCAATTTTGTACACCAGGGTAAATTACACTGAGCTCGGGAGTGGATGGATGAGCAACTATCCTATGTTTGCCGCAGGTATTTAGGAGCTGTTAAGCACATTGCTTGTATGTGGAGGGAAAGTAGCAACTGAGCAAACCCCAGGATAATCTGCAGAAACACTGTGCACATAGTGGTGTAATCAACACCAGTGTAGACTTACCCTTCATTTTTCCAGATTTAAGTAAGTTGCACAAGTTGTAGAGCTGGACGTTGTGTACAGTCTGCCTTAAGATCAGTTACATCTTAAAATTAGTGATATAAGTGTGTTGTGTGTCCCTGGTCTTGGTTTAAAACGTTGGTTCACTGGCTTAAAATATCTGGGAACCACTCACAGCTCTCACTTTCTCGTGGACCAGAACACACCCTTATCACTGAGACTTTTAATTGAAAACATTCTAAAGGCACATGGGGCCTGATGTTCACAGAGCAACCACGGATTGCTTTGTACTCCATGGACTGAAGTTTGGGCAACACTGGTATAAAACAGCTCTCCTATCAACATTTTGTGGTGGCAATTTAGAGATTACCTCTACTGTTTGAAACACAAATGTGGCAACATTTTATTGTGGGATGACAACTGGGACATGAAGCTCACCAGCCCGGCTTTGCTGTGTAAAATGAGTTTGATGCAAAAAGAAAACCACATTTTTTAAATGGGAAGGAGGAAGTAAATTCATTCCTGGCTTTTGGTTGTTTGCTTTAGTTCCCTAAGATGTTGGTACTGCTCAAGGATTCAAAAAATATATGTCTTCTCAGTGACATCCTTTTAAAGGGGTGTAGGTTGTACTTTAAAATACTTCAAAATAATTTTGTTTAGAAGCTTTCCTATACTGACACTGAAAATACTGTTGCTTTAATAGTACTGTTGCTTTTAGTTTGGGAATTCAGGCTCCAGCAGTTGAAGTTCTCAAGAATATGGGATAGCCAGCCTCCCTCCTGGGGTTACAGCCTGTATTATTTGGTTGAAGCTTAGATACTTGAGAGAGAATTTTAATAATTCACCAATTTACATAATGGATGAGGCTGACAAATAAGTCCTGTGACAGTTGACTGACAGGAGTGCACTGAAATGCTTGAGCATTTCTCTCTCCCTTTTCTTGCTGCCACAAAAACAGAAACCTATATGTAAAGCTTAATCTGAAAGAGGTAAATGGAGCCTGGTTTTTGTCAGATGATTTTTGTCCTTGTCTTTCAGAAATAATTTGTCGGTGAATATGTTAAAGCCATATTGTGGGCTTTTAAAGTGTTTACAGTGAACGCCTTACAACAGATGAGGTATACCCATCCCTTGAGGGTGGTAAAAACGGGTTGAATAATTTATATTTCCAACGGTGCTAGAACTAAGAGAAGGTGACTTTTAATTAAGTTCTAGAGAGGCGTGGTGGATCGAACACTTCTTGGGATATTAAAACTGCATTCAGACCAATGCTGTTTTGTTCTGCATACATCAGTGTGGAGAGTTCAGTTTCAGTTACTTAGAAGCACTGATTTGCCCTCGTCGTGTACAGTTCTTCTGAATGATATGTATTTTTATTCCCCATACCACGTACCATCATGCATCTCCTAACAAAAATTAACTTTCAGTTTTTTCCCCTGGAAAAGTATTTGCCAAATTCACAACTAGTTTTGGTTATCTTGAATCTGGCTTTTTTTTGACATATATATTTGGGTAAAAAAATCTCACCTAGTTCTGTTCTGCACTAAACTTTTTAATTTTTCTTTTCCTAAAAGTCCTGCCTCGGAATATAACTGAGCTAAAGTAACAAAAACAAAATCTTTTGTAAATAAAGATAATATTTGAGTTGTTTTTTAAACTATATTTAGCACTTACGTACAGGTGAGCTGTCGTGGACTCACAGGTTAAAGATATGCGATATCCCCTCTCCTGAAGGCTCTTTACAGTAGTTGTTTGAGATTCAGTCTTCAACATGTTACTGTTTTCTGTAACTGGCCTTTTAAAGAAATGGGTTTGCCCAGTCAGTTTTGTGGGTGCCAGAATCTGCCCTGTAAATTACGATACTGATTCTAGCGGTACTCCTTTGAAACAGGAACTATTGGGAAAGATTGTAGAACCACATCTCAGCATTGGGTTTTGTGGGTTAGATAACTCGGAGTCGAATCTGCTGCTTTCTCTTAAAAATTAAGTTCCTAGCTTTCATGGTAAAAAAAAATACTTACCTTTATATGCAGAGATGAACCCTACTGTCATCCAGAGTTTTACATTGAGCGCATAACATGTGCTGCATGTAGCATAACCTACAACGTGTAATGGACACACACTTCCCCTGCTGCCCTGGTCAGCATACCCTTGAAGAAGACAAAATGTAAAAGTGTGGGCATTGCATTGCCTGTTTAATAATTTAAAAGCTGTCACCTCTTTGAACTGACTTTCTGCTTTCAGACTTTTACTTCAACTTATGCAGTTACAACAGTCGTCTTTTGCTTTGGAGAATAATTTACGAGTTCAGCAAGAAATAGAAGTCCAAGTAAAATCCTTTGGTTTAAAGGAAAAATCCTTGCTGTTGATTACTGAGGTGAGGGCACATTTCATTTTCAGATGAGAGTTTTTAGCAGTATTTCTCAACCTTTTTAGACTTAAGGCACCCCTCAATAGATTCCCCCCCACTCCTTGGAAAATCTCAACTCTGTTTTCACTTAACTTTTGACTGCAGAAAAACAGTAGAGCACTTTTCCTGTTGCAAAGCGTTCAGAAAAAACATGATGGGTCAGAATGCTTCTAACACTGCGGATTCCTATTTGAAATCTTTAGGTTTATCTTATGAATCATGTTCATACACCTAGCAGTACTAACATAGTGTGGCATCCTGTGGCACCCCCAAAAGGATCTCAAGGCACCCCAAGGTGCTGTGGCATCCCCATTGAGAATCACCGGTTTATAGATACAGTACAGGCACACTTAAAAGGTGTCCTGTTTTTTCGTGGGCACCAGTTTTATTTAAAAAGAGTGCATGAAAGAGAATTGCAAACATGAAGCAAACTGAGAACATGTGGAAACAAAGATAGTTTTATTCAGAACTCTAACTCCTTATTAACTAAAAAAAAAACCCCAAGAGCAAATGGAGACTTTTCTGTAATATTCTTTACTTTTAGTAGTAGTGTTCTGTGAGCTGGGCCCTGATGTAAATTATTGCAGAGTTTGGGGAAAATATTCCATGGCTGTGATTACAGAGAGGTTACACCCAGGCAGCGTGAGGGATATAAATCCTGTCTTTCAGCTCCAGAACAATACTACCTACATAACTTGATCTTGCCTACTGAGGTCAAGAGGAAATCACTTCACAGACAAGCCCTATAAGAGGGCTGACTCTGTCCGTTAGAGGGCAGTGATGTACAGATTTGTTTTTACAAACTAACTGGAAAAGTGTTCCCCTCTCTTGCACTTGCTTGACTGCTGTTTTATCAGGAGACCAGAATGTTACTGCTGCTGCCAGCTGTGTTCTGTACTTCCAGTTAGTAATGTGGCTTTTCAGTTCAGTTTGGGAGCATATATCCCAGCACTGCAGCACAGCTAGGAACCAAGAGGAATCCTGCAACTCAGACACGTGGGCTTTCAACCTCCCACACTTATTGCAAAATGCAATAGATTAACAGCTGGAAACTTCATGTAGATCCAGTACCATCCCTGTTTCAATTTGTAGGCATGTGTTTCTATGTGGGTCTGTAACTATATTGTATTCCTGACTCTCTTCCCTCTATTTCATTTGCAGGTTATGGGAGGGGATCTCATTCCAGAAAAACTGAAGGAGGACTGTCAGGGAGAGGTGAAGTGTATAGAGGCCTCAGCACTATCATCCTTGGTAACTGCATCAGCCAAAGAATTTGAAAGCAAATGGTTCAAGAAGCTCCAAGACAGTTTGTGTCATTTAGATTGCCCAGCTATAAGCACCCCGTCCTAAGCAGTGTAAAGGCTTTTTTTCTATTTATTTTTTGTTCTCTTTTCATCAAATGATAATGGAATAACTTGGAATAAAGTTAATACGATGTTGTTTTTAAAGCAAGGTGACTTTATTTTTTTAAAAACATAAATGGGCTGCATTTCCCATCTTCAGTCCCTTCGTGTCCTTTCAGACTTTTTTCTATCTGCACTGCTACATTTACAGTTTCAGGAGATAAAATGCAACTGGAGCGAGTGACACTTAGCCTTTAAAGGAGCTTTCAATGTGAACACAAAATCTAACAAGCGCAGCAGTGCTGAAACCCCAGCTACACCATGGGAACAAGCCTGGTATTGAATGTGCTTGGCTGTCGCTGCTGGAACAAGCTGTGGTGCTGGGCTTATTCCCACAGTGCTGCTGGGGTTCCAGTGCCACAGCTTTCACCTATTTGGCTGCCAAGCACCTGAGCAAAAATAGTGGCACTAGAGCCCCAGCAGTACTTCAGGAAGAAGCCCAGCACCACAATTTGTGGTACCCTTCCTAGACCAGCTCTGCCTGGTGCTGCGTGTGGCGCAGGCCTGGACTAGCTGGAGTAGTTGGCATGCAGGCAGAGAGGGGTGGAACTGTCCGTGGGCCCAATCTGGTCCATGGGGCCATTCATTCAGCTGGTGGACTGGTCCTGTGCCATTCCTCTAGCCCATGTGGCCAGATGTGTTTGACATCCCTGCTAAGTAATGTATCCAGCCTGGACTTCCCTCAGGATCTGGTTTTATCTTGCAGCACTTAGAACTGAGAAATTAGAATTTTGTATATGTATATGTGTGTATGTGTATGTGTGTATATATATATATATGTGTGTGTGTGTATGTGTATATATATATATATATAGTCAACATATTTTTAAAATTAAAACATTTACTATTTCTTTCTATGCAGAAAGCTTCATATTTGCAAGATCAAAAATCTGGGAATCTCAGTTTATTTGTTATGTTCAGTATATTTCCAGCAAGAACAACTCTGCTGTTTGTCTTTGTCTGATCATTTAATGGTAACTTCTCTTCCAGTTTACACAGCTCTCTGTGACTGTTCTCTTTACTTTCCCAATTTCACTGGTTTGTAAGGAGCAGAGACACTTTCAAGACCTGTCAAAACACACCAGAGAGAATTCAAGGAGAAATTCAGTCAGAAAGCACTGAAATGGCATGGTTTGGGCTTGTTCTGTGCTCTGTTTTGTCTGACTTCCTGAGTTTAACAGAGCTGACACTCCAGGCAATCAAGGTGGACTTTTACTTTTGCCAAAAAAATGCATTCCCCTCACAAATTCTGAATGTGTTTGGGTCTTGTTAACTTTTGATCTGGTAGCAGTAACCATAATTTTGCCCTTTTTGTCTTTTCAAGTTTTGGTTGCTTTCTTTTCCATGTACTAAAGAATACCGAGGCTTTTAAAAACAAATTCACCAGACTCTAGTCTGCCATTTGTAAGCACCCTTTGTCCGCTACTTTTAAATGGACTCTAAAGCAGGTATTCCATTTTCCTTTTGTAATACTCAGTGACATATCATTTTGTACTCAGTAAACAGAAGTTGTAGGGTTTTACCAGAAAAAAAATCTTTCCCAGTCGCATCAAATTATCTATAGTGAGTTGACAACTTAATGCAATTAAACCACATCCTGGTCAGCTCATTATGAAAGATGGTGGTTTGGCAAACATACTTGGATGCCTGTTTAACATATTGCTAGGGGGAGTAATAGCCTGCTGTGTTGTAGGTCTGCAGTACACTCCTCCTGTAAAAGCATCCTTTCTATGACAAGCTGGCTGAGTTGGCTCCACAGTTGTAGAAAGCATGATTCCCACTAGGGGGCTGGGGCAAAGGAAAAAACTTGCCACATGTTGCTGCTTCAGTGGCTTGCGTACAGTGCCCAGGCTATAATTTGGGGGGGGGGGAGGGCAGCACCATGTTTTGTGCAATTGTTCCTGTGAGTCAATGTTGCCTCTCTCCAATGGTTGACTATCTTGTTCCTTCATTCACCCCTTCTGCAGTCCGAAAGGCTTGTATTCCTCATGAACAATCAGCGTGTTCTCAAACATAATGATCTACTTCCATTCACATAGGCTAAAACTATGGGGTTTTTCAGAATGATAATGCCTTATGTCTTGCTTGCAATACTGCTGTATGAGATGGGCCTTTTTTTTTGCAACACGATCATGTTGGTGACTCAGATTCAGTGTACAAACCACCATTTCCCTCTCCTGAGTCCTTTAGGGATTTGCTTCCTATGCACTAAGCCATTATATCGGTGCTTGTTTTAATACTTACTAACATTTTGCTAGCCCTAGTATTTTACAGTCATAACCAATTACTCTGCAGTGGAGCTGGCAAAGCCAGTGCTGGATATCTTGACCCCATAAATCAGTGAAATCCCCAGAGGCAGTCTAAGTGCCATGCAAAGACTAATAGAAAATACATGAGATTGATCTGGCATGGCACTAAGGCTGGTTTGCACAGTTAAAGTCTCCATAAACATTATGAGAAAGAAGACTGAAGACAAATGGGTAGTATAGAAGGTCCGTTTTGAATCCAGCACAAAAGCTCAATTGAGCCTTGGCATTAATGGCATTGAAAGGGTGCAGCTTATTAATTTAGATGACAGCTGAACTCGAATGTCAAATGAATAAGTTCAATATTGATGAAAAACAGTAATGAGTGAGTTTATAATTGCAGCAACATATTGTGCCAAAAATCCTGAACAGGCTCCCACAAGCTAAACTGGCCAATGATCAAGGAAACAAGTAGTTACAAGCAGCTGCAGAAATGACCCAACCATCGAGAAATTCAGAGGAGAAAGACATGCTGTTTCCATTTGCTTGATGGGAAAGCTTCACATTAACACCACCACGTGATGCTGGAAACTCTACATCAGCGGTTTTCAACTTAGAGGTCCATAGACTGTGTCTAAGGGGTCTGTGAAAGCTATGATCAAAGTACGTGAATACCCACACTAACAATTCACCTCTGTTTTAAATTTCCAAAGGGGTCCACACTTCCATTTGAATTTTTTTAGGAATCTGCAAATGGAAAAAGGTTGAAAACCACTGCTCTACACCAATGTTAATGTTTTGGTACCACAGGTAGTTGTAATGTTTGCCATACAATAGAGCTGTTGTATTCAGATAATGGCTGTCCACATACCTCTAAACAGCAAAAAGAAGAATTAAATTAAGTTTCCATGCAGCAGTCATTTTCAGACCATCAGATCCAGGCTTTCCATGCAAAAGAAGATAACACCATAAAAATAATTAGAGTTGGGCATCAGTTCAGTCTTTAGAAGAATCCTCATGTACTTCTCAACAGCTACCTTGTTCCTCTGAGGCTGGCTGGATAGGCAGAACACCATGATCAAGTCTTAATTTACAAAATGTTTTGAAAAATTAAGTTTGTGTTTTACAACAGTGCTCTTCAAATGGGGGCACATTTTACTAACGGTGGTGGAGGTTTTGATTGGTCAATGTGTAGTGAGTATTGGTATTGCTGCACATTGACATCAGTGTTGACGCTCTTCCTAAAGAATGAACGTGCTGAGATACATTGGGTCAGCAAAATACGGCTCATGGGATGGATCTGGCCGGCCAAATGAATCCAGCTGGCCTGCGGTGGGTTGCTTGGCCCTGCCTGACCCAGGCACGGCAGGTAGCCTGAGCTGTGGCACCTGCGGCAAGTCCTGCCACTTCTGGGTACAGAGGTGCTGCCTGGCATGGAGCACAGCCCCCCTCCCCACATCTTCACAGATGGCTCTCGGGCACACTGGGAGCTGTAGTCTATGGGGGTGGCACAGCGATCAGACCTGGCTTCCTGGCAGCCCCCATGGCAGTAGCTCGCTCTTGCCCCCGAGCTGCAGCTGCTGCACCGGCCCCATTGCCTAGGCAACCTGACCCATCTGCCCTGCACCTGCCATGGAGCCTGCCCTGGGACCCCTGCAGTGAGGGCATGCTCATCTGGGCAGAGGGGATGGAGCAATGGGTGGGTGGGGAGTAGCTTCCAGGAGCGGGACAGGCGACTAGGACTAGGATTGCAGAGCAGTGACAACACGGGGCCGGGGCCTGGGGCACAGCCGCAATCCACTCCCCACACCTCTCTGCGATGTGCTGGTTCTGCAGGCAGGGGCCAGCTGCTGCCGGTGGAACCGGTGCCCGTTAAAGGGACCTGCAGGGAGCAGATTGTGGCTCCACCCCCACGCTGTCACCTGTTGAGATATGAAAACAGTTGATCAACTTTTACCCCAGTCTATTAGGGGTAGGATAAAAGTGATTAACTTGTAATTTGCGGGTAAAAAAAAAGACCCCTGTAAGGATACCTAAGCACTGGGACCAACACAGGTTAGGTAAGGAGGTTTATGGAAACCTTTTCATGCAAGTTTTTAGTAAGGGGTCAGACAAACAGGTACCAAGGATGGTCTGGGTGTACTCATACCTCAGAGCAGAGGGACAGACTGGAATAAGATGGGCTTTCCAGGCCCACGTTCCTCTGGTTGATGTCTCATCAGGAGACATGGGGTAGGAATTTCCAGAATAGAATGAAATTGGTGCAACACTGAACTCATGGACTCAGCAATTGAAAGCAGTTCTATCTCCCTGGTATTTGGTTTTGAGAAGTTTTGCCAAAGGACTGACAAGTCTAGTGCACCCACATTGTAGTTGAGCATGAACAATAACTTCAGGTTGGTAAGTCAAATGCCCAATATTTTTAAAAGACCAAAGCTTGATCCCCTGATGATCTCATGCATTGGCTATGCAGTAATAATCTTGATTGCTGTGTTCTTATTTTAAGAACGCTATTTTACGTAACGTAACTGTGACTGTCTGTCAGCAAGCTGCAGGTTCGTGTGGTGTTCCTGTACTCTTTGCGTTGGTCAGGATGCCATTTCCTGGTTGGCTGTGCTCAGCCTATTATGCTATATCCCCCCATACCTCACAACAGAAAATTGCCTGTTAAGCTACTCAGTTACCAAGAAGGACCCCCAAACCTCTGAGAGAAAGCACGATTTGATACAGCCGTCTCCTCAAAAACCCCAGAGAAAAGAGACAAGACTCCCAACATGCCATGGAGGTCAATGCACTTGAGCTTTGTTGGACCAAAGGGGGAAGCAAGTCCCAGAAGTAAAGGCTCCCCTTGTGTGTTCTGTCACCAGTGTCCTGCTGTCCCCTTGCATTTCAGCGGTATCCACACGAAGCATGAGTCAGGAAAGATTTGTGTATAAAAATTGCCACCATGTGTTGCAACTGAAAGTAAAGCAAATGCAGTGAGTCCATAGCAGTTTGCGGTCTTCGTCAGTCACGGATCAGCATCCAATTGTTTTAGGGGCTGGACAGACTGGAAGCAAAGCCTACATCACCCAGGGACTGCCTTTTTGATAAGTGCCTATACAGCACCTAGACCCTGCTGGACCCCGGTGGTACCACCAGCTCTGTAACTAAGGTTATGTAAACAGCCAGCTTCATTTGTGCTCCCTGAATTACAAAACTGGTGGTTAAAAAAAGATATTGTTGACCTGCTTCACGCATCTGTATTTAAAGCATTGACAGAATGTGAGCCACTCAGCAAGGCCAGGGGGATATATGAGCTTAATTTTGCTCCTATTGATTTGAGTGACAATAATTCTAATGTTATGTTCTGACTGCTTAGAAACAAATCAAGTTCCTGGAAAGAGGAATACAAGGTGCACAGGAGGCAAAGAATACAAAAACTGATTTCAAAAGGAAGTTTATAAAATGTTTTGCTGTGTACAAAGCTGTTGATGAGAGTTACATCTGTATGCAATCAGTGTGCCCTAGCCTCAGTATGTTATAATACTATAAACACTGAAGGTAGAAAAGGCCTCTTAGATTGTGGGTCCAGGTCAGTGAGTGCAGGGTTGTTCCCTGTAGTACTTTTCCTAGCATTTTGCCTGTTTTACTACTTTATGTGCCAAATGATGAGGGCACCAAGGGAATCTACCTATCTCAATGTCAGAGAATTTCCCAATTCCCAGATGAATTTAATTTCATTATGCTCCTCTCCTTCTAAGTAATTACATTTCTGCCTTGGTGTTCACAGCCTGCAAATGCTTGAAGAATTGACTATAAAACTCTATTTTGTAGTGTGTGGTAGCTGATGGAGAGTTAAATGTGTCAGATCCTTAAAGATATACAGGTGCTGAATGGCATAAAATAAGCAAAAAAACCCCTCCATCCTAAAGAATAAATGGGTGTTAGATTCATTTGAGAAGTAAGTGGATATGCTTATGCCGCCTGAATTTCCTTACAGTTGTTTCATGTCTCACACAGCTAAGATGTTCTACTTTGAGCTGTGATCCATAACTGCAGTTACTTTAAATGAGAGTGGGAGAGGCCTGGTGTTTCTTAAGATCAAGTACTTTAGCTTTGAAAAAACAGTGGCAATTGGTCTTCTTGTTCCCTTCCTATGCAGTGAGTTGACCACTGGAAAGATATCCAAGATCCATGTGCTACTAAATGAACTGAATCCCAATTTCAGAAAGGTGTGTTATTGGTGAGGTTTTGCTTTGGGACTTCTCTGTTGAGCATCACATTCCAGTTATTCATGCAATGATTTGTGAGGGGAAATTACAGTCTAGCAATTGGAGTCTCTCTCGAGCAGCAGTGATTAGTCTCCAGTTTCATAATGAAATACTGTATAATGAGGGAATAGAGAATTCTGAGGTAATGAAAAGCTGCTTTAGTTGCAGGAATAAATCCATATTAAGTTGATAGGGACTGCAAGTTGTTACCATCTAAGATCTTTTTGGTGACTTTCATAATATGCACTGCTGCTCTCAATGCAATTACTACAAGTAATTGTCAGTTCTAGTCACAAAAAACACTACAATGGCCAATGCCCTCATCAGTCTCTGCAGAGATTCCTAAAGGGGATGGAGCCTGTACTACCCTCTCAGCCCTAGAGGTAATCCTTCCAAGTCAGGAATAGGGCACATCAGCAGGGACCCTGTACCACTACAGTAAGCTTTATGTTGGGTGGGCAAATAAGCAGATTTCAGGTTCCCAACTTGTCACCTTTAATGAACAAATAAAACCCCCATAATAATAAACTATGATTTAATCCACTTCCACTAGGCTTACAGTGTGAAAAACACAACCACCTAAACCCATTGATCCATGAAACCATTATCCAAGGGCAGATGATTGTGACTGACATGCTTAAACAACGTTGCTAGATTTGTTCCTAAACAGGATCATTATGCATGCAAGGCTTAAGTGCTAGCAGACTTGGCTTTTTTTACTTTAAGCCATACATCATTATCCATTTGAACTGAACATCTAAAACAAGAGAAAAAGCAGTCACAAAATCATCCTTGGTTTGTGTTCTATGTACATTTTATATGAAAGTGTTCATTACACAAGCTGTTGCTAAAACAGGTCTTCACTCCTCAGTACATTTGCTGGCAATACAAAAGATGATGGTTATTATGTAATCAGGTTAGTTTTATGAATACTTCTCCAAACTGAATTTAACCGTAACCTGTTTGCATCCTCCTGTCTGAGTCTCATAGGTCTGTAGATGTTAGCATTGTTATAAAGGACTGCTGGGGTATCCATGACATAGTGCCGTGGGTAGTAGTTAGCCTGGATGGTCTTGCGTGGTGGTGGTGGTGACATAAAAGATGTGTAGCCATGGAAGGAGTTAACTCTGTGTATTGGGGATTGTGATGTTGAGTTGCTGCTGAATACAGGAGTTTTCAGGGGTTCTTTGGTCTGATGTGTGCTGGAGGCTGACAAGCTGCTGAAAGGATCTGAAGGAGTGTGGGCACTTCCCTGGTCGCTGCTGTCAGTGAGGCTACGTTGAGTGGTGCAGCTCTTGTTCAGCAGGAAGGGCACTGTATGAGTCGCAGATCTCAGCCCCATCACTGGCTTAGACAAAGTGTAAAGGTGTCGAAACTCTTCGTCAAAGAGCTCAACAACTTGACCAGTGAACTTGGAGAGGAAGTTTCGGTGAACCTGGCCACACAACCATGTGAAGCTGCAAAGGGAGAGAACATAAAGTCTCTGTTAGCCTTGTTCATCAGGAACTGGAGAGTAAAACAAAGACAATGCCAAAAGCTTGTGATTTTATACTCCTGAAATCTGTGGTCAAACCCTAGCAAGAAGATGTCAGTTGGCTTGAAACTCAAGTCATTTAATGTCAGTCCTCTCTCTGACTTCAATCAAACTCTGTTATTACAGTTGCCTCTAGCACCTTCAAGGAAACTTGTCAAGTTATATAACCTACTAAAGGGAGTGGTGAGAATGAAGGGCCAGACCTACTAAAGTACTTAAATGCTGTGCTGCTAGAGCTTATGTGTAGGTGCCTAGTCCTCAAGGTAGGATCCAGAATCTATCCTAGGTGTCCAGGCTCCCCATCCAGCGCATAAGGAGATTCACATACGTCAGAAACGGACTCTAAATGATTGTCACACTGAGAGGAAAGTCATCCCACCCAGCATGCAGCTGCTTTGAGCTAGCCAAGGAAACTACAGCCCTGAACTCTCTCCTTAAAGGTAGAAAAAAGTTATGTTTGCTCTTAGGAAGGATAGAGCAGGGCCTGCTTCTTTTTCAAAAAACATTTTCTGTGGTGATGCTTCAATTGCCCTTCTACATAATCGTTTCACAGTTAGATCACTTGTCTAAGAGGTAGGAGACTTGGTTTCCAATTTCTTCCACAGCCCAAGGGAAGTCAAACCCACATCTCCCAGCACCCAGGAGCATGCTGGACTCCTTTGGCTCTTGCCTGTTTAGACCACACTTTGTCCACCCCCCTGAAACTATTACACTCTGCAGAAGAGTACAGCTGAAGGCAAGATTTAACTGCAGGAGTGCGTCTTTGAAAAGTTTTTTCTGCTGGGTTCTGGTAAAACTCCCATGAAAGACAAGGAAGTCAGACAGAGACCACAAGCAACAAAGGCAATAAAAGGAAAAAAAGAAATTGAGAACATCTGCCAGTAGGTCAAATCTTCACCATGGGCTGATTTCATGCTGTCTTCCTCAAGTAAAAACTGTAGTGTAGTTGCTAATGGACCAATAAACAGCCATGTAAAAACACTCTTACTTGGCTGTTTATTGTCCCATTAGCAACAGTAAAAGTCCATTATTTGAAGTGGGTTTAAGCACTTAAATGCTATCTGATTCCACACTACAGATGTCCCTGAAAAATGGACAATACAGAAGTTGGCTTGGCCAAACTCCTCCTCACTGCTTTTTTCTGACTTAAGCTTAAGGTTAATATGACAGTATGTGATGGAAGTAAATGCATTAACGCTTTTTGGGGGGATCTGAACAAAGTAAAATAGAATCACACATAGGCACCTAATAGGTGGAACTGGATTGGGTCTTTCATGTACATCATCCACGGTAGTCAAATCTACTGTAGCCTTCCTCATTCTAACTGTAGGGAACACCACAAATAGCCAAAGTAAATATCCTGGTGGGAGAGATGTCCATAGCTTCAAAAGTGCTTGCTGTCCTATTTAAATATTGTCCTTAGGCACTGGAGGCTTGAGTCCAGGACTCCAGCAAATCTTGTTGAACAATTTAGCAGTTTAGGAAATGTGCAAAGAACGCTACCAACATATCTGTGCTGTCTCAGTTGATGGTTTCAAGTTTGCCAAGGCCTGGAATAATGGTTTTATATACTGGGACTTGAATAAGTTCAGGTTTATGGCTTATGTAAATGCATTAATATTAAATACACAAATATGTATCCTACCCTGGGCGACAGTGACCATTGCCTGCTGGAATTCACCATCCAGCGCAAGGTGGCAAAGGCCTACAGGAAGGCAGCAGCCCTAGATTTCAGGAGGGCGGACTTCAACGAGCTAAGGAGAATAGTCGGGGAAGCACTGAGGTCCCGGAGGGGAGGGGAGCCAGGTGTCCAAGAAGAGTGGTTGCTGCTTAAGGAAACGATCCTCCAAGCCCAAAGGGAGATAATCCCAACATGGATCAAAGGGGGCAGGAGGGCGCAAAAGCCCCCATGGCTCACCAAAAGCATCCAGGAATGTCTCCTTGCTAAAAGGGAGGCGCACACCCAATGGAAAGGAGGGGCCCTCACCAGGGAGGACTATACTGCGGTTGCTGGGGGATGTAGGGGGGCAGTCAGGAAGGCCAAGGCAGAGATGGGACTGGGACTAGCTTCCCGGATCAAGGACAACAAAAAGTCTGTTTTTAAATACATAGGGGGCAAAAAGAAGGTTCCGGGTAACATGGGGCCCCTGCAGGACACGCTAGGAAACGTGTTCGTCACACCAGATGACAAAGCCAACATATTTAATGATTTCTTTGCCTCCATTTTCCTGAGCAGGGGCCGAAACAGTCACCCGCCTTCTGGGCCCCCCTTAGACTCCACGGGAGGCGCACCTAGGCCAAGGGTTAGTGAGGAACTAGTTAGGGAACTTCTGGAGGGACTGGATGCATTCAAATCTGCTGGTCCAGATGATCTCCACCCCCGAGTGCTGAGGGAATTGGCTGAGGTCATTGCGGGACCCCTGGCATGGCTGTACAAGCGCTCGTGGTGCTCTGGTATGGTGTCAGAGGACTGGAAGAGGGCCAGTGTGGTTCCCATCTTCAAAAAGGGGAGGAAAGAGGACCTGGGCAACTATGAGGCAGTTAGTCTTACCTCAATCTGGGTAAGCTTCTTGAGAGAATTATCCTCGCGCATATCCACGAGGGGCCAGCAGGAGAGACTATGCTTAGGGGAAACCAACATGGGTTCATTAGCGGCAGGTCCTGTCAGACCAACCTGGTGGCCTTCTACGACCAGATCACCAAATCGTTAGACGCAGGGGTAGCAGTGGACATAGTCTTCCTGGACTTTTGGAAGGCCTTTGACACTGTCTCTCACCCTGTTCTCATTAAGAAACTGGGGGACTGTGGTGTCGACACCCACACAGTCAAATGGGTCGCCAACTGGCTGGAGGGCCGCACCCAGAGGGTGGTAGTGGATGGGTCATTCTCGACCTGGAGGGATGTGGGCAGTGGGGTCCCCCAGGGCTTGGTCCTCGGGCCTGCACTGTTCAACATCTTCATCAGTGACTTTGACAAGGGGGTAAAAAGCACCCTGTTCAAATTTGCTGATGACACTAAAATGTGGGGGGATGTGGGCATGCTAGAAGGGAGGAATAGGCTGCAATCGGACCTAGACGGGTTACAGGGGTGGGTGGATGAGAATAGGGTGGGATTCAACACCGACAAGTGCAAAGTGATGCACCTGGGGAGGAAAAACCAGCACCATACCTACCGGTTGGGGAACTCCCTTCTCGTCAGTGCAGAGGTACAAAAGGATCTTGGAGTCATCATTGATGCCAAGATGAACATGGGCCGGCAGCGTGGGGATGCAGTCAGGAAGGCCACCCGCACCTTGTCATGCATCCACAGATGCATCTCGAGCAGGTCCAAGGAGGTGATCCTCCCCCTCTATGCGGCACTGGTCAGGCCGCAGCTGGAGTACTGCATCCGGTTCTGGGCGCCGCACTTCAGGAGGGATGTGGACAACATGGAGAAGGTCCAGAGAAGGGCCACTCACGTAATCACGGGGCAGCAGGGCAGGCCGTACGAGGAGAGGCTACAGGACCTGAACCTGTTCAGCCTCCACAAGAGAAGGCTGAGGGGGATCTAGCGACCTGTTACAAACTAGTCAGGGAGGATCAGCAGGCATTGGGGGAGTCCCTGTTCCCCCGAGCACTACCAGGAGTGACCAGGAATAACGGTCACAAGCTGGCAGAGGGTAGACTTAGGCTAGATACCAGGAGGTGTTACTTCACGGTCAGGGCAGCTAGGATCTGGAACCAACTTGCAAGAGAAGTGGTGCAGGCTCCTACCCTGGGGGTCTTTAAGAGGAGACTAGATGTACACCTTGCTGGGGTCATTTGACCCCAGTACTCTTTCCTGCCATGGCAGGGGGTTGGACTCAGGTCCGCTCAGGTCCCTTCTGACCCTAGAAACTATGAAACTATGTAAAAGTTTAAAAAAAAACATCAAAGGGAAGAAGATATTGGGCCCAATTAAGCTAGGTTTACCTTCATGACTGGCCACTTGTGAATGTTTTTCTGTGTCCTGACAGCAGCACTGATATTTACATGTCCAGCAAGCAGAAAAAGTAAAAGCTGACTCACACTAACCTTAATGGGAGATCACTGAATAATGGAAAATTGATTTGCCTCAAAAGATAGGGCATGTAGGACCTGTCTTTAAAGAAACTTTCACCTGTCTTGTGTAATGATTCTGAAACCTATTTATCTGTATGTTATACTGTATTGCACTCATCACCTTACCTTCAGAAATATTTAATTATACAAAGAAACTCATTATTTAGCTTTTATCTACATGTCGGGTCATTAGCACATTTTCCATTCATTGGGATCCTGGGCTAGAGGGGCTGGGTCAGAATGGACAGTATTTTAACAGTGCTGACAACTCAGTCCAAAACCACTCTTCAAAACACTTTGCCTTATGTACAATTTTAAGTTGAACTGTATTGTGCAAGAAATGCTGGGTGTAAAAAGATCTTATCAGCCTCCAGCTATTGCTGTTTCATAAACCCAGTCCCTAGTTGTTATTTCTGTGAAGTAATGCCAGTGTTTTTACTTCAGGAACCATGCTCACTAACTTTTCCCATTGCTTACCGTTTCCTGAGTCAAAAAGCACATGTTGCATCCCTTCTGCCTTTGCTATGAGTTTGATTAGTATTCGCCCTCTGAACTCTCCCAGCACCAGTTCAACTGGAAACTATCTAATGTGCTTTGCATGAGGGTCTTGTAGTCTGCTTGTACAGTTCATAGTTACAAGGCAACCAGTATGTATGGTGCTCTATAGATCAGATTCAAATCTCAATTGACGATTTGTTTGTGCCTTAGTATTAGCTTTAAAAGCCTAGTTTTTGTAGACATTGGGCATGCCTACATGTGTCCTTTAATGCAAAGTAGTCTATTTTACTGTGCATTAAACTGGTGCTGAAAAAATAATGCTAATACACTAATGCACAGTAAAATAAGCTACTATACATTAAGCATCGCTTAAAACGTGTGTGCTTGCGCTACTGTGCCTTAGTATCTTATACTGGATGTACTACATTTAATGCACATTAGGAAAAGCACATTAATGAATATGTAGACACACACATTAAAGAGTATCTCTTGCAAAAAGGCCTTATTATTTTTACCCATACAATAACTCCAATAATTCCCTGCAAGAGCATGAGGTGGGACTAAGATTCATGATTTACTGGGGAACACCTAAAGGCTAGCAAACCTATCAAAAAGGACACATGACAAAAGCCAACAATGGCCTGTCTGAATACACAAACTACTGCTGGGCTCAATGGAATTGAAATGCTTATAAAAGATACAGTCCTGACAGCACCCTCCTGCTACCTGTTGGGGAGAAGGTGGTGCGGTTTGACAAGGCTTTTGAGGTTAGAACAGGATAGATGGTGTGTGTCCTGACTTTGAATATGAATTTTGGGAGTGACCCTGTGAGCATTTTACAGCAAAAAGAAAATCTTTGCCAAAGGATACTACATCTTCCTCTCTTTCCTCCTGTCTTCTGTTTTTGCCTATGTTCAACCTAACATGGATCTGCTGTAATATTTTCCTCATGCTAATAATATACGAATATCTTTTGTCAGAAAATTAAAAGAAAACCCAAACTGGAAATAATTAGATCAAACTTTCCACTACAATAACCTTAGGTTGCGTCTGCCTGGAAACTGAATATCAAATTGATGCTCATCTCTATGACTTGCAGAGTTTTACCTCATGGTGTTTAACACCGAAAAATGCAAGGTTCTCCACCTTGGGAGGAAAAACCTGCAGCACCCGTATAGGCTCGGCAGTGCTACGTTGGTTAGCACTACAGAAGAAAAAGACTTGGGGGTCATCATTGACCACAAGATGAACATGAGCCTCCAATGCGATGCTGCAGCTAGTAAAGCGACCAAAATGCTGGTGTGCATCCATAGATGCTTCTCGAGCAAATCCCGGGATGTCATTCTCCCCTTGTACTCGGCCTTAGTGAGGCTGCAGCTAGAGTACTGCGTCCAGTTTTGGGCTCCACAATTCAAAAAGGATGTGGAGAAGCTTGAGAGAGTCCAGAGGAGAGCCACGCGCATGATCAGAGGTCAGGAAAACAGATCTTACGATGACAGGCTGAGAGCCATGGGACTCTTTAGCCTGGAAAAGCGCAGGCTCAGGGGTGATCTGATGGCCACCTATAAGTTTATCAGGGGTGACCACCAGGATCTGGGGGAACATCTGTTCACCAGAGCGCCCCATGGGATGACGAGGTCGAACGGTCACAAACTCCTGCAAGACCGTTTCAGGCTGGACATAAGGAAGAATTTCTTTACTGTCCGAGCCCCCAAGGTCTGGAACAGTCTGCCAGCGGAGGTGGTTCAAGCACCTACATTGAACACCTTCAAGAGTAAATTGGATGCTTATCTTGCTGGGATCCTATGACCCCAGCTGACTTCCTGCCCTTTGGGCAGGGGGCTGGACTCGATGATCTCCCGAGGTCCCTTCCAGCCCTAATGTCTATGAAATCTATGAAATCTACACTGGCCAGGTTGCATCACCTCAGCCACGCTGGTGAAGTGGCACGCCTTGCCTCTGTATAGATACCCCTTCCACCAGTATAAGAACGTGCTTGTAGTGGCCAGAACGCCCCAAATCATGAGCTTGGCTGAAAAATCATAAACATTTTACAGATATTTATAATTGGGATCTTTTCCTTTTCCCTCCCGAGCATTTTGGATGCATTTAAGGCAGTGGTTCCCAACTTTTTTTGCTGCGACCCTAAACTGGCCTTCCCGACCCGGCGCTGCAGAGACTGATGGGAGCAGAGTGCAGTGGCAGCTGTAGCGGAAGCCCAGGGGTGTGGGTGGGGGAGCCACCATTGCCCCCTTTGTGTGCAGTGGCCCAACCCACCCACCCACCCACCACTCCTGGGCCGCGTGTGTGCCTGTGCACGTGTGTGCCAGCCCTTCACAACCCTACTGAGGAACCCCTGTGACCCTGACTTGGGGTTCATGCCCCAAGATTGGGAACTAATGATTTAAGGGAATATAAATGTCCTCCTGTGAGGGCAGATGGTCAAATCTAAAACCAAGCGAAGGCAGATGTTAGGTGGCAAAGTTTGAAACTGCAACTGTAAAACCCCCTGCTCAGAAGTCATCTGACCTGGAACCCCGCTAAATTCCTTAGGCCCCTCCCTCTTTGACCTGAGAGCTCCCCAGCTGCCTGCAGTTGCAGGTCTGTGTGTGTACCTGCAGGCCTGTGCATGAGTAGTTATATGCTGGTTGGAATCGCCTCTGGTGGAGGAGAGCCTAAAATCCAGCTGTCTCACCTCCTGGGCAAGTGCTCTTATCACAAGGCTGTTGTGTAAAAGTTGGGCAGTGGCACAGCCTTGCCATGTTCGAACAGAAACACCAAGCCCTGATCCATTCTCTGAAAGGACGGCTGCAGGTATTACCCGCAGGAGAGAACTCTGGGCTCCGGTTTGTGAGGGGAGAGAGGCGTCCAAGCTGTGGAGGGCAGGAGTTAGCAATCTGATGCTTTGAATTTCCTGCAGGCTAGCTCTAGGCAGCTCCCTGCTCAGCCTTCAGGCTTTTCAGATCACCCTTCTGAGGTGCCTAATTCTCTCTCATGGGGAGCCCAAATATCCAGTTCTGCGCTCTGGGGGTCAGGCAGTTTCTAAGCTCTAGATACCTAAATCTTACTGGATCTAGAACTAGAAAAACTTTTACAAGAAGGCTTAAGTTTTCCAGCACCTTCCTAAGCTCAATCATTGGGGCTGTAGTTAAAACTCTGAATACTGAGGCTCACAATAATATTGCATGTGACCAACACTGCATAATGAAAGTATAATGTAGTCTGTCACTCTAATACTTGGTCATTAAAAACCCAATAACATCCTTTGCTGAAGTAAGGTACCAAAGGTGCAATTCACAGAAAATGAAGGTACACCTTTTCCTGTAAGCCACATAACAGGAATCTTTCCTTCTAAATGTGAACTTCCTCCTTTATAGAGCGGTACCCCAGACAGAAAGTGAAATACTAACTTCTCCTGCAATAAGCGATCCCTCTGGTGATGGAAATATACCACATGATTCATGATAGTAATTTTTCGATGCTCTGAGAAACAGGATAAGCCCAATATTAACAGATTACTAGTTCTGCTATATGTTTGCTCTGCAATATTTTCTACACTGGCCTTGGACTTTTGAAGTGGTAAATACCAACCCCGGCAAAGATAATACACCAGCTGTAGAGCTTGTTGATGTCTTAACACCTTTTCCCTGGTGAAGCAGTAGGTATTAAAAACTAAAAGATTTATAAATAAATGTTGGTTCCAACAAAATTTTCATCTACATGTGTTTAAAAATACCGGTATTTTCCTTGAAACCATAGTAACACAATTAATCTCAGAAAGAAATCGTGATAGTTGATCTCACCTGTACGATCCAGAGAGAACATATCTCCAGTCAGATATAATGAATTTTTCTTGGATTTGCCCTGAGAATTTCCTGCCTGATTTGGCACAATAAATCTCTCCGGTAACACTTCGGACTGAAATATTCTAACAAAGAAAAAAGCACAACAAGTATGTGTTAAATGCCACCACCCCTTGTTAAGATCACTGGAGATGCCTTGTAATTGTCCCCTCCTGTGCTAAGATTTCATATTGTATATTTTAACTCAAAGTCAGGATGGCACTTAGGACAAATCTCAAGAAGACATTTTCACCTGATGTAATGCTATTTATTTAAGGGTCATACAAACTGGGGTTTAACTATAGCTTTTTCTGTCCAAAATGGAACTGTGTAAGATCTATCCATAATAGTTACACAGCACCCACTGAAAAGAGTTGGAGGTGCATGTCCATTTCCAAGAACAGAATTTGATCTCTAAGGTCAGATTTGCAGCTGGTATAAATCAGTGTAGCTCGACTGAATTGCAGGGAATTATTTATACCAAATGTGGAGGCTCTTTCATGTCATCTCTAGAGTAACAGTGTGCGGGGCTAAATCCCACTTCCCTTCCTAGGTCCGGATTCTGCAAAGACTTATCCATGCTTAGTTGTATACTGCCAAGGACTCTACAGGACTGCTTGCAAAGTGTTAGCTTAAGCATGTGTATAAGTCTTCAGAGCAGGTCACAAGTAAACTAATAGTACTAACTGGCTGAGTGTAAGTGAACATAGTTTAGCTCATATATATTTTAAAGCCTGTTTTAATACCCAAACCAGAAAGCAAATTCATAACAAAAATCTTGGTCCCATGCTCTTTGAGCTTCTCTGGCTTTTGTATTTTTCAGAAATTCAAACACAGTCATGAAAATTTGAGTTTTTCTCAAGTTCTTTTAATTTTATAACACGATATTTCTAATTTCTATACATTCTTTTAATCACAAATCACAGACAGAGCCCAGAATCTGTAAGATGTATTTTTCTGCATGGGAGAAATTAATTGTTTCCAATTTATTTAGAAACATAGGGTGTGGTAGACAGGGAAGACAGTCTGGCTATGCAAAAGAAAGTGGAATAAAAAAAATAAGTGAACGCAAATTGTGTGAATGGGCAATACTCATCGAGTTAAAGGAATGACCTTTCAAATAAAAAGGTGTATTCAAAATGTGTACGTCAAAATGTTTTAGTGTCTTTCAAATTAATGCGTGTGACCCTGAACTTAGAAGGCACCTGAGGGGCAAACAAGGTAACAGATGCATATGTGAGCCCTGAGATTTAAGCAATACCTTTAAGTGATCCTCAGTAATCTGCACTTTGTCACACATCTCAGTGAAGAGCTTTATACTGTTGTGATCAAGCAACAGGAAGACAAAAACACTTCGTTTGTGAGCAGCCTCTAGCACATCACAGAATATCTCGGTGTCAGTGAAAATATCCATCACAATAGCCAGTACCTAGAAAGAAAAGCCAGAAGAATAAGCAAAACAGATACACATAATTTAAGACTGGCCAAGATGCTTGTAAAATATTATAATATGTTATAAATAAAATGTTATACAATACTTGTGTATTTGTGTATATACAGAAATATATACGGGTAGAGATCTCTCTTACTATTGAGCTCAGATAAATATTTTGGTATTGCTTTATTGCTGCTATAAAATGAATATAACTTTTATCTTCATAAACTCTTATCAATCAGAAATCATAAGAATCTGTAGGCCAGACTTTAGCATTGAGAAAAATAAAAAGACCTCTCAGAAGCCTAGGATAATAGTTTAAATTAGCTAACATTCATTTATTATATATAAGAGGCACTCTGCTTAGCAAGTGTGTGAATGTGTCTCACAAAGCAAAATCATATTAATAGAATAAGACTTCTCCTATTGCTCCCATTTGATTTTGAACTGAATCATAGAGTAATTTGATTCTGTGTCTTTATTTTCCCTAGTTTGCTAATGAGAACATCATGTGGGACTGAGACAAGGGCCATATGAAACTCAGGATATACCACACCTATTACTTCTCTCTTACCTCCTAAACCAGTTTATCCTATTAAAGAAGGAAATTAGGTTAGCTTGATATCTGTGCTTGACAATTCCACATTGACCATTTCAGGTTATCCTGGAAGTACTTTTTTAATTAATCATTTGTTCCAGTGTCTCTCCAGGAACTGAGGCTACTGCTGACTGGTCCATCATTTCATAGATTTCATAGACATTAGGGCTGGAAGGGACCTCGGGAGATCATCGAGTCCAGCCCCCTGCCCAAAGGGCAGGAAGTCAGCTGGGGTCATAGGATCCCAGCAAGATAAGCATCCAATTTACTCTTGAAGGTGTTCAATGTAGGTGCTTGAACCACCTCCGCTGGCAGACTGTTCCAGACCTTGGGGGCTCGGACAGTAAAGAAATTCTTCCTTATGTCCAGCCTGAAACGGGCTTGCAGGAGTTTGTGACCATTCGACCTCGTCATCCCTTGGGGCGCTCTGGTGAACAGATGTTCCCCCAGATCCTGGTGGTCACCCCTGATAAACTTATAGGTGGCCATCAGATCACCCCTGAGCCTGTGCTTTTCCAGGCTAAAGAGTCCCATGGCTCTCAGCCTATCATTGTAAGATCTGTTTTCCTGACCTCTGATCATGCGCGTGGCTCTCCTCTGGACTCTCTCAAGCTTCTCCACATCCTTTTTGAATTGTGGAGCCCAAAACTGGACGCAGTACTCCAGCATTCACCTTCCTACACTTTTTAAAGATAGCCACTAGTTAGCCCTACTGCTGCATTCAGAGAATTCTGCCTTCCATGGCTTCTCAAAGGTAATTGCTAGGGATTCAGCAATTGCTGCTTCAAAATAAAAAGATGCTTTTTCTAACTGCCAGCCCTGCAAACTCAACTGCATCATAAAAGCCATTTCCTTCTCATGCATCATTGCCAATAAAAAGGTTCTGCAGGGCAGACTCAGCTCTCTGTCACCAGTTACAACCCATTGTCTTCAAATTCTGTTCTTGGTAATACCTGTCCAAGGCTGTGTGTTGCACAGGTGCAATGGATGAGGATGAAGTAAACAATTCTACCCAAGGTGTATAAAGAACAGAGCGCTGCTTCCCCTTCTGTAGCCGTGTTTCTCTGCCAGACCTCTGGCAATCAAAAGGAACAATCAAGCAGTTGCTGCTTAGTGAAGAAAGAAAGTGTTGCTCTCAATACAGATAAAAAGCAGATCTGTCAAGTAAGCCTGTTTTCACTGTCATTTTTCAGATATCTATTATGGAGAGGCGTGTTGGTAATATTCAATGTAGAAGACCTATAGAACAATGACCAATGCAATTAAATGTTACTTAGGTATGTTTCTATTCAAGACAAAGAATAAAAGTCTAGGTGTGATGGTGCACTAGCTTCTAATGGAGAGCAAGGTTTGAATTTAGCTCAGTCTGGGACATAAGTGAAAACTCATTTGCTTGGTCCTACTACTCTGCTAAACCCAAAGTGCACTGTTGTTACCTCCCCCCATTCACATTACAGATTCAGGGTCACTGTGCACTACACTAGTGTGAAGGAGAATCTCAGCAAAGAAGAATTCAAGTATGGAGCCAGCAAGTGTCATGGCCAAACAATCCTAAATGGAAGAGCATTGCCAGGGTACAGTATAAGGATCTTCCTCACACTCACCACATTCACCCAGATTTTAAGAGCAGAGAGAAAAATCAGATTCAGAGGAAAGATGTTCCTCTCTGTACCTGACTTGTCTTGGTGATGCAGCGGCGTATGATGTCTCTGATGTTGCTGTTCTTGTCTGTCTGGAAGTACACAGTGGCGCTGGATTTCTCCTTGAGATAGGGCTTCTCGGCTGTAACCCATGGCTGAAGCAGGGCTGGCTCACTGCTCTCAGAGATCATAGGGAAGTAGGTTCCTGATGGGAGAGAGCCAGCGTCATTCTGTCTTGGCCCAGCTTCACCATCTGTGTGAGATTCGTTAGCATAGTATGGCTCCCTGGCATGTTTCTCGATGTACTGAGCTTCCAAAGAAGATAGAAAATCCACCTCCCCTTCTTCACTCAAGGTTTTGAGATATGCTTCAGTCCCACCATCCAAGAGAGCGTCGGTGGCTAATCTCACGCTCTCGTTGTGGCTGAAATCTGCTTTTGTCAACCGGATGGACTGATTCTTGACCTCCTCCAAGCGCTTCCTGATCTTGCCCGTGTATCTTGAGCGGCTCATGGTTCTTTCTCTCCACAGGGACTGGACGCCAATGGCAAACGCTGTGCACACATGCTATAATGAAGGGATGAGTGAGGTTCCCATTTCCAAGCTGCAGATTCCCTTTCGTTGAGGAATAATTTGCTAAGAAAAATAAACCATCCTCAATACCTGCAGCAAATTGGCACCACAATCTCCCTCCAAGTTTGTTGGTACAAGTGCATCCAAATGATGAAGCTGTCAGTTTGCAGCTGTTCTTAACCATTAGGTTCCAGATGGAGCATAGGTTTAAAGCTGATTAATTCGCTTATCTGAGGCACACACCCTGCCCCCAGGGCATATGAAGGATTTCACCTTCAGTTGTCAGGTCTGTCTGCTTGATTTTGATTTCCCCATCTTGCAGCCGTTCTCTGAAAAGCTGTGTGTGAAGGATGCACTCAAGCAAAAAAGAAGCAAGTCTGTTTGCAAAAACTGTTGCACAACTTTGAAAATAGCTTGAGGCACCTAACTTCCTACAGCAGGTGGCACGGAGCAAAATACCACATACGTTTAATGTGAAGACAGACATCAATTTGCCCATAACTTCAAAACAACACTGACCGGTGACTGCCCCTAGATGCCATCATGATAGGCGGTCAAAAAAAATAAAGGAGAAACGAAAAGCTTAAAAACCTGACTGAACTTGACAACTCTGCATAACCAGTATTTTAGGGACTGTACCAAAGTATTTCTTCAAGCCTGTTCACATTAGTGTGAAAAGAAAAACGAATCAAACAAGCCTCTACTTTGGCGCATGGTGGGAGTACTGACAGGTGGCTAACAGGGATGAAGGCATCACAGAGCTGCCAACTCTGATCATCGGAGTCGCTCTCTTGTGATATTTAATGTCTGTCTCAAAGGCCCAGCTCCAGGATTCATATGATCACATGAGAAACGTCTCATTTACAAAACAGGGCCCAGATTTTCAGCGGGCCCGTCTACACGAGCTGCTATGCCGCTGTACCAACAAGCTGCCGGAGCTCCTTGCTACAGCAACGTGGTGTCCCCGGGCATGATCCATGACAGCCATGCTGCTGCGCAGTAGCAGCTAAAAATAACTGTGCGGTAACAGGAACTGCGCAAGTACTGACTGACCGCTGCTGCGCAGTCGGCGACTCGTGTGGACGCAGCCAGGGAGACTCAGGTGCTTGTAGACACCACTCTACCACGCATGCGCAACCTCTGGCTTGCAAGCTACCTCTGGCCCCTGGCGCTGTGTCATCTGGCCCACGGGTCTCCCCACTTAGCTGGAAATTTGGCTGCCGCATTGGGTACCTGATCCTGGCTGGCTGAGGGTGGCACTGGGCCCCATCCTTGCATGCAGGACCCAGCCGAGGCCCCACGGGACCTCTTCCTGGCCTGCCTAACCTGGCCCTGTGCCACCCCCGGACCAAGCCCTGGAGCACTGCTACGCTCAGAGGTTTAATAAAGGTTTAAAAGTCAGGGAAAAAACCCCAAACCAACCCCTAGATTCCTAACAGACGCTATCTCAGTGCTGCAAAGTTTGAGACGCTGCGCTTTGGCCAGCCCGGGGCTGGAAGGGCAGCCTGTGCACGCCCCGGTGCTAGGAAGCCGGCTCGTCTGCTAGTGCTCACTGCAGAGACGCAGAGGAGGAGCTGCTGTTGGCCCTGCGCGAGGCTCCCCCGCCTGAGGGCTGCCGGCTCCCGCCGGACCTTGTCTGCAGAGACCCGGCGGCGGGCGAGCGGCGGCGCCGCCATGCTCGGCCGAGCGGGCTGGGCGGGCTGGAGACGCGGAGCGCCGAACATACCAACGGCCGCCTCGTTAGCGCAGTAGGTAGCGCGTCAGTCTCATAATCTGAAGGTCGTGAGTTCGAGCCTCACACGGGGCAGCTGAGCTTTTTTTTTTTTTTTATTTTTTTTTATTTTAAATAATTATTATGATGTCCTTTTGCAGGGTCGTGTTTTGCAAGCCCTGACTGCCCGACATAAACCCCAAGGGCTCAAACAAGGCCCTGTGTGGTTACAGGTCTTTGCACCAGGAAGAAAGGGGTCACTCTCTGGGGTCAAGAGGCCTCACGCTGACAGCCCAGGGCCGAGGGGCTCTGGCGAGGGGCTGCCTCGAGGCCAAGCAAGGCTTGTTGTTTAATGGAGAACAATAACTTGTGTCATGGATAAAACGCCGTGAGCCCAAAGGGCCCTGAACGTCCTGCACCGCCGGCACCAGGCCCTGGTGTCCGCCTCCGGCCACGTTGCCCCTGTTGCGGGCTTAGGCCACCAACCCGGGGAAGTGGCGCCACCAGATGCAACAGCCCATCGCTGATGCCTCATCGGTGGCCTCGTGGGGAAGGCACTCGGGGCCAAACCCCGCTGAGTTTGGTGCTAGCAAAGCTGGCTGGGCCTCAGGCAAAGAGGCTGCCTGCAGCCCCCGTGACGGCTCCGCCGAAGGCCGACACAAGCAGGTCGGTGCCAAGGGGCACCTATGCGAGCGCAGCGCTGAGCGGGACGGCTCCGACTATGCAGCACAGCAGGGACCTGCGGGGGACGGGAGCCTGGGGTAGGCCCTGGAGGGCTCATGACAGCTAGGCAAGGGGAGAGCCTGAGCCCTGCAAAAAGAGGAGACTAAAGCGCAGGGGTTGGGCAATGAGCACCAAAGGGTGGGAATAAGGGGGGCAGGAGGTGATGCATGGGGCTGCGTGGGGCCTTGCAGGTGGCAAGCTGGCCAGCCTCGAGGCAGGAGGGCAGCACAGAGATTTGAGGGAGGGGGTAACGTTAGCAGAGGGAGAGGAAGTTTTTAATTGAAGCGATGACCTGCCTCTAGCTTTTCAAAGACTCGGACAGATTTGGCTTGCATTTGGGTAGATGGTCAGTGCCAGGCAGCATCCTGCTAAGGGGACGGACACAGCCTGATAGTGTCTGATGCCTCCACTGCTTTGGGGAGGGGGCCAAGCGAGGGCTGCCTCACTGGGCAGGGGCAGCTCAGCAGCACACCATGCGGCTCTGGTCCCGGCGTATTAGCTCTGCCTCTGGCACTGACAGGGGAAGGGTGACTGCACTCTGCCCTTAGCTCTGTTGGCAGGTAGAGGTCGTTTTCCTGGGCACAAGGTGAAATGATTATTGCACTTAGCCATCATATCTTCCAAGTAAAAATAAATTAATATAAAAAAGGCAAGGAAAGGAAAGCCTGGGAGTGAGAAGATGGTAATGTGAGAGAAACCAAATAATACACACCAGGCCCATCACTAGTTTCTTTTATTCTGTAACAGGGGCCCTGCGTTTATTTGCTTTGCTACATGACTGCAGTATGTATTATTTCAGCACAGCAGTGGTGTGGTGCGTAGTTATGGATTCAGAAGCACTTTCATTCTTGGTTAGTCTCATCTTCTTTAGTAAACTCTACCTGGCCAGCTCTGCTCCCGTGGATAAGAAGAAATCTCCACCGTTCATGCTTGAAGAAAGTGATTTTTTAAATTTTTTCACAGAAACATTTTTAAAAATCAGATTGGACATGCATAGTTTTGAGTAAGATCTGCACATCTACTCACAATTGAAAAGAAGTTGGGAAAGAATGAATAAAGGGTAACACAGGCAGTATGCTGTGGCCTTTTGAGCTCTGGTTCTTACTGATTTAGGTACTGTACACATTACATTACAATACAACTACCTGTGCATATTGGTGGAAAAACCAGCTGCGTACTACAGAAGTGTGAATATTTTACTGTTAGAGATCCTCCCAACAATGCCGAAATAAGCATTTGTAAATGTGCAGACCATGCAAGCTAATACTGTTAAGAAAACTGTGTTTTAGAGCCTGTCTTTATTTTCTGCATCTGTGTCCTTGGGCAGACACACACCAAAGGGGTCTTGCACTTTACTGCAGAACAAATAATAATGAGTGTACACTGAAATAAGCAGAAGTAACAAAATGAACGCAATACAAGAAGCAACTTTATGGATGAGAATTTTGGCAACTTTTGTCTACTGAGCAATCATTCTGTTCAGTTTTGTTCAATACCCAGAGTCCCGACCAGATGTCTTTATGGTCCAAGGCATAATAACCCTGTTCCTTTTCAGATGGAAAAAGGATCCAGCCATCTATGAATCTGTTATTCAGAGAATAGTTTCTGGCCACAAAATACTGAAAACACCACCGAGTTTTTAAAAAGTGTATTTTTTGTTGTTTTATTTCTGAGGAGGGGCTCAGTAGGCTTATCTGTAGAAATTAGTTTTACAGTTGGTTTTTGCCCAAAGGCTTTGAGTAAAGGGTGTTTTAAGAAAAGAGAAAGGGAATGCAAAACAAATTGAAAGGCATCATTTCTTCATTTTCATGTCCTCCACATGTGCAGCCACGATGAGTCAGTCTTATGCACCATAGTACAAAGCATCAGGCACGCAACTAGAATAGGAACCGTGCAGTCCATGGGAATGTCCTCATTTATTTCTAGCTGTAGATAGCATCATTCTTGCACTGCATATAGGTTATTTGCATATGAAGAAACACCTTCCTACCTATATAGACTAATAATTGGATATCAGTTTCTTACCATAGAGGTAAAGTCCATGTCAATGACAGTTTTGGCATATGCCATGGGAAAGGCAATCTTTTGCATATGCTCTCTGTATTTCACAGCAAGTAACTTTGCTGACGTTTGTTTATATACCCTTTGTGATGGTGTTTTCCTTCCTTCCAAAAAAAAGGTTTCTTAATTTTCCAGTGTCAGATTACACCTTGATTCTTGGGGCTAGTAATATACTTAATTCAACAAATGATGTCCATGTGTGCTTGAGTCACATAGTAATTCCACAGAGCAGGTTGTAATACATCATACCTACGAAGCAAAAAAAATGAACAAAAAACCCCCCCCGAACAATCACTTCCCACGATTAACCATGCCATATCTGAACCATTTTACATTCAAGCTGTAGAAGCTATTGTGAGAAATTCTACCATGTGCAAAACATCACAAGATTTCTTCCGATGGCCACTATGAGAGAAACAGGACCTGTTGTCTTGCAATTTTCCTTTTAAAGTAACACTTCCACAGAGAAAGCCTCCAATAAACGCTCTCTTGTACTATGCGAGTAGGATCTGGGAAAATCTTTTACTGGTGTTGCAGATGTTCTTGGTACTGAAAAAGCGTGTGTGCATGTGTGTGTGTGGTAGGTTCAACCAGCAGACCATTTATCACCGATCATAATGGCACTCAGGAAATGAGTGCTACATGCCCTCTTGAATGTGGCCCACACATAAAATGGAGAAACGGTAGCAGGAAAGTTTCCTCCTCGTTGGCTAGAACCTGGGGCTCCAAGCTTTTTAAGGCAGCAGCCATTTCACTGAGCCACATACCCACTAGCAGGTTCTCTTGCTCCTGCTTTCACATATCTCCTTTTCTTGCCTGCCCTGTGGACCACCTTCATCTAGGCAAAAAATGTCTGTTAGACATTTTGCTGGGAAGGTAGATGTGGAGGTTCAATCTCCTGCTATCCCGCTCCCAGGACTCTGGCATCCTACACCCTGGGCAAGCACCCTAACCACTAAGCTACTGGGCTAAAAGGTAAGGGGTCCCTCCTCCTCATCCAGCATTTTTTCCAGGACTTACCCAGCCTTACACACGCGGTGTGCAACTGTCTGGCTGAAGCACATCCCTGAGCATGTTCTCTGTGTGTGAGTGGGCTTTCATTCAGATTTGAATTGTAAGATGTATAAATACCAAAAGCTGCAGATATGTGGCAGCATATGCTTCATACAGGCACATAAAGAGAGAGAGTTTAGTCCAACAGGAACAGGTAGGCTCCAGATTGACATTGCTGGGTCAAAGATTCCAGTCTTGAGTGTGTACAGAGCACGAGCAGCGTATATGTAAACAAATACTTGAACAATGAGAGTTCACTCCATTATTCAGTTTAAATTGTAGTTTGTTGCTCATTTTAAGAAGTCCACAAAAGCAGCTGTGTCTATTCTTTTCTCCTCAAAACAAAGAAAAACGTATTTATGAGAAGCACATAGCTGAGAAAGTAGGAGTACAAGACATTTCAGTACATAGTACCATGAATGATCAGCTCAGTTTCCAGAACCACACATTTATTTTTCTTGGCTTAGTTATTCATAGTCATTTTATGTAAAAAGTCCATTCTAAAACTCTACACACACAATGGATTCCAGCCATAACGTTAAAAAGAAACCTGACTCAAATGATTTGACTATAGTACAAAGCATGAACCAGCAACTTTTACATGATGTTCTGTGACCTGGATGAGGCACAATCTTCAGATGATATCAATCTTCATAGAACCATCCATAGCAAGAGAGCAGAAGCAGATCTGGCCGCTGAAACTAGGATCTTCTTTGCTCCCTTGGGAATGTATCAGATATTAAACAAGGAAAACACACTGATGGGAAAACAAAACCTATTAAACACTACTGACAATGCAGCATTTTAACTGTTTCAGTTTTTTGCCCAGGATATAGTGTATTCAAATACTGACCATGCAGTAGCTGTGCAATAAAAATGAGTTTATTTAAAAAGAGAGCCCAGAATGAACTGCAAAGATAGGAGTATGCAAATATAAAACATCTCTGGTTAGTGTTTTATTATATACAAAAATAAGTGCCAAGGCATTCATAATAAATTATACAAAATGAGTCTTTGATCACAACCCTAAGTATTTGGAACCTCGGTGATTGATAAGGTGAGCTGTAACCATAAAGCCTGCCTTCTCAGGCAGTCCATTTTGTGTCAGGAAAATGAGGGAGAGGATATCTAGCCCGAGCTTGTGAGGCGAGCTTTTCTCTGAGCTGTCTGACTTCTGCCATCAATTCCCGCTCTCTGCATTCCAAGTCTTCTCGTCTTCTGTCTAAAGAAACTTGTGATGAAAAAGGCTCAGAATTAATATTTCAACTAACTGTTATAGACAATAACAAGGAATTCAGTTCCTTGTGGCTGGTGCAGTTCTTATTCTGCAGTCACTTAGGAGACAGCTCTAAGTACTACAATGGGGAACAACTGCAATCTAGCGATCATTTATATTCTTTGCAAACTGGATCACTTCTGTATTGTACTTTGCCACATATACAGAGGCTCGAGATTTCTACAGTCCTTTCAAAGTATCAGAGGAATAAGGCTCCCTGTCATTTTGGGAAAATCTCACCAATATTTCTACAAGTAAACAAGTTTTCAACCAGCATTTTCACTGATTGTAGAAACACAGGCAGTATAAAACCAATTAACAGATATTAGTTTGTAGCCATAATGAATACACTCTCAAAAATGACAGACATACATACATTATTGCCAATTCCAAAAAGTAAGTATACATATCTCGACTGGGGAACAGACAGAATTAACACAACATCTCTCACATTTAAGTTCAATTGAAACATCTTTGCTTTCACAATTCCTGTTTTTTAAAGGGAGCTCTGTTCAGGACAGAAATCAAAAAAAAATAAAACTTAATCTGTGGATTTTGAAACTCTGGGATGATTAATTAATCAACCATGGTGCTCAAGTAATGCTTCCAAAATTCAAATTAAGAGGCAGAATATTCCTAGCTAAGCAACTTACAGTGTGTTGAGGACTCTGCTGAAGACAAGTCATTTAGACAGACGTATCCAGACTTGGACTGGGCCTCTGGTACCAGCTGGATTTCTAAATCTTGCTGTGCAGACCCAGTCTTTAAATCACGCAGTCTCTCTGTGCGAAACGGAGGGAAACTGTGAGATTTTAACTAGTCTTTACTGAAATCACTTTTTATTACTTGAGGCAAAACATTATCTGTTAGGAGTCACATATACCTGGAATTAGTTAAATGGAACTGCCTACATGTCAAGAACCCAAAGATGTATAGCAATTGCTAACACAGAAAAAAGTCAACAGCCTGGGCATCCAATGCTTTTTGTTTGTACAAAAAACGCAATTTTCAGAAACTACAGCTGCCACAATGCAATACCCACTCCCCCCAAAAACCCCCAAACAAACAGTAAGAGTGACTCAGCTGCTGACAAAATGAGCGAAGAGCAGGGTAAATTACTGCATACTCTGATGTGTAGTTTCAGCAGGTGAATCTACTTAAATAAGCCAGCTACAATTCACTCCACTTTCGAGATCAAGCAAGTTCCTGTTGTAGCCTCACCACCGGACAGATATTTTCTGATGGTACCTGGCTGGTTATCACACTCATGTAAATGGGAGCTCAACTGCAAGTTGCCCCCAAAGCAATGAATGACATCGTTCAGGCAAGACCACATAGTATATGCTAGGGGTTTTTGATTTTTTAGACTCAAAGCACCCCTCAGAAAATGCCAGCTCTGAGCTTTCACACATTTTTGACCATGGAAAAATAATAGAGGAATTCTTCTGTTGCAACAAACTCAGGAAAACCATAGCCAGACAGAAGGGTTTTGACACTATGGATTCCTATTTGAAATCTCCGGGTTTGCCTTGTGAATCACATGTTGGTGCTTGTACACCTTATTGCACTAAAACTGTACAGCCCTCTGCGGGACCCTTTATAGGAACCCAAGGCACTCCAGTTGAGAATCAGTGGCATATACATATACATACTGCAGAATCCTGATCTAGGCAATACCACAATACAAGTTGCAGTAACAGCAAACCTGAAAATGAAGAGGCCACAAACAAGTAACTACTCAGAATGAATGAAAGGGGACAGGGGAAGATACCCAAACCTTTTTGGCAACATTTCACACTTAAGAGTCTCCTACAGAGGAGCAGAGAAACAAAAACATTTTACTGGATAGCAGAAGATACAATGCAATAGTGCTTTATCAAGAGCCTTAAATTCAGAGAGCCTCTAAGGTGCAGCAGTTAAACTTTCTGGACTGCCATGAGCCATTTGTGACTGAAAGTAAGAAGCATATAGTACTGGGAGGATATTTTCAGCCTTCTGAGCAAGGAACTGGGTTTGTAAATGTATGAAAGGAAACAATTTTGCCCAATTTAGGATCAGACACATTGCCAGACTTTCCCCACTGTTTTGGACTGAATGAAATCCCTGTCACAGGGAAGAGACACGGCACACATGTGCCTCAGTGGAGATCAGGGAATGGTGGTAAAATGAGCAATTTTGCATTGCTTTGTGTTTGTGCTTTCTAAGTATGCCCAGTGGAGTCTACACTATGCAGTTTGTTCTGTTGCCACCTACTAAGCAGTAAGATGAAATGGAAAAACCAAGTATTAGATTGAAATCTATATTACAGGTATGAGGACAGTGCTGTCTGTCTGATAGAGGGCAGTACTTCTGTCTGTAAACAAAATGAGGTAAGGGTGGGAATTGTGTAACTTAAGACACTTCCTGCGTTTATATGTAAAATGTTATCTCATTCATGCAAAACGTTATCTCATTCATGCAAAACAAAGTTGCAGTCATCTCCCAAATGACTGGAAATTAAAGTTTCCAGCTGAATACAAATTTTCAAATTTTAAGCATGCTAACCATTCTCCTAACAGTCCATTCATCCACCCAATCACCATTCTGAAACAATACATTGTGGCCAAATTTTTAAAGGTATCCTCAGTTTTGCTGGTGCATAGCCAGGCATAGTATCTAGATTCTTACGTGCAAGAGTTAAATACCATCATTTATAGTTGTAACTGATGGACAGCAAAACTAGAGGCTAAATAGACTGCTTCAAAGCTTTGGCCTTATATATACAGAAGACTAACAAATAACCGTGACAAATAGTTACTGTACATCGCTGTGGAATGGCATCCACACTGTGTGCTGTAGGAGGAGGACCATATTGGTTTTATGCTCACCAAAATAGCCATCTTCACTTTGTAACTTTTCAGCCAGGTCTAACGCATCATTCATTTCATCTTCTAAAAGCTGCTTCCTGCGTGCATCAGCAATGGCCGTGGCTTCCTGCTCTGCCTCCAGTTGACTTGTTCTCTTTAGATTTTCTTCCCACTGTGTAATAGACATTTCTTTAATGCATTTCCAATAAAAGTGAAAGCAAAAGATGAAGCCATTTGATTCTTTAAAATTACAGTTCAACAATAATTTAGTGCAAAAAGTGAGACGCTGTTTTATATTCAGGGGTACAGCTTCCCTCCCCTCTCCCAGAAGCAAATAAAGAGGTAAACAGTTGCAGAATTAAGATTAACTACACAGTTATAAAGACTTTCCCTTATCTTCACATTTCCAAAAAAGAAGAAAGAGGTCCCACTGTATTTTGCTGGTGTTCCTGGGACACCTCCAGCAAAACAGGAAAGAAAAGGCATTTTTTTTTCTTTTTGGTAATCTCTCAGCTCTTCATTCTACAGCACAAGAGTCAAGGAGACAAACAGTGGTTTCACTCTTTTGTGGGTTGCATGTAAGAAAATAAAAAAGAGCACTTACCTTTTTATCTTCTGCCTCCTTCATGACATTCAACAGCTCTGTTTCCTTTACTCTGTTATCATGAAGGAGTTTAGCGATCTCTTTGTAATGGTCCTCACGGTGTAGGTCACCACATCTTTGTTTCTGTGACACTTGGGTTCTCCAGTCTGTGTCAATGCACTTCTGATCTGCCTTTGCTAAGCTTTCTTCAGCCAGCTAGAAAGATGCAATTCTTATCAGCATTGCAGTTACTTTAATTTTAACTTGTTGCCCTATTACAGAGAAAGGCTAACTTTTCTCTGTCCAATCTTAAATGCATTCCCTTACCACTGTTAAATATCTCTGTCAGTTCAGAGAACTCCCTTTGCAAGATATCCTTCTCAATCCCCCACAGCAATTGTTTCTCTCTCATCTCTGCTATCATCTAATTTTATACACTGTATGTATTTTTGAAATGGGACATAAACCTAATCTCTGATGTTATAGTTACCCCTCTGTTAGCATTCAGGCATGCACCTCATTTTAGGTACAATGACATCAGGGCAACACCACAATTTTATCATTCCTACCCACACCCAACATGTCCAACCAAACTAGAGGGAATTTAAAAACAATCATGGACCTCTACGGTCATTTCTGGCCACATTCTGGATGCACATGCCAATCATTTGGGCAATGAGTTGGCGTGTACTGTTTTCTAACTGGGCAACTAGTTTGTGACTGGAAATCTAAAAAAGCTGGGTACTTCATTACCCACATTTGAAAGTCAATGCCTATAGTTAGGATGTCCACCAAAGTGGATATTTCTGGTCATTACACTAAATAATCTTACTAGGAAGGTTATCTACAAGAAGGAACATGCTAATTTTCTCACATGACTTCCAAATTTGTTGTAGGGAAAGGAAGGTTTACAAGCCATGACTGGCATGATTTCAATATTCTCTAACACTCTGGACTCTTGCAAAGATTGTAGCCAAAGCAAATTCACACTTAGAGTCAAAATCTAGATATTAGGGTACCTGGAGAACTAGAATTTTTTCTTTAAAGATATTCATGTTAGCTGGTCGGATGAGATATTACTTCCAAAACTTCCAAGTAAATCTATCTTACCATCTGTGCTTTTTGCTTTTCTTCCCGATCAATTTCTATCAATCTCTGGACTAGGTGATCTTCAAGATCAGCTTTTCTCCGATTGGTGTCTAGCTCTCCTTTTACCTCTTGCATCACTGTCTCTTGATCTTTGACAAGTTGCTGTAAAAAAACAGTTGTGCAGAAAACTGCTGTCATTAAGTTGATAATTTACATTAGTTCATTAATATAATTTGCTTTTTTGTTAACAGCTCCACTACAAAAAAGGAATACATTCAAGGATATTAGTTTACACACATATATACAGACCTTCCTGTATAAAGCAACTAACCATAAATGTCCAAAAGAATGAGTCCTTCCCTTGATTGTTTTATCCATTTCAAATTAAACCAATACACTGAGTATGAGTTACTATGGTTTCTTCAGTGCTGATGTAACCTCATTCAGTGAACTTCAAAATTGGAACATCCCCTTACTGAAATAGTAATCTTTTAACCAAATGTTTCACAGCACTTAGCAAACAAATTAGATTTCATAGTGCTCACAACACAAGCATCTCCACACACATTATTTAACTGGTAAACTAGGCTATAGAATAATTAAATGATTTGCTGAGGTTCATACAACAAGGCAGCAAAGGTAGAAACAGAAGCCATTTAGATTCAACTCTCACCAGTCTTTTCTAAAACTGATCACTTGTTACTTCCTTAGACTGAAGAACATGATCATGAAAATTAATTCCTTTAAACAGCTACTGTCATATATACCACCAAGCATAATAAACTCTTCTAGAGCAGCTTGTGTTATAAAGCTACTATATAGCTAGCTGGCTGTTTACTGAGTACACACTTAAAGAAGTTTAAACCAACTATGCTCAGAACATATTCTGTAGTTTCACTTAGCAAGAAAGTGTTAATGACATGCACATAGAGTCATAGATTGTTAGGGGCTGGAAGGGACTTTGCAGATCATCGGGTTCAGCCTCCCTGCTCTAGGCAGGAAGACAAGTGGGGTTAGGTGACCCAAGCGAGGTGACTGTCTAGTCTCCTCTTGAAAACCTCTAGGGTAGGTGACTGCACCACCTGTGGAGGGAGTTTATTCCAGTCTGGACACCCCGACTGTGAAGGAGTTTTTCCTAGTATTAAGCCTGAAGCAGCCTTCCAGGAATTTGTCCTGGTCTTTCCCGGGGGTGCCCTAGTAAACAGCTGTTCACTGAGCTCCTGATGCACTCCTCATATAGCGATAAGCCGCTATCAAGTCCCCTCTCAACCTTTTCTTCTTTAGGCTAAAGAGGCCCAGGTCCCTCAGTCTGTCCTCATATGGCTTGCTTTGCAAGTCCCTGATCATACAAGTGGCTCTTTTCTGGACCCTCACAAGTTTTTCCACATCCTTATTGAAGTGTGGCGTCTAGAACTGCATGCAGTACTCCAACTGTGGTTTCACCAGTGCTGAGTACAGCAGGACTGTCACTTCCTTAGTTTTACATGAGATGCATTGGTTGATGCATGCCAGCGTGTTGTTTGCCCTGCTGACCACCGCCTCACACTGAAAGCTCATATCCATATGACGGTCAATCATTACCCCTAGGTCCCTTTTCAGCTGTGGTGGAAGTCAAGCTGTCACCACCGAGCCTATATGTATATGTTGAGCGTTGTTTGTAGGGCTATGCGAAACGGCAGCACTCCCTTTTGACCAGTGTTACAATGGAACAGCATTTCGTTTCAAATTTTGCTTCAATTCAAAACAGCAAAACTGTTTCGAAGTTTTGCCCATAGGATATAATGGGGAAGGACAAAATAGCCTATAACGTTGTCATTTCTGGCTTGATTTGGATGAAACATGCAGGAATGGTAGTCCTTTCTGAGGGCATGAAGCCTGCCAAATTTCAGGGAGATAGGTGCAGGGAGTTCAGGGAAACTGCACCCCAAAATCTTGAGTTTGAAAGCAAAACTCATGTCACGTGCATGTGTTCAGCCACAGTGGGGTCAAAACTGCAGGCATGCTAGCCGCTGCAGAGGCCACAAAGCCTGCCAACTTTCAAGGAAATAAGTGCAGGGGTTTGGGAGAAACTGCACCTCAAGCTGCAGACAAGCAAAACTCGTGACATGGGTGACAGTGTGTGTGTTAAGGCGCAGCAGGATGAAAGCTGCAGGTCTGCTAGCCCCTGTTGTGGCTATGAAGCCTGTCAGCTATCAAGGAGATAGGTGCAGGGGCTTCTGGGTTCTGGGGCCCTGCAACTCTAGCTGCTGACAGGCAAAACTTGTGTCATCTTGGGGCATGGGGGAGGAAACTACTGCAGGTCTGGCTGCTAGGCCCTGCTGCAACCACAAAGCCTGCCAGCTGTTAAGGAGACAGGTGCAGCAGGGTTCTGGGGCCCTGCACTCCTAGCTGCTGACAGGCAAAACTCCTGACATGGGTGCTTGCACTAGCTAGCTACTGTGTTACGCAATCAATCAAGATTCACTCAGGACCAGCTCAATACACAGTAGCTAGTGTGGATAATGAGTTAATGAGCAAGGATTAACACCTACAAAACGACAGACTAAGGAGAGAAAAGAATAAATACAGAGCCAGGAACTGCTTCTGCCCCAAGACAGAGACAGTCAGTTGCACAAGCACCCATGTCAGGAGTTTTGCCTGTCAGCAGCTAGGGATGCACGGCCCCAGAACCCCCCTGCACTCATCTCCTTAACAGCTGGAAGGCTTTGTGGCCACAGCAGGGCCTAGCAGCCAGGCCTGCAGTAGTTCCCTTTCTCTTCCGTGCCCCAAGACAGACACAGTTGCACAAGCAACCCATGACACAAGTTTTGCCTGTCAGCAGCTAGAGTTGCAGGGCCCCAGAACCCAGAAGCCCCTGCACCTATCTCCTTGATAGCTGGCAGGCTTCATAGCTGCAGCAGGGGCTAGCAGGCCTGCAGCTTTCACCCTGCTGCACCTTAATAAACACAGCGTCACCCATGTCACAAGCTTTGCTTGTCCACAGCTTGAGGTACAGTTTTACCCAAACCCCTGCACTTATCTCCTTGAAATATGGCAGGCTTTGTGGCCTCTGCAGGGACTAGCATGCCTGCAGTTTTGACCCAGCTGTGGCTTAACACATACACATGACATGAGTTTTGCTTTCAAGATTTTGGGGTGCAGCTTCCCCAAACTCCCTGCACCAATCTCCTTGAAACTTGGCAAGCTTCATGCCCTCAGAAGGGGCTACCATTCCCACAAGTTTCATTCAGATCAAGCCAGAAATGACAAAGTTATAGGCTGTTTTGTCCTTCCACATTATAGCCTATGGGCGAAATGTCAAAACTGTTGCAACAGTGAAACATTTCAACTTGCCTTCTGTTTCAAGGCTGTTTCAATTCTATCTGTTCTGTTTTGACCTCGAAACGAGTCAAAACAGCATTGAAACAAAACTGACAGCGAAATTTCACACAGTCCTAGTTGCTTGCACCCTAAAGAAGTGCACTGGAAAATAATTGGACAAGATTTATCATAAGTCAACTTTTATATGCAACCAAGTTGGGCCTTGCACAGGTGCAAAGTCTGTCCAGAAACAAGATTTGTCTAATAATATCTTTTATTTGGACCAGTTATGTAGTTGGAGATATTAGACAAGCTTTCAGGTATCTTTTCACACGATATGAGGAAGGTATTTTTGTGCCTGAAAGCACATGTAATACCTCTCCCAATTATAGTTACTTCAATACAAGATAATACCAAACAAACCTTGCTTCTTGCAGATTCCCTGGACCATCACAGCTATACACCAAACCTATGGTACAACAAGATGGGCTGAGGTACAGTTGAGATTTTGATGGTCTAACCCACTCCTTACAATTAAGTTGGCATTTCTGAAGCTTCCTGCTGGCAGCTGCATGTTTAACAAGGGGGAGGGTGGGGGATGGGAAGCTATTTGCGTTGTGACGCTGGGTTTCTACCTTTTAAACTCAGTAGAGTTCTTCTCTGATTACTGAAGCAGTGTAGTTCACAATATGGAAAGTCTCTATAACCATTCCTTTTGAAGATGTTTTGAGAGAGAAAGAAACCTTTCCCATAATCCTATTCTTTCCTTTGTTCTTAGTAATGTGCTTGCCAGGGGTGGGCAAAATATGACCTGCAGGCTGGGTGGGAGGGCTTGGCAGCATTCTGGAAATAGGGCACTTTGTTTATGCTAGGTCCATGCAGCAAGGAGTTGCACCAGGACTGGATAGCAGGGAGCTGCATCGCACTCTGCTACAGCCAGGGAGCAGGGAGAAGTGGCTGTGGTACCTGGGTGGGAACACTGGCCTATCTTGGACCTGAGCCTTGTTGTTCTGGCCCATGGCTCTGCAGGGTTGTTGCCCACTGCTCGTGGCAACTGGACATTTTCCATTTCTGTCTCTGGAGAATTAGATCTATATACCATACCAGTTATATAGGAAACTTAGAGACATCAGAATACCTCAAATTAAAAACAGGAGTTGCTGGAAAGAGGAACACATTTATAAAGGATATAAACAATTTACCAACTGCATCCCTACCAAAGGACACCAATACATGCCCTTACAATGCAACTGTTATATCTTCAGGGTTCTGTAGCAATCAATGCAAATGAAGATAAACTGCTCCAATTTAACCCTGCTTTATTCAGGGTTAAAGTTAAGGCAATTTAGCTCACTTTTACCACGATAGACTCATGTAGCCATAAAGTGAGATTGGATCAGCTGTGGTGTGCTCCTGAGCAATGGCTCCCTCTCCCCCTTCTATAGCAGCTAAAATGCATATTTATTCATTCCCGCCAATTCATTTCTAAAGACAGAAATTCCTTTCAATTGTTCTCCAGCCAAGACACAAAAGCTTTTTGCACAAATGAGGAAAGTGTTGCACACAGAAGTAAGCATGCTACCACCTGGGCAAGGGGTGGGGGGTGGGGGGGGGGGAGAGAGAGAGAGAAGAATTTTTCCACAGTGCTTAATTAAAGCAGAGGCTTAAATTTACAAGAGATTGTGCAGGAAAAAAAACCCTATTCAGGTCAACATTAATACAAAAGCAACCAAATTAAATTTTGGGAACACCACAAGAAGAACCATTTCAAACAACCATCTGGCTATATACCTGTTCAAAAAGCCGTCTCTGGGATTCAAGCTCCATCCGCCGCACTTCTACATCTTGAATCGTAGCAGCTGTTTCCCGCTCTCTCATGGATGCCTAGTGGAGAGGAATGAACCAATGGAAACCACAGAAAGGTAGAGTTGTTTTCCCCACATTGCAATCTCCTTTCCTTTTGCTGTACAAAGGATAGTTTTAGAACAGCTATGCCCAACCTTCTGGCTTTGTGAGCAGGATGAGTAGCCCAGGGTCAGTCTGCAGCCTGGATCCTTAAAGACACACGGGATGAGTCTGCAGTTGTGACCTGTGGGCCTGGGTCTGGCCACAGAGTGACCCCAAGTACTGAGGTAAGACCATGTTATCCAACCTGGTCTCGCAGGCCTGGGCACGATTCATAGAAGTAGGGTTGGAAGGGACCTTGTAAATCTTCAAGTCTAACCCCTGCGGTGGGCAGGAGAGAAAACCAGGCTCAAATGACCACAGCCAGATAGACGTCAAGCCTCCTCTTAAAGACCCCCAGGGTAGGAGCCATCACCACTCCCCTCGGAAGTTGGTTCTAGATCCTAGGCGCCTTGACTGTGAAGTAGTGCCTTTGGATGTCTAGTCTAAACCTACTCTCCAACAACTTGTGGCTGTTATTCCTTGTTACCCCAGGGGGCGCTAGGGGGAACGGATCCTGAGCTTCTCAGCAGTGCCACATTATATGGCTCGCAAGGCTCTGCTTGGCTTCAGAAATTAGGCATGCAATTAACAGTGCCACTGGTTCCCTGCTGGCAAATTTCTGGACCTGTAAGGGGAGGCCTGCGGGACTGATGACATGGCTCTGCAGGCTAGACCTGACCCTTGGGCCAGAGGTTGAGCACCACTGTTTTACAACTTTGAGGAAGCTCGTTTTATTTTTTTGGCATTGCTGACTTTTAAACAAACCTGGCTTTTCTCATCAATATGTCAGTTTAAAAAAGCTGGATGGACTGCAGCAAGTGCTAGCAGAACTACATAAATATGAATTCACCAGCCAAGAAAACAACTTTCACTATGCAGCCCTGGTGTCACAATGTGCTAGTCAGCAAAAGAAACTCTAGCATTAGCTATGCATTTTTCCTTATCTATGTCTCTCAGTACACGCAAGGAAATATTGCTGAGATGATACCAAACCTTTCTAGCAATTTCATCGTCAAGACGTTTTAGCTCCATTTGCCGCTGATCTTGCTGATATTTTAGAAAACGCCTTCTTGCAGCATCCAGAAGCTGCAGCTCTTTTACTTTCAATTCTCTTTTCACAGCAGCTAATCTTGAAAGCAAATTAAAGAGAAACAAGTAAACCTACACTGATAAAAGGCTGATACTGAAAAATGAGGTGTTCTTGAATCATAGTTATTT
The DNA here is from genome assembly GCF_052110815.1 of Crocodylus siamensis. Taxonomy (NCBI): domain Eukaryota; kingdom Metazoa; phylum Chordata; order Crocodylia; family Crocodylidae; genus Crocodylus; species Crocodylus siamensis. Next base: position 240,256,607 of record NC_143397.1, on the reverse strand, counting down.
CCTTATCTGCTGCAATTTATTCTCTTTAACCAATGATGCTTGAATCAAAACAGGTTTTGTTTTGGAAATGAAATCTGCACTTTTGCACACCAAATTTAAAGCTAAAAAGATAAGCGTTCTTCAGAGTAAGACAAGTCATCTGAGCTCCTAACGGTTATATTACTGTTGCTGTTAGTAAAAACTAGCTTTAGTTTACTAGGATTTCATAAAAATATTAGGCTGCTTCTGGAAACAACTGCAGATTTTTATGAACTCGTCTGAGGGGAAAGCCACTGACTGCTTTTTAAAATTTAAATATATACATTTAATTTAGAGAGTTCTTTTAAAAAACACATACATCTGTTTGAAAAGTCTAAAAATTGCCCCTTTCACAGTTTAGCTAAAGACTTGCAAAGATTCTGAATTTCTTTTGAAAGGTTACAAGCCTAAGTTTATAAACTTTTTCTGCTTTTTAAATACTAGTACAGCATTAGTTCAAGCACAACACAGAACTCTGAAGTCAGTACTTGACAGTTTATTAAAGCAGAGACTTAATTTCAGCAAAAACATGAGACTATGCATCCCACATTATTACTACTACTACAAGTTACTTAGCATCTAGACACCCCAGCTGAATTTGAGGCCTCATTATTTTAACCACTGTACAGATGGTGTCTGCTCCAAAGAGCTTGCAAGTTAGAGATAGCACAAAGGGCAGGAGTGGAGATGGAATTATGAAGTAATTTACCTAGGTCATACATAAGAACAATTCAAGACCAGGAACAGCACTTCCAGTCCAACGCCCTACTCACTAGACTATACTGCTTCCCTTTATTTACAATTCAAACAAAACCGTGGCACCTTTCTCCTACTGTTAATTATGACAACAGCAGGGAGATGTAGCCAGGGTTCACAATCCCAATCTCACTAATACCTTTGTTTTTGATCTGACAGCTTTTCCTCTTCTTCCAGTAGAATTTTTCTCCTTTGTTCTTCAGCTTCACGAAGCAGTCCTTGCTTCCGATACCAGGCTTCATCTTCCACTTGCCGCTGTACTGCTTTAGCTTCTAGCTCATGAACTAATTGTCTGAAGGGAAGAATTTAATGTCATTAGTGTAAACAAAACAGATTTCAAGAGATTATTCAACAAGTTAAAACTGCTAATCATAGGAAAGCAATAATTTAAATGCCGTCTTTGCACCAGCTGCCCAGTCCTGGAATAGATGGCACCATTTAATCTGAAATCAATTGACTACAATAGATATTATCAAACTCATTTGGTGTCTTTAATATCCTTGGACTACAACATTTTTAAAAGAAGTGTAACGTACACATTATGACAGTGGGTGGCCAACCTTTTTGCAGGCCTGTCACAGTTCAACCCCACATCCTCCTTAAGTGCCACTCCAATCCCCTTCCCTACATGATTTGCTCTTCTGCTTTCTACTTCCTGCCCTGTCTAACACTGTTTTCTGCTCCTTTCCTGATCTGCTGCATGCTACACAAAGAGGCTGTCTGCACCATTTGTGGCAAGGATACCACAAGTTGGCCATCCCTATGTTATTAGAACGAGATAGCTCTGGCTGGCTTATGTTTTCAGCCGCCTGGTTTGTAAAAGTCATAGTCTCCTTCTAGTGCCGTATTAGATAACTGCCTGTCTCAGATTGCTGGAGACATTTTGTTACCCCAACAACACCTTGAACATCCTTACTGTGAAATCTGCTTCATATTAGTTTAAATTATAAACTGGATGGAGAGATGAGAATTCCCAGCACCTCTGAAATTCAGGTCAGTTTTGCCTTCTTAAGATGGACTGCTTAAAAATACCAACCTTTATACCCCATGCTACACATTACATATATTAAGCAATTAACTGATAAATCACACAGTAAATTTAGACTGGCCAAACATGCAGAGTAATTATTATATAATTAACTGGTTAAATTGCAAAATACATTTAGACCAGCCACATGTGCAAAGTAATTATCACAGATAAAAATGACTATCCAGCTATAACACGAGTCAACTAACTATAAAGCTAGTGCTTGAAAATGTATAACAACTCTACAGCTGGTTTCTATTCAGGTTTAATTTGAAGGTGTAGCAGGGCCCTACCTCTACACGTACAGCTAAAGGTACAACGGGATCTAACATGCAATTCATACAATTGCACCTCCTGCCACGCCACAAATGCATGGCAGGAGGCACAATTGTGCGATTGCATATTACAGCCCATCATGCCTTATTGCCAGTGCAGGGGGAGCCTGGGATTGGGCTTTCCCTGCACCAGCAAGAAGCAGGCTCCTGTGGGTAGGAGTCTCATGCACCCTGGTTGAGGGGCTCCCAGTTGCAGACAACCCTCCACGTATCCTGAGGCAGGCACATCACTACCGCAGGAATCTCTCTGCCCTGGGGATGTGGGAAATCCCCAGGACTGAAGAGGCAATCTCCTCATCCTGGGGGTGTCACAACCCCCTGGGACTGTGGCTGCTACAATTCCTAGGACTCGGGGGTTTTTTTGCTGGGCCTAAGGCACCTCTGTGGCTGTGAACCCTGTCAGCTGACGGGAGCTTTTACTGGGATAGCTACTTTGCCTGTACACAATTAACTGGTTAACTGTGCAGTTAACCAGTTAATTGCAAAATACCTGTTACATGTAGAGGGGGCCTAAGTCATCTAAATTGAAAACTGTAGACCAAATATTAGGGAACTAACAAATTAGATGTTTTCAAATGTATCACTATTTTAGCAATTAATGCAGACTCTTCTTTTAACTGAGAAATCCAATAGGCCAGAGAGGGCTAATCAAAAGTAAAGCATTAATCCATTTTTTCTAACAGTCTGTCTCTTTGCCAGAATATACATTTCCTTTATCTACAGTGTATCACCACTCAGATTTTCAATAAATTCGATATATTCCCTTCTGTTTTCCCATGCATACCTTTCTCGTAAGTATTCAATTTCATCCTGTCTGATCCTTTCCCGCTCCTGAGTCTGATAATCCACAATAAACTTGGGATACTTATTAAATACAGGGTACTGCCCCTTTGTGAGTGGTATGAAGTCATCAAGCATACGCTGTGGATGGATATCTGCTGGGGTAGCTTCCATAAGATGATAGGCTTCTTTAATCACAACATTAATATCCAGGTTGTTTCGATGATGGAAGAAATACTGTAAGGAACATGATTTCATTTTAAATACTTAAATGTAGTTAGGCATTTTATTTTGATAAATGTTTAATTATTTCTCGATTCTAAAGCTTGTTTTATAAACACAACAAGAAATCTCCACGCTGATCAATACTCTGAAAAAATACCATCTTAGAAGGCTTTATCCAAAGCACTGCAACTTTTCCAAGAACTTCTTTTGCTTTCTTCCCTTTACCACAAAACATTAGACCTCTATAGTGGGAAATTAGTTATGCAGTAAGTCAGGGTATGAATTTACTGCAAAGCAGCAACTCCTCACTAAATCCCTGTATGGACATACTTATTGCACATTAAGGCCATGTCTACACAGCTTCCTTCTCAATCCTTGGGACAACTGAGAGTTTGACATTCCTGTTTCATGTATGAGAAAACATTTTCATTTCAATTCAGAGGAAGTAAACCAAGATGGCTGCACTGGGTCTGCATTTCAGAATGCAAAGTAATGAAACATGAGTGTGCTAAAACCACTTCCTATTGTGCTGCATCCAGATAGCAAGAAGAATGGTATCATGGTAAATCACTGTCCCACATTCAAAGAGTTAAACTTTCTTGCTTTATTTTTCAAAGCACACAACAAACAAAAAAACAAATAATCAGGGCAAGCTCTTAAGTCTTTAACACACTCAAGTACAATAAATTGGTTATTATTTTCATTCAACAGTGAATTTGTTAACTGCTAAAGGATACTGCTCAAAATAGGCATAGTATATAAACTAACATTCAACACCAAGTTTCCCTTTTAACTTCTAAATATTATACAGTACAATTATCAGTACATTAAGATGCTTACCTCAAAGTCCTCTTTTTGACTGCAGTGAAGCAAAGGAGCTCTGGAACATATAATATAGGCAGCAACCATCATTAGAAGGTATGAAGGATCATTGGAAAAGATATTATCAAACACTTTCAGCCATTCTTCTCTTGTTAGAACCTCAGAGAACAAAGTTTCTAGAAGAGGCCAGGCATATAACTAAATTGGAAAAAATAATAAAATAACCCATTAGTAAAGTTTCCTAGTTTCTGTTACAGAAATAATATATTATTACAAATGGAGATAAATCTGAATGTACAGGAGGATCTTTCTTGTCTTATACTGAGAATCAATTTATAAACACTAACTGGAACCATACCAAAAGATAGATAAGGTAACCATTGGGTGCATCTACACATGTGCTTTACTGTGGAGTTGACTAGTTCTGCAGTAAGCATTACAGTCTACAAGTGTACAAGCTTAGGGTACAGTAAACTAAATCAGCTCTGCTGTAGAATAAGTACTATCTTACAGTGTAGTAATTAAAAGGTGCTAAAAAGCATGTGTAGATGGTGACCAGGTGTATAAATAGCACCCACTCAGCCTAGGCAGCCAGGGGCCTGTTCCACCCAGGTTCAAATTACTGCTGTCCTGGGTGTATGTGTAGATGCTGAGCCTGGGAGCAGTTCACTCAGGCTCAAGTGTCACATTAATTACTCGTGTAGATGCACCCACTATGTACAAGTTAGAAACTAAATATAGTATATAGACACTTCTCTTATTTTCTTTCTTTTTTTCTTTCAGCATTTTGCTCAAAGACAGATATCAAATATTCATTAGGATATTTTTAACATATAACTGATTAGATAACTAAAATATATATAAATTATCTGTTTTCATTTGATTTTGTATGGGCTTAATTCACTTATCTACTGAATTCAGTCAAAACTATGCTGATTTTCAAAACTAAGAGAAAACCATATTTAAAAGGGGCCATAATTGCCCATGTTAGATTTGTGAAAATGTATACTTACATGAAAGAGAATCTGAAAGACAACATGTGATGAAATTGAACAAGATAAAACTACAGGTAAATGACTATATGTTCTTTATATTCACTGTTAAATTAAGTAGTAATAAAAGCTTATATCAAAATGAAAATCAAACACTGTTTACTAACAGTAATTTATCAACTGTGAAACTAGATAGGAGTTCTACCTGTGATGTCACACTGAAGTTTATTAAATGCTGCAGCAATTCCTTATCATGATGTGCCAAGATATTTTCCACCATACTAAGAACGTTGACTGGTGGATTAGGAAAATATTCAAACCAGTGTTGACACCAATTAACTAAGAAAGGAAAAAAACAAACAAACAAGTGCAGTAATATCAACTTAGTAATACCAAAGAGAAGCAGAGGGTTTTACCCACCAGGGCCTAATTTCAAACTTTGATGCTTATTTTGCAACCACTCAGTTGCATAATAGGTACTTGTATACAGTAGCACATGTTTTGATACAGCAGATAATTTCAGTACAGATCACTTACATTTGCTGTATTTCTTTGGAAGGCAATGAAGATTGTTGGTGGCATAAGTTACTGCTCGACTATAACAGCTTAGTACAACCGCACTTTTAAACTAAGATAAAAGCTTTTCTTTACTTGTCTCCCCATGTTTCAAGCATGGATTTAACATGACACCATTATTATACTGGATAAATAAACTTTTACTGATTAGGCTATAAAAATACAGATGTGATAAACTGATTAAAATGCAGCAGTTCAATATTTTTGAATCATAACTGGACCTTACACTGAATCCTAACAGGTTTTTTTTTAATATATATATTTTTTTAAAACAACTCAAGCCACTAATGCCCTCCCAATTAGGATATCATTTGTAATTTATCTTCTCTCAAGCATAGCAAATTTGGGGTTGGATGCAGAGACAAGACTATATAAATTGAATGCGTTTTTAAAGGGATTTTGGAAGTAAATTTTTGCTTACCTATTACAGTAGCAACAACTTCAAAGCAGATGAGCTGGTTGTTCTGGAATAATTTTACAAATGGGAATGATAGCAGAGGAACATATGGTGTCTCACCAAAAATCGCAGACCAGTGAGCCAAAGCCGATAAGGTCCTGTGAATAAAATAGAAGAAATACTTGTCCCCAAAAATGTTTAGCTTGCCACAATATACAAACTATAACTATAAAAGATTGAAACTTATTTTTTTTTAAATAACATCGGGTCCAGGAGTCGACTTGCATTGGTGGGGAATTGTAGGTTTCCGTCATTGTCTTGGAACAACTCTACTGCATCTACAAATTTTAGTAGGCAGCATATTACCTGTTACAACCCCCACAACAGATGGACTAAATTGGGATTAGAAAAAATCCTTAATTTTACATTTTATATCTAATGTAAGTGTAATAAGGACCCTAATGTTATTCTGTACTAAAAAATAACATATGAACAAATAACTCAAATAAACGTATGAACAAAATAACACATGAATATATGAACAGAGGCTTTTATATTTCTTAGGGGTGTGAGAAACAGGCTGTATTCGATTCAGATTCAACCCAAATCAGGGACAGTGATTTAATTAGTTGATTTGGATCACTGTCCCGATTCAATCTGGCCAAATCTGAATGTAAAAAGATTTGATGCCTATTCAGAGAATCAGCGATTTGGCCACAGACACAGCTGTAAATGTTTTCCCTACATACCTCAAGGTACCCAGGCACGGCTTGCAAATGCTGTGATGCTGGGGTGGATGGAGCATCTCATAGGAGCACGGGGGGTGGAGGGGGGGAGGGACCCTCGCATGTTTGGCAGCAAATCCAGAAGTGGATCAGAAGTCCCTGGCTTGATGATCTACTGAGGGAGGACAAAAGGTGCCCCCCTCACCACCCCGACCCAGGAGGCACCAATCACTAAGCCGGGGGCAGGGGGACCACCCTGTGCACTCCCTGACAGACCCGGAAGTGGACCACAAGTGTTTCTGGTCCACTTCCGGGTCCACTGCCAAGTGCACTGGGTCCCCGCCACCCCGCACTCCTGTGGAATGCTCCATCCGCCCCACCATAACAATATTCACGAGCCACCTACTACCTTGAAGTACGTAGAAAAAACATTTAAAGCTGTGCCTATGTCCGACTCGCCAAATCTTTTCAAATCTCTCCAACTCGATTCGGAGGGTTCTGATTTGATCTGGAGAGATTAAAGGGTCTCCTGATTCAATTCGGAGATTCCGCCACCAAATCAGGCTGAATCGAATCAATGACCAAAGCTTCGCACAGCCCTAATGTTTCTACTTTGGTCTATATTTATAATGTCACATATGAGGAACAGGTACTCCTAACTGTTTACATTTTGGAAACTGTTAATAACCAAATAAGCCATTACTGTATCTGAAACTCACTAATCCCTTTTAGTTTGATCATCATTCTACAGAAAAAATGATCACTTAAAAAAAGCGAACAAAAATATTCCCAAACACTGACCCCTCCCCCCCCACAAAAAACCCCCCCAAAAACCCAAACCAAACCTAACACAACATAGGACCATGCTATTCACATCTAGACATAAGAATGTATCAGATTAGGGGACAATTAGTTCCCTTGTAGATGGAAGAGGAAATATCAGAAAGCATCTAAAAGTCACTGCACTTCTTTACCAAAACAACTACAACATAAAAAAGAATGAAAATGCTTTCAAATATACCCGTAAGTAGGTGATAAAACGTAATGTTCCTGGATTCAATCAGATCATGTGTTAACAACTATAATGTAAGAAAATGATATTGTTTAACATAAGACTTAGCTGTTGCAAAAATCAACCAACATTTCCCCAAGCTGGTCCCAGGTAGATGCATTAACATGCATACGTGTTAACAGAAACTTATATTTACCTTTGTAAGACTCGCAACAGTTTCCTACTTTTGATGGGATATTCTTTCTGAAGATCCACAAAGGCAGAGTGGATACCTTTGTCTATCAGGCTGCTGAATGCTAAGTGGTTTTCAGGAAGTTGTAGTAAGGAACGCCAAACAAACATCCTGCAATAATGATGTAGGTTTAGCAAAAAAAAGCCTCCTTTGTTAAGCTAACGCAACACATTTTACTCCATGTGCATGAGAGCGCACAAACGCACCTGTATTTTGCTGGATACTCTCCAAAGCCTTTCAATAAGGTTTGTAGACGTTTCTTGTTTAATCCACCTGGCAATTCATTCTACAAATAGGAAACCAGTAAGAACTGTAAATAGCATTTTTGTCTTCATAAATCTCTGGCTTGAACAGGCGATCATTTCTAGCGGTGGAAATGGCTGAGAAGTGTTCCCTGCTAGAAATCTTCCCAGGAGATGAAACAGTTCAGCCTGCAGTTGCCTTCCCTTCATTCTTTGCCTTCCTAAGACAGGGATGATCCCAACTCCAAAGGGAGAGGGGAACAGCAGGGCACTGCTCCCCCCACAACTTCTATAGACTTAGGGGGGTCCCAATCTTGGGAAGGCACAGGGGAAGCTGCTTAACTCTTCTGGATCACAGAGGAGTCTAACAGTAGTGTATGGCTGTTCATTTTCGTGAGAGAGTTTTGCTCACAGGGGACATCCTCCAGTTGCTAACCTGGAATACCTCCTGAAGAGGGCATGTTTTCTCTAGTAAAAATTAAATATATGCTTGCACACTCCTGATTCCTATCTGGTAGAAATTTAACACCTGTATGTGGCCGATGTGTCAACCAGGAGAAAGGCAAATAATGTTATAACTTGGGGGTTTTTTTCTTACTCTGCTAATTTATGCTTTTGCAGTAGACATGGTAGGAAGTGACAGCAACTGTTAGCAACATCCACTATTACAAGAATTATTACAGCAGTATCTGTCATTGTATCCTAGCCATTTTGCATATAAAATGTTTGATTCAACTCCTACAGTATTCAATGGGCAATCACACTACACTTCTATACTTCAGCGGGAACTGGATCAGACCCTAGATGACTAGGATTTTATGCAACTAAATGGCCAATAAAATTGGAACTAAACAATTAATAACATCAACATAATAAAATGTGTTGTTGCAATGAATCTAATTCCAAGGAGGTAATTGAAGATACATTTAAGAAGTAAAAGCAAGGTAGCTGGATGAAGAAAATAAGCAGTGGTACCCAACAGAAAATTATAACAGCCCCTTCCCCACAAAAAACCCCACCAAATTAAGTGCATGCAGTAAAAGCATTTAGAAGTAATGTTAATAATTAGAACAGCAGATCAGTAAAGCTCTACATAAAGAAATTAAAGAAATGTAACAGAAGCAACAAACCTGATATTAAAGATTTAGTAAACATCTGAATGTAGGAAAAAAAAAACTTACAGAAAATAAACAGAGTTGTTTTGGTGCAAATGCAAGTGCAAATGTTGCAGAACAGGTACAAAAACATTTATAGTACTTACAACTTCTTCTTACCTCTTTATTTTCAAGTGACATATTCAACTGAGGTTTTAGTACTTTAGTTTGAATTTTGTTTCCTTTTGATCTCCAAGGCCTCTCTGATCTTCCTGATGACACTTTCACTGTAAGTTTACTTGTCCCTGCTTTGTTTTTGGACAAATCTCCGACCACTCTAAACAGGGGTGGTGGAGGCTAGTATCAAATAAGAATAATTCAGTTAACATCTTGTGATACTGGGGCAAAAGAATATTGTCACAAAAGAGGCTTTATATTTCATGCAATATTCTTTAATGTGGTGATTAGATTAGGAAAACAGAGATAGACTTTACAACAGAAATAACCATTCAAAAATTGGCAGAAGGCAGGGCAGGGTGTCACTTTACAGCAGGGGCTGGCAACCCCTGGCACACAGGCCAAGCATGGCATGCAAGGCCATTTTGCTTGGCATGCCGCTGCCAGCCCAAGCTCTAGACAGCTGCTGCAAGCAGACTGGACTCCGTGATTGGCAGCAGCTACCCAGAGCCTAGGCTGGATGCAGTTGGGAGACTACAAACAGCTACGCCGGGCTCCACAGCCCCAGCATCAGCTCTATGTTTGCAGCAACTGCACGCACACCTCAGAGCAGACAGTGGGGATAGGGCATGAGGCAGCACAACCCTTCCGCTGTCCGCTCTGAGGCACGTGGTGCAGTCGCTACCAGCATGGAGCTGATGCTGGGGCTGTGGAGGCCAGTGTAGCTGTTTGCAGCCTGCCCACTGCAGCTGCCTAGAGTCCAGGCTGGCTACAAACAGCTGTGCCGGGTCCAGAACCCAGTCATCAGCTCTGTGCTGGCAGTGGGGGAGAGGCCAGGGTTATGCTACCTCAGGCCCCTCCTCCACTGCTCTAAGGCACGCTTGCACCTGCCAGTATGGAGCTGATGCCAGAGCCCAGAGCAGCTGTTTACAGCCTCCCAGCTGCAGCCAGCCCAGGCTAATTATCTGTTTCTATTCATAAATAAGAAGTATAAACCAAAACTCAGAGAAAGGAATAAATGTTACGCAGACGATTTAGAGGAGGTTATGAGTCAGTTTCAGCAGGTTCTGCTTTAGTCTTGACTTTCTCGTATTGACTCACATTAATGCATCTTCTAAAGCAGATGTACAAGCACAGCAGAATGTGGCTGAACACCATGCATATATCACTCTTTGTATAAAAATGATGTTATCGGGTATTTGAATGTTTCTGAAATTATTTAAGTTTCTACAGCACATATATGATCTAGGGATCTGAAAATGCATTTATAAACATTAGTTAATCCTCACAACTCCATTTTAAAAAGCAGCCATCTTCATTGCAGAGAGAAGAAAGTGCCAAATAAGTTGTGAGATTTTTACAATTCATTAAACAACCCAGAGGCAAGGCTAAGGAGAAAATTGTTCAGTCCCTTCGATCATTCTTTTCCCTAACTATACAAATCTGCTTACTTTGAGTAAGTGATACTTAGACGTAACATGAAACTGTACAGAAATTGCTTTCTAATATAATAAAAGCTGGTCTTTAGAATGTGTGTTATTTACAAAGGAACTAGATCTGTGACTGTTTTATACTCATGGCTTCTAAGGTCCAAAATATAAGCTAGGAATACATAAAAGGGAGCATCACAGCCCATTCATTTCTGCAGTTTAAGATGGCATCTGTAGCACTGCATTTCCAAGAAGGAAATGGACAGGAGGCTGTGCGATATCCGTAAAACGAACAAATACGTGTGTATTCCTTGTGGAAACATTTAGAAAAAATGGAAAAGAGAAACCAAAAGGTAATATTATCCAACATACTGAAATAATCATTAATGAGGTCTAAAAACATGTCAGTTATCCTGTGTTCTATAATTACATAATAAAATGTTTAAGTGAATGATATAAGACAAATTTTCTTCCCAAAATGAAAATATTTGTAGGTGAGACAGACTCTTACATTGTATTCTAATACCATTCTTGCAGTTTGCTTCTCTTATAACTCTACCTTATTTACTTCCTGGGTCAAAACCTGGATGCTGTATATGTTGAGACTACCATTTTCCATTATTGATGCAATATATCTTCCATTTGGGCTAATTGTTGCTGTGCTGATCCCCTCTTCATGACTTCCAATGTCAAACAGAAGTTTGCATGTCTGTATGTTGATAAACCTCATAATATTATCTTGACTTAAAACTCCAAGAACCTAGAAATTAAGAAGAGTTCTATAAATCAGTTTTGTTAATGGAAAATGGAAAAGAACATGAACACAAAATTCTGATATCTACTTCATCTAATTAGAAGCAGCAAAAGAACAAGTATTTAGTAAAGTAACTTGCCTGCATGTGGGACAGGATAAGAAAACAAGATTTTTGTGACATGAGTAAACAAACCATTCCACCCTTAAGCTTTGCCCACAACTGACCTGATTAGAACCCCCATCAAAACTATCAGACAGGAATTCCAGCTGGCGAACAGCTCGTACTTTTGTAGGCATCTGGATTATTCTTAACAACTGCTTTGATTCTAAACACCACAAGTGAAGATGATTTGATTTTCCTCCAGCTACAAGCATCCGGCCATCCCTGCATCAGAAAAAGGACAACGTTTTCATCAGGCAACACTCATCTAACCTAACTAGTTATACCTTTAGCCCATAATATATACTGCAGGCCCTTAATTCATCACTAAGGACTAATATCTTTTTCTTAATACAACTGTGGAGCTTCTTAAAAGGTATTTTATACTTTATTAACAACAATAAACTACAATCACTGCCCTATCTGACTAATTCTCAGCAATATCTTCCTTGGTGCAATAACTGCTGACTTTCATAACAAGATAATCCTGGCAGCAATATCTTTTCTGTCCTGGCACACAAATCAAGATGGCCTAAAGCAGACATGACTGATTCACACACTTCTTAGACCATCTTTTTTCTTTCTATTGAATAGTCCTTTATCTTACAGCTGGACTAAAGAGCACATTATGTTCCACTCCAAGCCTCTGTTGGACTTGCAATTCTCAAGTGCACGTTGGTCTGCTTTTCTTTTTTGTGGAAAAAGGAAAACTTTTTGGATTGGGAAACCCCACATTAAATTTTCAACTTTTGTTAAAATAAATACTTAAAGTATTTTTAAAGATATGAAAAATTACAGCTTACTACTTTTGTGAAACAGTAAAAAGAGAGAAAATCTGGACTGCTTTCTAGAATTCATTCAGAACTACCTTTTTTGAGTGTTTAAAGGAGCAATTTACCTTGTAACTGCAAAGATTTTATAATGCAACGCAGAGCCTTCTATTGAAGTAGGCAGCTGGTATTTACAATGAAGAGTATCAAATTCCCAGGCAAAAATAGAATTATCTTTGAAACAGCTGAGGATGGTGTTACTTAGTGGAAGAAAGAAAACCTGAAATAAATTGATATGGAAAAGGAAAAGAAATAGTTTAATATAGCCAAGCAAACATATACACACACCAAATGACATTTCAAAATACAGCAACATGTGCATTTGTGCGTTATTAACAGCTCAAGCACACTAAGTTTTGAAAAAGCTTCCAAGTCCACTAATACTGTACTAATCCAGTCCTTTAGACTGTAGATCATTAATTTCATGTATCATAATTAAGAAAAAAAATGAAGAAATGGTTGGGTTAAATTAGACAAATAGAAGAAGTAGTTTCTACTATGAAGATAAAAGAAAATAATCATAAAAAGTTATAAACTGCTCTTCTCAATTTATTTGACTATGTTGATTGCTTATATAATATCTTAATACAAAAAAATTCACCTGGATTATTTAAGCTCTGATGACATCGCCTTATACTCTATAGACAATGTGAAACACACATCGGTAACTAGTTCTGTGTACACAGGTTTCTCTTGCTTTATGCGGCTTCTGTATGTGCGAATTTGCTCTTATGCGATGACCCTTTTTATACCAAAAACTTATTATATGTGAGGTAAATTCACTCTTATTCAATCAGTGTGGTGGAAGCCCAGTTAGCTGCTTTGTGCGGTGCACTGTGGGAGTGACACATACCAAATATAGTCTCCTGTGTCAATCTGTGGTCCTCGTTCATTGTCTACAACACGTTTCTATAACTGCTATCCCCATTATGATAGTGCCCTGTGCTTGTGTGTACTGTTTGCTGTTGGTGAGGACCAAAATTGTTCTGTAAAAAAGTGGCAGAAACGGGTCTGTAGGTCAGGACTGTCAAGGTCTTGAAAATATCTCTTTGTTACACTGTAAAATAGGTTCCCTTTATGCAAAAGTTATGTGCCATTTTCCATGAATGCACGTACAGCATAAAGCCAGGGAAACCTGTATTAGCTCCTGAACTCTAAAGCCATAAATGTCACACTAATATTAATATAATGGAGGCCAATAACTTCTGCTGAGAAGCACTATTGATAAGCAAAACTAATTATCCTGCATGTGGCACCAAGAGTTATGCTTTGATTGGGTTTTTTAGATAGTTTCACACCAATCATAGGAACATATTTATGGTTTGGAAGCAAGCACTTACAGACCTACAGTGGGATGTCTCAGCATGTCTTCACCACAGAGATACTCCTCAGTGTTCCCAGCCATACTCTAATACAGTGGCAGCCAAAATTTTTGCCAGGTGTGTCACAAGGTAAGCCCTGACCTGTCCCTGAGTGTTATTCTGATCCCCATTCTCTAGAAGCAGATCTGACAGTTTGTGCCCTGGGGTGCCAGAATGGAGGTAGGATGGCTTGATCAAGGAGCAGGAAGCTGCTGTGAAAGGAGGTGTCACCATCAAGAGCACAGCATAGTTTTTCTTAGGTAGTGAAAGCCATATACAACCTAACTTCCCATTGTCCTACTTTCCTGTGATTGCGAGGTGGCTCAACACTCCTCAAAGATAACAAAGCTATCTAAGTTAGAAAGAGCACTTTGAAGCACTCTTGAACTGTAAGTTGACTGTGATGGATGCCACCATCAAGCCTGTTCCCCAACACCCTGAAAAGGGATCCCTTGCCAACTGTCTAAACGTAGAAGTCTGGCATGCCATCAAGGAAACCAAGAACAACTGGATGAAATACCTGCTGAAATCTCAAGGCTGGCAGCAAGGAACTAGTACTGACATTCTATTAATTTAATCTACAAATTTGGAATAATGAGGAGATCCCTGTGGACCCAAGGAAACCCAACATCCTGGCTATCTTTAAGAAAGAGGTAAGTCTGCAGGTGGGAACTATCAGCATGTAGGAACCATCACCCTTCCCACAGCAGGGAAAATCCCTGCCCACATCTTCCTGAACCATCTTCTCTTCTACCTCTTGATGAGGAAGTCCTGTTGCAATCAAACCATCCTGCAGGGCAAGTGACATGATCCTTGTTGCCCACCAGGTATAAGAGAAGTGCTGGAAACAACATCAGAACTCATTTTGGGCTTAAATGACCTTACTAGTACTAAGATCGCTTCTCAGCCTCTTGAAGGCTCAGATCAAGTGTAGTCCTCCCGGCCCCCGATGCCGCCCAGCTGCAACAGATGCTGGACGTGACGTCTGAGGCGGCCAGATGGATGGGCCTGCGCTTTAACGTCACCAAGTGTGCCTCCCTGCACATCGATGGCAGGCAAAAGAGCCACATCCTGGACTCCACACTCACGGTCCAGGGCCAGGCGATGAGGCACCTGCGCGACAGCGAGGCCTACTGCCACCTGGAGACGCCCACCGGCCACCGGGCCAGGCAGACGCTGGAGGAGACCATTGCCGGGATCGTGCAGGACGCCCACAAGCTGGACTCGTCCCTGCTGGCCCCCTAGCAAAAGATCGATGCGGTGAACACCTTCCTCATCCCCCGCGTCACGTTTGTCCTGAGGGGCTCGGCAGTCCCCAAGACCCCCCTCAAGAAGGCGGACACTGAGATCCGGCAGCTGCTCAAGAAGTGGCTGCACCTGCCGCTGCAGGGCAGCAACGAGGTCCTACACATCCCCTACCGCCAGGGAGGCACCAACGTGCCCCGCATGGGAGACCTCTGCGACATCGCGGTGGTCACCCACGCCTTCCGCCTCCTCACCTGCCCGGACGCCACGGTAAGTACCATTGCCACCAGAGCCCTGGAGGAGACCGCCCGCAAGAGGATCGGGCGGCAGCCCACCAGACAAGACTTGGCCACCTTCCTCAGCAGCTCGCTGGAGGGCGAGTTCAGCCGGGATGGCGGGGACTTTGCCTCGCTGTGGAGCCGAGCCCGCAACGCTACGCACCGCCTCAGGAGCCGCAACGGCTGCACCTGGACCTGGACCGAGGAGCACCGGGAGCTGGGAGTCTGCCTGCACCCAGCCCCGCATGCCGACTGCATCACCGTGACGCCCCGCACAAGGACCTTCCTGGAGAGGTTCCTGAAGGACGCCGTCCGCAACAAGTACGCCGGCGACCTGAGGGCCAAACCCGACCAGGGCAAGGTCTTCGACGTCACCTCAAAGTGGGACGCTAGCAACCACTTCATGCCCAGCGGGAGCTTCACGCGCTTCGCGGACTGGCGCTTCCTCCACCGCACCCGCCTCAACTGCCTGCCACTGAACGGGGCCGTGCGCTTCGGCCACCAGGACAAGAGATGCCGACGGTGCGGCTACGCGGCGGAGACCCTCCCCCACGTGCTCTGTGGCTGCAAGCCGCACGCCAAAGCGTGGCAGCTGCGCCACAACGCTGTCCAGGACCACCTGGTGCAGGCCATCCCGGCCGGGGCAGGGGAGATCTCCGTGAACTGAACCGTCCCGGGCTGCGAGAGCTAGCTGCACCCCAACATCGTCGTCACGGACCACGAGGCCAAGAGGATCGTGATGGTGGACGTCACCATCCCCTTCGAGAACCAGCGCCAAGCCTTCACCGACGCCCGGGCTCGCAAGCGGGAGAAGTACGCCCTGCTGGCCAACACCCTGAGGGGCCGCGGCTACGACATGACGGTGGACGCGCTCATCGTGGGGACGCTCAGAACCTGGGACCCCAGCAACGAGAGCGTCCTCCGTGCCTGCCGCGTTTCCCGCCGCTATGCCAAGCTGATGCGCTGCCTCATGGTGTCCGACACCATCCGCTGGTCCCGCGACATCTGCGTGGAGCACATCACGGGCCACCGCCAGTACACTGACCCCTCCAGACGACCCGCTGCCGGACCGGACCTGGAGGACGCCGCCGCCTGAACCACCCCCCCACTTCGCTTTGCGTTGAGAGGACTTCGCTGCCACCGACGACCCCGCCCCACCCGAAAAGGACCCCCGCGATCGGACTTTATGGACTGAGACGCTCTCTCCGAGCCACTTCCTCCAACATTGCGGACCACTGTAACTGGTATGTGTGTATCTATCTCCTTTCCCTCTCAGCGTCGCAACCCCCACCCACATCCCCGGGGTTAGTTGGCTAACATTGTATGGTATGTAACCTAGTCGCGTTTCCCTCCTCTCCCTCATCCCTCAATTGTTAGTCCCTCGCTCAAGCGCTTTGTATTTCCATCTCAGCTTTGTCATCTTTTTCCTGGATTCCCCATCCAAAACATCTACTAATAAAAGATCTTTGACTCCAATCGCCAAGCCCTGTAGAAGCTAGATAGTACTGGCCAGATCTGCGTGCCCTGAAAAAAGCATCAAGGCCCTGAGGCCTCTTCAAGAACCCTGAGGCCTCTTCAAGAACAGATAACTGACTGTTCTCCTGTTCTCCTTTTTTTGACTGGCATGATGGTTCTCATCAAGGACTGCCTCCCTTTTGAAACCGGTACTGAAAATTCCTCCATCCATTCAGTTTTCAAATCTGGAACATTTTTGCTCAAAAACCAAAGTATTCAAAAAAACCATCCTTGACCTTTAATTCACTGATGATGGGGCCATCCTGAGGAAAACCTCCAGACCATGCTGGATTCCTTTGCAGAAGCCTACTGAACTTTAGTCTTCTCAGTGTTAAGAGAGATGCCCAAAGTGTTTTATCCATTTGCTCCAAAACATGAAAATGACCCCCTCCCCCCACAAATTACCATTGAAGGAAAGACACTGAAGGTAGTCAGGCACTTCCCTTACCTGGGTAGTCAGCTCTCTTAGAGAGTGAACGTTGATGAGGAAAACCAGCACAAAATCTGGTGTTCAAGTGCCTCCTCCAGAAAATGGTTTGGCATGTTTTTATTGATCACAATCTCTGGGAAGACCAAGGTCCAGGTCTACAATGCAGCTGTCACCCCCCACTCTTCTCTATGAATGCGAAGTGTGGGTAATTTACTCTCATCATCAAGAGCTTGGAGATGTATGCCTCTGAAAAATCCTCTACATCAAATGGGAAGACCACTGCACAAATGCCGAGCATCCTGGCTGAAGCCAATGTTACCAGCATTGAATCAGTGATCCTCAACCATCAATTTCACTGAACTAGACATTATGTGTGGATGGCTGACTCTTGACTCTTAATACAAATGCTCTATTTCAAGCTTAGCTGTGGCCTGAGATTTTGCAGAAGCTGGAGGAAATACTACCAGGATAGACTGAAGGCCTACTTAAAAAGAAACAGATGCTGACATCAAGAGCTGGGAGGAGCTGGTTGCAAATCAACTCCAATGGCACTACAACCCCAACCAATTAGCAGTCGACACTGAGGTACAGGCAACCCCCACTTAGCCCTCTTAATTGGTTCCTGAAAAACTGAGTGTTATGCGAAACTGAAAGTATCTGACAACCCAAGATGGCAACTGCATTTGTTTTTAATGACCCAAGACTGTGACCATGAGCTTTATAGCAAAAGTTGCTGAGCGCTAAGTTAAATCAGGTATCAATTTAAAATGAGTGTTACAGGGGAACAGCACTAAGCAAAACAGTGTTAAGCAGGGTTGCCTGTAGTGTCTCACCATTGAAGGAGAAAAGAGTGTGGAAGAAGGAAAAGGAGAGAAATCCTAGTCTACAGCTTTCTCTCCCCTGTGCAAAGATCTGAAGCTTTTGCAGATGGATCTATGGCTCAAGGATTTGACTCACAAGTCACTTCAAGACCTATCAATGAGCTGTAGTAGAGATCATGCTTAACTAAGGGGACTACCAATGATCACCAAGAGCCAAGTTAATTTTTCCCTAGCCCTGCAACCTCTGCTGTTTTACATGGAGAGCAAGGATCTACAACATTTTTGGGCAGAGTGCCAAAAACACCTGCAACCCTGATTTGTAAGATGTTGGCATCCTTGGGGCAGAGGGTAGGGGACTGAAAGGAGCCCAATCCTTGCTGTGGCAGCACAGCCCTGGCCACTTCTCCGCTATCCACCCCAAGGTGCACATACCAAGCAAAACGGCATCGCATGCCATGGTCTGGCACACGTGCCACAGATTGCTTACCCCAATCTAAGGATATATTAGGCCCATGGCAGTGACACCTTTTGTCACAGCAATGTCCTCCCCTGACTTTGATGGGGGTTAGATACAGCTGGAGGTCTGAGGCCCCTACCTCCATTCTGGCTATTCCTATTACTGAGTACCTGGGACTTGCATACTGCATATAGCAGCTGTGCCACTTGTAGCATGCATGCCAGAGACTGGTTATCCCTACTCTAATACTTCATCTTTTATATAGCACTTACCTGTATATCTTAAAGCATTACATGTGAGTAAGCACCATTATCCCTAATTTAAAACTGAGAAAGCAAGGCTCAGATAAGTCAAGTGACTTGCTTTTAAGATCAGGCAGTAAGCGAATCAAGGACTCCTGGACTCCCATTTCAAGCTCTGTTCCCTGAATCAGAATGCCTCATAATTAGAAGACTTGTAAAGTTTAGAGGCTAGATGAATTTCACTTTTAGAAAGGAGCAATAAATACATCCAAAGTCTGTAAAAGAATGAAGTACTGCTGGCTTCCACCACATGGGTGCATTCTCAGGTACATTTGTTACGTTTTACCAGCTGCTCTTTACTGACCTTCTGTATACCCACGGACTGGCGCACATTTAACTTCCTCTTTCTTTGAAAGGTGTCTAGATCCCAGAGTTGCGCTGTATCTGTGGATGTAGTGATGGCATATCTGCCTGAACCATGGACAGAGATGGAGGATACTGAGGAATCATGTCCCCTCATCCAACTTACTAACTCCTTTGTATCTACAGTACAAATGAAATGCATTTTAAATACATTATGCAAAGTAAAGCTATGGGCACTAAAACCTTGTTCAAACAATAGTGTGCATGGTCTCCTTATCATAGCTAAGGTACCTTTTCTTTTCATTACAATCCAACGAATGAGGAACAGTTGAGTATTCCCAAAATAACTAGACATTACAGAAACACATCCAGCTTCTCATATGTGGGAAATAATCAATTTCACAATGTTAAACATGAAATCATCTTGTGCAGACTTGTTTAATCTGCCTTCAGCTATCAGTCTTAAGAATCATAAATATGTCTATTGCAGCAAGATGGATATGCCTCTAAGGCAGACTTGTCCAGTGTGAAAAATATTAATCCTACAAAAAATGTAAATTGCATGTACACTTGTTTTGGCTTGCAGGCATCATGACAGAATGACAAGCTACTATTTATACATGCAAGCAAGGAAGGAAGAAAGGTTTTATGCACAGCATGCCACAACTATAGAAACCTGTTAAAAGCAAAACTTTGATTAGTCTCTTTAGACCCAGGCACCCACATAACTCTCCTACCAGGGACTTTGCCTTATACCACTTCTCCTATCCATAATTGCACGACCATCTTTCCTCCCTCTGGCAACTGAACAATTGTTGTGGTAACCACATAATTTATTTACACAGTAAAATAAGTATTGTATTTTAACATTTCTCAATATGGTTTGGCAGCCGAAGACAAAAGGAGTATCAGCATTGGGCCAACAGCCAGCACTGAGAAAAAAAGAAAGGGATTGACTTCAGAACAATGGCAAAAAAATGCCTTCTGCTGTTTTGCCATTCTGCGATCTAGACTGTTTGGGGAACAGATTTAGTAGCAACCTGTTTATTAGCGGTTTTGTTTTTAGAATGGTAAAGATATTAAATGGTAACAGATTGGTGACAGTTTTCACCAAGGATGCTGGTGGAAGAATACTAAAGTGCAAAACAACATTTGGGTGACTTCCAATAATCACTTAAAAAGGAATGAAGATGCAGGTATTTGATTGTACACTTTGATTTGATTAATTTGAGTAATCAAAGATTTCCTATAGCTTTCAAAGTCAGTGTAAAAGGGTTTTAATTGTCTATGCCTACACATTTATGACCAATTTTATGTTTGCTCTACATACTTTACCCAACAGAAACAAATGCAGTTCATTTCAAAAGGAGATAATTATGGTCCTAATCCTGACAGTGTGCTACCTATAAGTATATTTCTGTAGAGCCCCACTGGAATCAGTGAAGCTCATCATGGGTAGAGAGTCTACCTTTGTACAGGACAGGCCTGAGGTCTGTGTCTGCACGTCCATGTTTGTCTTGCAAAAATACCCGGCATTGAATATAAAGCAAGATTATGACTAAAAACATTTCATATTTGATTTCAAACTGAATCTGCTAAGAAAATATGGCTGTCCCTTATTTTCAAGTTAGCTTTTTAAAGCTATCCCATACCTGTATCAAAGCATTTAATGGAATAATCCGCCAAGGCCACAAGGAACTCTGTCTTCCTGCGCAGATTAAATGCCAAAGCAGTGCAAGCTTGCATCGTTCTCTGAACTAGATCGAACCTATTAAAAATAATCCCCATTGTGTCAAAAACTTGTATACACCAAATACAATAATCAGCTTGAACATATTTCTTCTTCTAAAAACTAAAAATCTCTCTCCTTTACCCAATCCCTGCTAAAAGAAAGCCCATTTAATGTTGGGCTATTCCCAACAAGTAGCTTATTAAATTTAGACTACTGTAGTAAAGTATAACATTCAGGATGTTAATACTTTACCCTTAGATGTACAATTGATCCAAAACTAAAATACTGACACCCAAAATTCTATATGAGACAGTACCAGGGCTGGTTTACCAGACTTTAAGGACTATATTATTTATTATTCACCAGTATTCATGCAACAACCTGCTACCTGTGAAACCACTTAACAACAGAAATCTTATGAGGGTTTTCATTGCAAGTTAAAATTTTAAGTTACTTTCTTTCACTCAGGGAGTTATAGGCAGTCCTTGACTTGCAATGCTTTGCACTTGCAAAGTTTGTTTCAACTTTCTGACCTCATTTTCAACTTTACAGCACTTGATCTGATGCCATGCCAGGCCAACGAACAAGTTTGGTGCATTGCCCATCTCCCTGGAGAACACCTGTGCAAACTTCCTTCGACACTTTCTTTAAGAAAGCAGACAAGACTCCAGAAAAACCTGTAGCCAAGACTCCTGAGAAGACTCCAGCCAAGAGCCCTTCAAAAGTCTAGCAAAGTCGCCTCAAAGAAGCCCTTCCAAATCAAAATGATTACTATTTACAATATATATTACTCATCTATAATTGATTAAGTACAACATCCCAAGTTATTTTTGGTGAAAACAGGGTATCGGGCCTTGGTTCAGGAACCAATCCCCCATTTATAACATTGTTTCCCGTGAGAAAATCAGTTACGAATTACAACGTTTTGACTTGAGACGCAATTTTCAGGAACCAATTTTGTCGTAAGTCCAAGGACTGCCTGTACAATACTTCAATGGGAGACTGTATGAGAACCTAGCTATCTGTTTTGGGCTCAGAACAAGCTACCATCTCTCTAGAAAGCACTTATAACTGAAGTAAAAACAAGCATTTTGTGTGACAGAAAGGGAGATTCCAATAAATTTAGATGTGAAGAAATGTAAAGGTAGAATACATCAAAGAATAACACATAACAGCCATATAAAAATAAAAAATAATGCTTACCTGTTTCCACTCAAGTCAAAAACATAGATATTCCCTTGATGGTCTCCAGCAAGTAACGAGTCACCAGAATTGTCAAAGGCCACATTGAGAAAACGTATGGTCTTGGAGTGGTATCCTGTGGCACTATGAATAATGTTAGCTATGACTCTGTGGGGAAAGCAAACAAGTCACCCTGTTTGGAATAATGTCTTTATCAAGCTTTTCCATATATGAGTAAAATGCTTCTAATGTGAATGTATCCAGGTATCCATGGGTCATTCCATGTGATTAATGCTCTAACTCTGGGGTGTCAAACACATGCCCACAGGCTGGATCTGGCTCCCATGGACACACAATCTGGCTCCCTACGCTATGGGTGGGCCAGGGTATTTGGGAGATGTGGCTAGTAAGGGGCAGAGCCTACTGCTGAATTCAGGGCCTTTGGCTTCCAGAAGGCATGGTCCTTGGCAGCAGGGGGGTGAGGGAGGGCCGTGGCCTCCATTGCCCTGTTTGTTCTGCAGTTATCCGGCCTAATGCTGCTTGCACAGCCTCCACCACTGCTGAGCCCGCAGCCCCCCAGACCCAGGACACTGAGGAGCCCCATGGTCCAGATGCAGCCTAGGTGAGGTTGACAACCCTGCTATAACTATTGCTCCCTTCAATCTTCTCACTGGAAGTAAAGCATCCCAGTCCCTCAGGTCTAGGATTTTGTCATCTTTACCTCAGACAGCACAGCATCTGACAAAGCAGGCTGTCACCTACAGAAGCTCATCCCTTTCTGAACCAGTTAGTCTCCAAAGTGCCACCGTGCCCTGCCTTCCACCTAACTTCAGCCTAACATGGCTAACTATCTCCTTCCCAGTGGATCAGAAATGGAACGAATGACAAAGGAGGTAACTTACTAAAGATGATACCTCCCCCCGTTCCCCGGAGATGTGGTGGAATCTCCACTGTCCATATTTTTAAAGGGCAGATACAACAATGCTTGGCTGGGGGAGTCTGGCAGAAGGCAGAGTAGATGTTTACCTTACAGACTAACCAAAGTAGATATCAGAGGCAGATCCAAGGGGTGGGGGGAAGGGGATGCAGTTACACCCCACTTTGATTCTTGCTCCACTCAAAATTTAAAAACAACTGCTTGGCAGTGGCAGCAGCACTTCTAGTCAGGCAACGTTGAGGGGGTCAACTGACTTCATGGCTCATTGTCATCTATCCGATTCCTTCTAAATGCTTCTTTCAGCAGGTGTTAACAACCCTTGCTTCTTTTTAATGGTCTTGATGTTCCACCAATCAAGCAACCCTTTGTTCTGCCAGGCTGCTCTCTGTTTGCTGCTCCTGGGAAGGAAGCTCCTATTTCACAGCCCTGCAAATTGCTTTTAATTCATTCCAATACAGGATATTTGCTTTTGCTTCAGTCTTCAGCTCCATAACACAGCCCTAGGCCCTAGTATATTAGTAAAGCTCCTAGTTACATATACAAAAGCAATCAGGGCTCATGGTAGAGGTGATATCTTTTATTATTAAACTAATTATTGTTGCTCTAAAAACAGGTATCACCTCTATCATGAGCCCTGATTGTTTTTTCCTCTAGACTAATACAGCTACAACCTGGATACCAGTTCTACATGCACACACTCCCTGCTCCCAGCTTTCTTTATACCATTTACACACACACACACACACACGGAGCAAAAGCTTTTGCAAGCTGAAATTCATTTTGTCAGATGCTGTGAAAAGACATGCAACAAGCTTGACAGGGCTGCTTCTGTCTGGCTGTGGCCCTGCTAGGAGTCCACCATAAAACATCCCCGGCAGGAATCACCCCATTCCCCGATGCCACCACACAAAGCGTCTCAACTCCGAGTGCAATGATGGTCCCTTGAACACAATTGTTTGTAACTGTGCTGCCCTATTTGAGCAGCCACTTGGCTCAGTCAGTCCCTAGTTAAGTGCTGGGTCTGTCTCATTGCCTCAGCCACACTGGTTTCCCTGCAGCTTCAGGCACGTCTGGGCAGGACGTGCCCAAGTGCCTCCGTCCTGCCTCCAAAGCCTGCGCAGCGACACCTGCAGCAGGTGCAGAGCAGCACAGAGACAGGGCTGGACCTGCATGGGGAGACCCACTAGGAACAAAGCCAGACAAGGGCCTTGCACCACGGCCCATGCTCGTAATGAGCAGCAACGGCCCCCACCTGAGGCGCCAAAACCCCGGCCCCCAGCACCCACCAGACCCTGCCGCTCCAGGGCTGGGCCAGGGCAGCACCCTGCGCGCACTGCTGGCAGCTCCTCCTCTGGCAATACCCCGCCCCACCTGTACGCAGGCCCCGCCCCCTGTTCTGCCCTCCCCAACCTGTCCGGGCCCAGGCCCCGCCCCGCATCGGCCCCCAGGCCCCACCCCCACCCTTCTCTCCCCGCTAAGTCCTGGCAGTTACCCGCTCCGCGCGGCGGGGCACGGCTTGCGGTGCCAGATCTTGCCGCGCTGCCGGCTGCCCACGTCGGCGCTCTCCATCCCGACACGCGCCCCGCTCCACTCCACCCGCGCTAACCGCCACTTCTCCCGCCGGGGCGGCGACAGAGGACGGGAGAGGGGGGAGTCCTCCTCATGGACTCGTCCGCTTGCAGTTGGCGCATGCCGGGCGCTCACGGGGAGGGCAGTGTTCCCCCCTCTCCTCAGAGCGGTAATGGAATAGGCCACCCGCCCGGAAGCCGCGGCGCCTGTCGGGAGTTGTAGTTTGCAGCACATAGGAAACTACAACTCCCGATAGGCACCGCGCCTTTCGGAGTGGGAGCGGCAGGTGGAGGAGCCGCTTCGCGCGGTGCTGCCTGCGTCCAGTGACCTCGTTCCTGGGCGCGCGCAACCCCCCGCCCCCGGTCCGGCTGCAGAGGTGGGGGAGGGCCGCGAGGCGTGTCCTGGGGGCTGCTCACAGGGCCACGGGCTGGTGTTGTGTTGCAGAAGGAAAGGGAAAAAGCCTCTGCACTCCTCTTGAGTGTGTGTCTGGGGCGCCAAGGGCAGAGATGTTTCATTGGAGCATCTTGTAGTGGGGCCATATCCCAGCTACATGGTTAGAGTCCAGCTCCATCCCCGCCACCTGGCTGGACCCATACAAGGCTTTGCCCTAACATATCCCTTGCCTTTCACATCCTTTCTGCTTACAACATCACTCTCCAACTCCCATCTCCGTGCTGGCCTCAACACTCGTGCCTCCCTATGCTCCTCACTTCTGAGCTGCTTGGGGTTTTTTTCTTTCTGCTTCTGCCTTCACTGTCTTCAGGGTGATGATCTTCCCGGGTGAGCTCCCATGGGCTGGGATACCAGGGTGGGTGCAAACCGGCACAGGGCTGTAGGGCTGCATCGGCATCTGGGAAACTTGTAATTCCAAAAGGTCGAGAGCTGCCACAGTCTCCTGACTAGGATCAGGTTTCTCCCAGGTGACAGCCCATGGTCTGCCAGGAGTCCTCAACATCCAGATTTGCAATCAGGCCACTGTGACCATTGAGGCACCTTAGAAGCTGTAACAACCTCCTGGGGTCCTTGCGCTGCTGTGAGTCTTCAGGCAGTGATCTGGCAGTGCCCATCTCTCCAGGTCTGTGTGTGGTGGCTCGCAGGGAGCTCATCAGTCCTTTGACAGGTCTTGTTTTCAGTCCCGCTGGGTGTCCACACACCCTCCTCACCCAGCCTAGCACACGTATGGGTGCCGATTTACTCGTAGACAACCTGGCCCAGGAACAGGCTGTACTGCGTTACACCGTACCAGACAGCACACCCAGAAAGGCCTGGCCTGATGGGTATACTTTATATCTTCCCATCTCTATATATCTATCTATATCTATAGCTAACTATATGATATCTATACCTATTCCCCTCTCTCTCTCTTTGTCTATCTATGTATCTATATGTCTATCACTAGCTCTCTATACATGATGTCTATATCAATCTGTCTATATATATATTTCTATTTCTATTGCTATCTATATATGTCTCTCTATATATCTATCTATCACTATATGTCTATACCTCTCTCTCTCTCTCTCTCTCTATATATATATATATACACATGTATCTGTATCTATTGCTAACTATACATTATTTCATAGATTTCATAGACATTAGGGCTGGACGGGACCTCGGAAGATCATTGAGTCTAGCCCCCTGCCTGAAGGGCAGGAAGTCAGCTGGAGTCATAGGATCCCAGCAAGATAAGCATCCAGTTTGCTCTTGAAGTTGTTCAGTGTAGGTGCTTGAACCACCTCCGATGCCAGGCTATTCCAGACCTTGGGGGCTTGGACAGTAAAGAAATTCTTGCTTATGTCCAGCCTGAAATGGTCTTGCAGTAGTTTATAACTGTCTGACCTCATCATCCCTTGGTGCGTTCTGGAGAACCAACATTCCCCCAGATCCTGGTGGCCCCCCTGGGTTTATAGGTGGCCATCAGATCACCCCTGAGCCTGTGCTTTTCTAGACTAAAGAGCCCCATGGCTCTCAGCCTGTTGTCGTAAAGTCTCTTTTCCTGACCTCTGATCATGCGCGAGGCTCTTCTCTGGACTCTCTCAAGCTTCTCTACATCCTTTTTGAATTGTGGAGCCCAAAACTGGACACAGTACTCCAGCTGTAGCCTCACCAAGGCTGAGTACAAGGGGAGAATGACGTCCCGGGATTTGCTTGAGAAGCATCTATGGATGCAAGCCAGCGTTTTGCTTGCTTTACTAGCTGCAGCATCCCATTGCAGGCTCATGTTCATCTTGTGGTCAATGATGACCCCCAAGTCTCTTTCTTCCGTAGTGCTAGCCAGCGTAGCACTGCCGAGCCTATAAGGGTGCTGCAGGTTTTTCTTCCCAAGGTGGAGAACCTTGCATTTTCGGCGTTAAACACCATCAGGTTCTCATCCACCCATTTCCTAAGCCTGTCAAGGTCAGCCTGGATCACCCGCCTGTCCACAGGTGTGGATGCTTTACCTCAGAGTTTGGTGTCATAGGTGAACTTGCCCAGTCTGCTTCTGACTCCAGTATCCACATCATTAATGAAGATGTTGAACAATATGGGTCCAAGGACAGAGCCTTGGGGGACCCCACTGGTCACAGGACACCATGATGATTGACTTCTGTCGATTACTACCCTCTGGTTCCAACCACAGAGCCAGTTCTCCAGCCAGCAGATCGTGGTGGACCACAATTGGCCAGTTTCGCCAAGAGGTGATCATGGGATACCAGATCAAAAGCTTTTTTGAAGTCAAGATATATGACATTAATCTCTTCTCCCTCGTCCAGGTGATAGGTCACCTGGTCATAGAAGGAAATGAGATTGGTCAAGCAAGACCTACCCACAGCAAACCCGTGCTGGCTATCCTTTAGGATGTTGGTGTCAGCTAGTCCATTAAGAATGGCCTCTTTAATAAACTTTTCTAAGATCTTCCCCAGGATAGAAGTCAGGCTGATGGACCTATAGTTTGCCAGATCCACTTTCCTCCCTTTCTTGAAGATCGGCACCACATTGGCCTTCTTTCAGTCTTCGGGCACTACACCAGAGCGCCAGGGGGTCTGAAAGATCCGTGCCAGGGGCTGGGCTTTGATGCTTACCAGCTCCTTGAGTACCCTGGGGTTTAGATTGTCAGGGGTGGCTGACTTGAAGGTATCCAGCCTCTCAAGGTGTTCCTCACGAGATCAGCATTAATGGGGGCCAGGGGATCTTCCTCACCTGGACCTCCCTGTCCCGTAGCGGGCAGGGACATCCCATGAGACTGATGAAAAACTGATGGAAAGTACCCATTTAATAAGTTGGCTTTTTCCTGGCTATCAGTTGTCAGTTGCCCCATCTGGTTCAGCAGCGGTCCAATGTTGCCCGTGCTTTTCCTCCAGCTCCCCACATATCTGAAAAAGGACTTTTTATTATCCTTGATGCTGGAAGCTAGTTGGAGTTCAGTTGCAGCCTTGGCTTTCCTGGTTTGCTCCCTGCAGGACCGGACCAGTGCAGAATAATCCTCCTTGGAGGTGAATCCCGTCCTCCATCCTTTGTAGGCCTTTCTTTTTAGTCTTAGGAGGTCTGCTAGGTCCCTGGAGAGCCAGGGGGGCTGCTGTGCCCTCTTGCTGCCTTTCCTCCAAGATGGAATAGACTTAGCTTGTGCACTGAGGATCGCTCCCTTGAGAAGCAACCACTCTTCCTGAACTCCCTCCCCCTGGGGTTGTGGTCCCTTAGGGCCTCACTGACAAGTCTCCTGAGCTTGTCAAAGTCAGCTTTCCTGAAGTCAAGGACTTCTGTGTTGCTGACTGACTTGCCAGCTTTACGGCGGATGGTGAAGGTGATCAGCTCGTGGTCGCTGTCACCCAGCTTCCCATCGACCACTAGGTCGCCGATTAGGTCATCCCCCGTAGCCAGTACCAGGTCGAGCAGCGCTCTACCTCTCGTTGGCCCATAGACTTTTTGAGTCAGGTAGAGGTCATCCACGCATGAGATGAAGCTTTGCGACCGCTTGGATTTTGCTGAGTGATGTCTGTATCTCTCGCTCTCTGTCGCTATCTCTATACATGTCTTTCTTTCGCTCTCTCTCTACCTCTACATGTCTATATCTACCTATCTCTCTATAGGTATAGCTAACTATCTCTAGCTATATATGATGTCTATCTCTCTCTCTCCTCTCCGTGTCCCCCCGGGTGTGCCGATTTCTACAACACGAAGTCTCGGCTCCTTTGGGAAGAGCCCGCGGGTGGTGGAGGTGTGAAGTAGTACGCGGCCCCTTTAAGAGGCGGGACTTCCGGCGCTGTGCCACTGCAAGGAGGGGCGGAGCCGGAAGTGGCTGCGGCTCAGCCGAACTCGAAGGAGCCACGTCGGGCGGAGCTACACCGCCCCCAGCGCCAGCACCTCCCCCGCGGCGGAGCAGTGACTAGGCCCGGCCATGTCGGACCTGGGGGACTGGTTCCGGAGCATCCCGCTCATCACCCGCTACTGGTTCGCCGGGTCCATCGCGCTGCCGCTCGTGGGCAAGCTGGGCCTCGTCAGCCCTGTGTACCTCTTCCTCTGGCCCGACGCCTTCCTCGGCCGCTTCCAGGTAGGGCCTGCACTACAGCTCCCGGCATGCCGCGCGGGCTTGACGCGCCTGGCGGCTCGGAGACGCCGCGCGGAGCCTGCTGGGAGCTGTAGTCTGGCGCGCGGTGGACGCTGGGGCGCCGCTCCTTGTCGCTGGGCTGCTTTGAGGGCGACGGGCGCTGTGCCCTGCTCTGCTCCCCCCAGGCCCCATTGCATTAGTCCTTGTCCCAAGTGCTCAGCAACGCAGCACTAGCGCCCCTGTATTAAAGGTAGCTTATAGCTTCCTTGGCAGGCCTGGTCCAGGAAATCCCTCCCCGTGTTAAAAGGGGCAGGTGCAGGCGCTAATGGGGAGAGCGAGGGCCCTCTGACTGGGGTTTTCTCTGCCGTGCCTCTTTCTCGCAGCCTCCAGTGCTTAAGGTTTAGGAAGTTCAGCTTCTGAGGCTGTCTGCCTCACCCTCCTGCTCCTCATGTCCCTTTCCTGCAAGCACTTGCCCACTCCCTGTTTGAACCCAGCTGCACTGTTGGGGCCCACAGCATCTGGTGGCAGCGAGCTTCACGCTTGAATGACGTGTGCTGTGTGAAAAAACTTCCTGCGCTCAGCTTTAATGCCTGCTACTTACTCATTTCATTTTGTGAAATGAGTAGGTAGCAAGTTGCATTTGGTGATCTTTAGTTCTCATATTGAGAGAGGGAGGAAATCATACATCCCTGTTGATTTTCTCTGCGCCATTTTGTACATGATTTTGTACACCTGTATGTCCCCTCTCAGGCATTTCTTTTTTTTTCTCTGAATAAGTCCAGCTTCTTTAGCGTGCTCATATGGAAGCTCCTCCATACCACTAACTGTGCTTGCTGCCCAGTTGTGCTTAAGGTGAGGTCAGGCTTGAGATGTTCAGGGAGAGACCAGCCTCCCCCCCCCCCCAAGTGCCTTTTGTAAAAGAGAAATGCAGTGCACTAAGCAGCAAGTTAATTCCCATGCCTAGCGGATGCTGCATCCCAGAAAGCAGTGTTCAGACAACTCTTTGGGTTTGCGAGGCAACACGTCAGCTCGGCAGTCTCGAAGACATGTCTGATCCCTCTCTCTGCACTTGTACCTGCTCTAATGCATAAATGTGCTTTATAATAATTTCCCTATACCTGTTGGCTTAAAACTCTATCTTGACACTCCTGGGTACGCCTCATTTGTGCCTGGAGAGGGTGGGGCTTTTTGCATCTTCTCCAAAAATAGGATGACAAAGTTTAGTTTAGCCTTAATTGTTGCAAAGTTTTAGCCTGACTTTGTGAGCTAGAACAGATATTAGAAAAGCTGAGTTTATCGGTTTTGATAGAGGTTTTTGGTTGTAGCTGTGTTGGTCTATAACAGCATAGGCAGGCCAGGTTCTTTGGGTAGATGTGATAGCTTTTATTAGACCAACTCAGTAGTTGGAACCAAGTTCTTTGCAACTTTGATAGGGTCTTGATATGTTTGTACTGTCTGTCTCTTTCCATACATTGATGCAAAGCAGTTACTATTTTAAGAGTTAAAGTTTTACGCTTAGAACTTTGCTAACAATGAGCTCAGCCTTTGCTAATTGTTGTGATGGAGGAGGGTGTAGAGGTGTTACAAGATGCTGACTGCAGCTTTTCAGCCTATAATAGGTCTGGGACAGATGTGGGAGGACTCTGGGTGGGGCTAGCAGAGTTCATCTTCTGCTCCCTCTTGGTTGGCTCATTGCCTTTTTGCTTGGAGTTTTGGGAAGGGTGCATGGTGGGGGAGTCAAGGTGTTTAAGTCATGGTCTGGTAGGAGCCCAGTGACCAACATCCCTAAATTCTTGGAGCATGAATTGCTGGCATAAGACTATTCAGGTTGCTCATTAAGTTTTTGGGTGAGAGATGGATGATGGAAGGCCTCCCTTGCAGCACAAAACAATTGGTTCATTCTCTGTGAGCTTACACACAGTCAATAAGAAACCATGTTGCCCTTCCCATCTAAAACAGTTGGGAAGGAAAGAAAAGATCCCCATCTTGTAAGGTTCTGTCAGGGCTGCCCAACTTCAGGGGGGCCCGGAAGCTGCATGCCACATCAGTTGTGAGCCTGGGGCTGTACACCATGTAGGCTGCATGCCAGAGGGGTTGCCATGTCCTGTGGGCTCCTGGACCCCTGCTGTGTGTGTAGAGCCAAACCCCCTTTCCCCCCACCCCTTCTGTGCACTGCACCTGCATGGATGTGCTCCCAGTTCTACCCTGGCTGTTGCCACATGGGCAGCGCAAGCCCACCCTGCCACACAAGCCCCAGGAGTGGCAGCTGGGCAGGAGCCTGCAGGCCACCAGTTGGACAGCCCTGCTTTATGTCATTACAAGCCTTCAAGCTGTCTCCCTTTTCTACATACTGACCCAAAGTAGTTATGACCTGAAAAGCTGAAGTCACATGCTTATTGTGCTAGTCCCTCCTGAACTATGAAGCTTCTGAATTTCTCTAGGCTGGGGCATCTGAAGCAGTGGCTCTCAACCTCATTGCACTCAAAGCACCTCTCTGACCTCAGAGTTCAACAGCACCCCATTTCAAACACTTACATGCACACTGTGAATGTTATGGTATAAACAGAATTATATTGTCAATTAATTTAATGAATGATACTGATATATTATACCATAATATCAAATATAATACTAATATAATATTCCCACTTCAGGCTGCCAGCAAGAAGTGCTTTCCCAGCCCTGCCTGGCCCTGTGCACATTTACTCGCAATGTGGCATGTAGACTCCTTGCATATGGCTCTATACCACCTCAGGGACGGGTGGGCCAGTTTCTGCCCTTTGTTACCCCAGGGCAGTTCCCCCTGCCTCCACCTCTGGTCCTGGGCCTGTAACAGTCGAGAGTCTAAAGACATCTGTCTAGCAGGTGTTGGGCTGCACAAAAATGGCATGTGACGGGCGCTGAGGATTTGGAGAGGCAAGGGGATGAGCAACAGGACACATAAGGGAGATCAGGGGGTATCAGCCAGTTTACACTGGTGACACTCAGTCCTGGTGGGCTCAGGAGCTGGCCTTGGGAAATTGGGAGGGGCAAGGGATTGAGCTGGGGTGAAAAGCATGGCCCTACATCTCCAGTCTGCCTGCAGCAATGTGCGCTGCTTGGAGTGAAGCAGTATCTGTCATGGGGGCTAGCAGGAGATAGGATCCCCAGATGAACAGCTGTGAGTGCTGCCTGTCTGCAGGACACTTGGGGAAGGTGGGGGGAATGTATGCAATGTTGTTAAACTTGATAGTTTCCAGCACACTTTTACATCTGGTGGCTACTAAATAGCTTAACTAATCATACCAGACAATACAAAAGTGGCAATAACACTACTTGAATCATAGGGCTGAAAAGGACTTCAGGGTTCTCTAGTTCAGTGATACTCAACATTATGACCCTACAGGCCAGATGGGCTGGATCCAGTTGATGGGCTTGAATGAGCATTGGGGTTGGCAGGCAGAGCCCTGTGCTGCTGCGAGTGGGTGCTCAGCTCAATCCTGATCCGTCCACTGATATGGCGTGGGTAGTGGCCTCGATTTGGATGCACAAGGAGGGGGCAATACACAGCAGCCCTGATCTGGACATGCAGGGATTCCTGCAGGCTGGATATCATGGCTCTGCAAGCCAGATTTGGTTCCTGGGCCAGAAGCTGAGCACCCCTCCTCTAGTCCAACCCCATGCGCAAACTCAGGACTTGTTATTCCAAACAATCCCTGACAAATGCCTATGCATCCTGGACTTGAAAACCAGAAG
Organism: Crocodylus siamensis; assembly: GCF_052110815.1. Classification (NCBI taxonomy): domain Eukaryota; kingdom Metazoa; phylum Chordata; order Crocodylia; family Crocodylidae; genus Crocodylus; species Crocodylus siamensis. The sequence goes on along the minus strand of NC_143397.1, from coordinate 240,223,628 downwards.
TAAAGGGGGTTCCACATAAAATATTTTGATTGGCTGGGATATTTTAAAATTTCTTTCATCTTCTCTGCTGTATGGTAACAGAGTAAGCACCATGATTATAATTCTTTTACAATTATGCCTGTACTCCTTCTATTTTTTTCTTCTGAACAGATCTGGCGGCCGATAACAGCAACATTCTACTTTCCAGTGGGTCCAGGAACTGGATTTCTGTATTTGGTGAACTTATATTTTTTGTATCAGTATTCATCACGTTTAGAAACAGGTATGTTTTGTCTTAATAGCTACAGCACATGCATTTGGTAGGCTTCACTGTGAGTTAGCAAAAAGACTAAGCATTTTTCAAAATGTATATAACTCCAGCTGGAATGGCTTCTGCAAAAGAACAAGACAGTTCTGAGACAGACAGACAGTAGCATGTTCTTATTGTAACTGTTGGTCAACAGAAGATTGTGTTGAGAATCCATTCACTATGCTTCCCCTAGGTTGAGTTTCTAAATGATGTCTGATCATTTTGAATCCTTGACTGTAGCTCTTTCACTGGACCAATCTAAGGATGGCAGGACTGTAACTTTCAATCATTGGTTATGAGGCAGTAGGAAGAGAGACTATCGCTGTTTTGCTGATTCTAGTGTCTTGGAATAAGGGAGCTAGATGAATTGCTCACATTTGGCAAATCACTTACTGCTGAGGCAGAGAAGGATTTCCCCATCCTTTTCTTTAGAAAAGGCAAACTCTTTTGAGGGATGTGTGCATAGTAGAGCTGTCCTGAGTAATTCTGAAAGAATAATACTCCACTGATTGCGCAGTTCTGTCACTGTTGAAATACTCTGGAGTCTGAGGTGCACCTGGAATTTCATTTAGGAAGAAAATACCTGGTGAGGGGGGAGCTGAGTCTCATGAAACATTCTGTTAAGATACTTTTTGGAAATGATTTTTTTTTCCTAAAAAGGCTTCTTACAATGCAAAATAAAATTAAAAAATGTAATGTGCTAATATTCTTAAATTGAAATCATGTTTTCATGCAAAATAATTTTTTTTAGACTTTTCCTTCAGATCATTTTTTGTTTGGTTTTAGTTCTGATTTGGAATACAGCCACATGTGTAACTTTTAACTCCTTCATAAAATGGAACTTTTGTCCTTTTACATAGCTCTAGAGAAGGGTAGTTAGTTGGGTTAGCTTGAGGTCTGGTAGAAGGCAAGGCAGAGTGACACCTTGGGGCCTTGTTACACATTGATTTTAGGCAGGTCCTGAAGCTCTTAACCCCTGAATTGTCCACACATTAACATCTTAAACTAGTTTTAAGTGCACTTTAGGTGGCTTAAAGTTACTCCACTCCAGGGCAGGTTATTTCTGATCCGTGTTACCCAGCTCGTGTTCCATCAATGTGTGACCACCCCCCACCAATGAGTCGCCAAGTTGCAGTGTCACCTTCCCCCCAAACTCCTGGGCATGTGACCTTCCCGTGCCTAGGGGTGCAAGTCCATGCAAATGGCTAGCTGGCATATGCTCTGCAGGCTAAGTCCCAGACAGGGTCCAGGAGTGGGGGAGAACAAGGCTCATGTCCCTGTGAGCTGGGACTTCCTTCCTGGGACAGGGGCAGTAGCTCCTTCAAAAGTGCCTTCCCTCGCCACTCCCACATCCTAGCCACCCTGAGAAATGTGACCAGCACCTTCCACACCCCAAATCCAAATCACAGTTTATTAAAACATAAGACCTTTAATTTGTTTCCTTTTTTAGATTCTTCTTTCTATTTTAACCTTCAGTGGTTGACTTCCTTCATTTCACCACCCCATTTCCTTTCTACCTCCCATCTCGTTACCCAGGCCCACCCCCTTAACTCCCTACCTCCCAGCTCCATGTTCCTGCCCCCACTCCACCCAACCCACGTCTCTCACCCCTTTCTAGAGCAAGGAAAGAAGCCTGTCCTGGTTCACCAGCCCTGTAGTGGCAGCTTACAGCTCTAGCTCCTGGTCGGGTCCCTGCTCACAAGCCCTCTAGTGGCAAGTCACAGCTATGAAGGTGGGAAACAGTCAAAGTGTTTAGTCATAAGGTGCAACTGCTCTAAACTTGAGCTAGCACTAACACTGATCAGCGTTTGAGCAGCTCTGAGTATGACATGTAACAAGGTATTTAAATGCTAACTCGTTCAGAAGCATAAGCTTTCTTTCATATATGTCAGATGCTAGTAGGCTGTGGCCTACCAAAGCTTATGCCTCTCTGAACTAATTAGCCTCAAAAGTGCCACACTGCCCTGCCTTCTGCATAAACCCTAATTATACAGAGATCATTAGCACTCTCACAACTGGAAATGCTCAGGTAACAGATGTTACTAAGTAGCACTGTTAGTGGTATTTGGGTTTTGTCTAGCCTTTTCTGTAAGTGGCTATATGTTAGTACCTCATGACATAATTTAAAGAGCAGGCTTTTGTGGTCCTAGGTAGAGCAGAACATGTTGAAGAAAGAAAAGATTAAATCACTGACTACATACAATCATTAAGAATGCACTGAAACACCGAATATTGAAGACAGCTTTGCATATTTGTGAGCAAGGAGTTCTTATGATGGGAAATCTGGGTGCTTTCCTGTGTTTATGATGCCAAGAATATGAAAGAAGTGATCTTTTTAACAGTAAATTACACTCCACTGTAAACTTCTATAGTTGGGGCTAGTACTGCCCTGGAGAGGTACAGTTGACTGGCAAAATAATTTTTGCAGTTAATTTTTCTAGAAATAAGAAAGCTGGCTGCTTCAGAGCCCCTCCACTGATCTTTGCCCTCTGTTTAAAAACTTGCAGGCATGTCAAGATTTACATTTGTGAGCACACAAGTTGCTCATGATGTAGTTCAGCACAGCTGTCAACTTGTGAGCAAAATTCCCACAATCAGTGGGCTATATCGCACTTGAAGACATCCTTATATAATTTTTCTGGGCAGATGCTAATGTTAAAGATCCGCTTTAAGGATCTTGCTCAAGTTTGTTTGTAAACTTGCATTTATTTGGGAAATGCAGAAAAGACATAGCTGGGTTTCCAGAGCCTTTTATTTTAATAACAAAAATTACATCCCTGGCTTAGTTTTTCTCTTCTGAGAATAAGAGGAATTGAAATTGGTGATTATAAAATGGTTTTCTTAGACCGTTGTAATACTTGTTTTGCTGTCTCGGGAATGGAAGTATTTAGCCCAGGATTTTCAGATATTTAAAGGGACACTAACTTCAAAGCCTCTTAATTTTTCATTTATCCACAACTTAAGTAAACCCCAAGATAATTAGAAGGGAAAGAGCTTAGAGGAAATAATCTTTTTGCCTATTTTGTTTTTTGTCTTACTAGTCATGTTTCTTATGGAGTCAATCACCTTCCTCTGCAGAAGTTCTCACAGCAACAGTGTGGGAGGAAAAAACTTTTCTGTAACCAAATTAAAAAAAAAAAATCCCTCAGAAAAGGCCTGTAATTTTTTTCTTTTTTTTTTTAAGCAGTATCTAAACCCTTTCCTGTTTGGGGTTGGAATATAAAATAATTACAGTAATACTTGCATGCCTTATAATAGAGATGTTACTAAAGAAAGCCCCATCTTTACCTTCTTGCTCTGTTGAGCTGTATGTGTACATTGAGGGCAGTAGATGCCCCTGAGCATTTTGATGTCTGTTTACAAGTGTGGTTCTGCTTTTTTTGTGGTCTGTAGTTTTGTTTTTAAGTCAGGGTAGATTCCATTTATATCTGTGCAACAGCCTCACCTAAGTCTTTATGCTGCCCTCACATATGTTAATGTGGACTTCTCTGCCTCTGGAGTGTCATATGAGTCACTGCAAAAGTCCCAGGCTAACAGATAGTGATGGAGGACTGGAGACTGAAAATACACTCCTTTTTCAAATTAAAAAACTACTCTTGACAGCCAGGCTTGTGGAATCAGCCCAAGGTTTAAAGTTCAAGATGGCTTGTTTTTGGTTGGGTTTTTTTTTTATGTTGACTTGCCCACAGCAAGGGCTCTGCTGTTGAGGGTTATACGCTGACATTCCTGTAGCCCAGGGGTGGGCAATTATTTTGGGCAGAGGGCCGCTTACTGAGTTCTGGCAAGCCATCGAGGGCCACATGACAGGCAGCCCAAGGCAGATAAATATTAATTTTCTAAATTTTTTAGGGGCCCCCTGGGCCAGATAGAATGGCCTGGCGGGCCACATCTGGCCCCCGGGCCACGTTTTGCCCACCCCTGCTGGTAGTCCCTTATATCTTCAGAGCAGGGTTTAGTGCTGTGGTACAAATTGATACTCGGGGAGGCCATTTTTGAGAGAGAAGGGAATAGGTTTAATTAATGGTCATTCATTTGTCTTGGCTTTTGGGGGCTATTGGGAATCCTGAAAAAAAATAAGTGCCTCATCTGCTTCATTTAGTGACTAAAATAACTAAGTTGACACAGGAAACAGATGTAAGTTTTTACAGAACTGCATAGTCAAGAGGCAAACCACACTTTAATCTCTATATTCTCTATTTGATTTGTGCATGCACACTTGCATTATTAAAATCTCCTTGCCAGTAACTGCCTTTTTATGAGATATTGGGTTAAGCATCTGTTAACACTTGTAGAGTCAGATCCACTTAAGATCACACCATGCTGTCCTTTTAAAATGGTCTGGGCAGGACCACAACTAATGCAACAGGCCCTCTTACATCTTTTCGGCATTCCTTTAAACATATTAAATCTTTGTTTTTTTGTATATTATGAGGCTTTCTTAGGGGGGGAATAAAAGACATACCACAAAGCCATATTAAAGGAAGTAAAACCACAAAATTGCCTGGTTTGGGAAATTGCCACCCTCTGACTCTTAAGCTTCCAAAAGCAAGAAAACCAAACGAAGATATGGCAGTAGGTTGAATGCTAACTTGCCGTGTTGTGCCCCTTGTGGCCTGATCTGGCTACAACCAGATGCTTCAACATCCATATCCAGAGGGGAGGCAATGGAGGAGTCGGGGACTTTCATTTGCAAGGAAAAATAACTGGCATATCTCCAATCTGTGGAATCAAGAAGACCTAACAAAATTCTGTACTGGTGATGCTGTCTGTCGCTGTCTTTCTCCTTTTTATTTGAAGAATAAGGGCAAGATAGCCGTAGCTCAATCATGCTCAACCTCTCTTGCCCTGTGGGCCAGATTGGGCCACTCTCCCTCTCTTTTCCCTCCCTCTTAATGTAGGGCCAGTCCATCTGCTGGATCCCTCATGCTGACTGTGGCTACAGTGTGACCCTGTCTGCTGTCACAATCTGCTGGGGTCCTCATGGGTCTGGAAACATGCGGGGGGGCAGTGGCAATGTTAATTGCTGTGACTCCGGGAGCAATTAATACAGCTACTGCTTTCCCACTGCTAAATTTCCAGACCTGTGGGGAGCCCCAGAGGTTGAGTACCACTGCACTATCCAATCATGTCAACACACAGCTTGGGCAGGAAGATTTGCAGAAACCACAGGGTCACTTATAAATAAATCAGTATGAGCAATAACAGATTTAAAAAAGTTAACTTCTGAAATAAATTACTTGCACACCTGGTAAAATGTGTGCTTGAGGTGGTCAGATGTGGCAAATGTCACCTTAAACACTGAAACACCTATAAAGTCGAATTAAATTTGTTATGATGTGTTGTCCCCACTGAGCGAGAGGGGTTTGAAATCATAGTTCTTAAGAACCAAAGTCTCTTGGAGATCCTGAAAATGTTTTGCTAACAATTTTTTTTTTTTTTTTTTTTTAGGTGCTTTTGATGGAAGGCCAGCAGACTACATGTTTATGCTCCTGTTTAACTGGATTTGCATTGTTGTATCCTTCAGGTCATTCTTGTATTTGGTTCTTTGGTTCTTGTATTTGTATCTAAAATAAGTCACTTTTATAGTCCAGGTCTTATTAGCTACTTCCAGGGGTGGGGCAGAATCCAGAAATTGTGCTAGTACAAAGCTCTGTGTTGCTTGCGGTGAATGAAGCCTTCTGTGCCCAGGAAAGTTCGGAGCAATGAAGACTTCCCCGGAGTTCCTTGCTTGCTTCGTTTTGGCACTGTTGTGGATGGCCACCCAGCTCTTAGGTCAGAGAGGCTGTTAATTGTGATAGATACAGGCTCTTCTTCACCATGGACAGAAAAGACTACAGTAGTGTCGTAAAGACTGCTAGAGAATTTAAGCTTTCACTGTTGACACAGGCTTGAGTCAGACTGGTGATCTTGAAGTGAACTTCCTACTCATTTAGCTATCACATGGGCTGTTCTGGGTTCTTTCCTCTTCATGCCATTTTTTAGAAGTGGAACTGAATTTAATAATCTACTATATTTCTCCTTTTCTTTTCTCCCTCTTTTCTGTTCTTCCTGTGTCCCTTTACTGTATTATGTTTATTTATGAAAGAATTGGAGCTAGAGAAGAAACATGGAGAGCGAGTAACATCAGCTGTAGTTACGTTAGCTACATCTTTAACTTTTTGTAGAAGTGCCACTGTCTTGATTAACAGATCTGCTCCTTCCTTCTCTTCCACTTACATTGCCTTGTATAGCATCTTTGTTCCTGTTAGTCCTGCAGGCCCAATACAGTGGCTAGAACATAGGATGGATTTTGTTCCGTTGCCAACAACACTGTCAACTAAATTATAGTTGTAAATCTTGGGTGGTGGTTTTTCTGGTAAGGATCTGATTACTGTTTGACATTCAAAGCAATGTGAAATTTGCAGCTGGGAAAACAAAGTTGGTGGGGGGAAAAAATAGGATAAACCAAAAGCTGAGTATCCCATTTCTTGCTAGTAAAACCAATTACTGAGGAACAGTGTTATCTGATACTACAGTAAACACATTTCTTCTCAGGTAAAATAACACTGAAAAACTAGAGCAGTGCAGTTCAGGAAACTGATAGTTTTCTGTGATGTGATAATTGCAATATTTAAATTTTCTGCTTATCTGGTTTTTTGTCACATATAGTAAATGCAGCACTTAAACTCTTAAGCAAATGGAACAACAAATGTATGACACAGACTTTTAGGTTTTTGATATAGGCTTTTAACAAAGATTAATTGGCTTGTAGTTGGTAATCTCTGCACAGAGCCAAAGACTGAATGAGCATGAAAGCAGCCTCCATCTCAGTCCTACCTGTGGCTGCTTGAGGTGATGGTGGAGGGTTTGTTGGTATGGTAGCTTGAGTAGTCGCAGCTGATCTGTTCTGTAGGTTGTTGGAGGTCTTCCATTTTCCAGATTAACGTGGGACTTCACAAAGTATAGTGCTGCAGCATGGTTTCATTTGGCTAAAATTGAGGTGAAAAGCCTGACCTGTTCAAAAATCACTGTAGTCTGTCACCTATTTTCATTGCATTTTCCTCAATTGTCAACTGAAAGATAACTGGCTTGGCCATGGACATGCAGGTAAGTGTAACGCAGCTTTTCAGAGACCTTCATAGGAAATTTTTTCTTTGTTTTTTGTTTGTTGGGGTTTTTTTTTAGGGGGGGGGGTTGCTTAACATGTTCCTTAATGCACTTTGGGTAATGTGCATTAAATCTGATACCTCTGTTGTGAAGTACTAGCCTATTTTAATGTGCATTAGCTAAAGAGCACTTTGTAATGCTTTAGTGTACATTAAAATAAGCTAATACACATTAAAGCTCATGTGTAGACACACTCTTAGAAATGCTACAAAATGTCACTTTTTTATGTTCTCGCTTTATTTATATTGGCTGCTTATCAGTATTTTGGGAAGTAACTAAATTCTCACCCACAGATACTTTACCTACATTTGTAGCTGCTCTGAGCTTTTTCTGTTTGGTTGTAATCTGGAAGGTATTATCTCTCAGGTAACATCAGGCAGGGATGTATTGTAAAAGTTAATCACACTGCTGAGGAGACAAGGGGGTGACTTCTTGGCCCTGTTGAAGTCCAGATGAGTTCTGCCACTGATTTCAGTAATCAGAGAGGTAGTTAGCAACATGAATCTGAGGTTAGGCAGAAGGCAAGATAGTCTGTAAGATGCACTTCTAGCTGGACGAGACTTGGTCTGTAAGGTAGAGGTGAACCTTGCCTACTGACTTTAGTAAGACTGGGAACTTTTTTTTTCTGATGATTTTCCTCTGCCCTATTTCCTTAGATGCCTTCATGGTAATGTCTGTGAGCTGGTGATCTTGCCCTTTGGCTAACCCCTGCTCCCCCCACCCCACCCCATTCTCAGGTTGGGGTCCATCATGGCAAGTAGCAAAAGAAGCTGATGCAGAATGAGGCAAACTTCCCAATTTTATGTCCATAAAAAATGCACTGACGTCAGTTCTTTGAATTTGAAACTTGTGTATTTAATTTAAATCAGTAGTTTACAAAAGGAATTCCAGTTGTCTTCCAAGTTTGCATATAATATTTTTACACCCTAAAATATGTCCAATTCTTGGGATGTGCTATTTGTATATAAACTAGTCCAAGAAAGTAGAGTAGCCCCAAGAACACCATATTTCTGACAGAACCTAGTTTAACAAATTTATCAGCTAGACCAGAGATCTGTGATCTACGGCCCAGAGGCCAAATCGTGTCTGGAGCTGGGGGTTTGCCTGTGTCATGCTGTGGCTGGGAAGTAAGAAGTGGCAGTAGTAGTTGGGACCTAGTGCTGGCCCTCCTTTGAGCTGACCTGGGTCATTCCAGTCTGCCACCAGAAAAACAGTGCTGCCCTCTGAACTAGACTATTGTCAGAGCCTCTTGTAAAATCTCTTGAAAGTCTCTTTTGTTCTTTGTATTTCTTGATTAGAAAAACAAGTCCTGTAGTGAGCGAGTATAAAAGAGTCAACATTTCTAAAACAGCCCTGCTAGTACAACCTGTTGCTATTCTTATGACCTCTTGGGGTTTGTCTAACTCAGTACTATAAAAGCTGAACGGATTTGACTTGATCGTTTTTTTTAAATTGATGTAGTTAGACTAACAATCCCCTAAGTGTATGCAGATAGGCTTAAACTAGTTTTACTTGTGCTCAGAGCAGTTTAACTTAATTCAGCAGAGATGTGGAAAGACACATCAGTGTAACTTATATCAGCATACAAATTAAGTTAACAAAATAAATGACATTAATCTTGGGAACAGACAGCTGTGCAGCTCTCGTGGGCTAGTAGGTGTCATTACAGACACCTGCCACCAGGTGGCAGAAAAGCAAGCAGCTCCAGGGGGATTGAAATGGTAAGCGAAACACTAATTTGAACTAGTCGTTACCCTGATTTTTTACAGATAATTTGCCACTGGGGCAGGTGAAGTAACACTGGTTTAGGGGTTTGTGTTGTCTGTCTGCTACACTAGTGATTCCCATTTTTTTTTTTTTTTTTTTTTTACGGCTGCCCAGTGGGAGCGCAACAGGGCTAGCTGCCTCCCTGCTGGGGCTCCCCTGGTGCCTGGCTTTAACCCCAGAAGCTCAGATGTGATCCTGGAAACTGGGCAGGGCTCTGAATGGGGGGCTCGTGCCACAACCCTGCAGCCAACCCACTGTAGTCGGTTGGGAACCTCTGTGCTATACTTTCAGTTCTAGTGTAATGTGAATACCAGTGCAAACTTTTTGTCTGTCCTCACTTAAGTGCTGTGTTTGAAGTCCCAGACCTCTGCTTATTGAAGATTGTGTCCTAAGTTTCGAAATGTGCGACAAATGGTATTGAAAGCATGGATGCATTTCACAGAAAACCTATCTTAGCTGTGTGTAGAGTGAGACTGGGGCATCCCAGTACCTGAAGCAGTTGCATGAAATTTAAGCCAGCTCAGAAATGGGCCGTCTGCAACACTTGTGGCAGAAATGATAGGAAAGTCGCACTGAGCAGGTGAGGCAAGTTTTCTACACAACAGAACAGCTTGCCAGTTTGGTTCACATGCTCACCTGCTACCTCGTTTATTTGTGAGGTCATAATAAAATACAGGCACCAAGGGCACTGCAATATAGTTCTTAGAGCATCTTTGCTGACGTTGTGCTTGTCCTGCTGCCACATTAAATATTGAGAGATGAAAGGGTTATATGGAAGTGACAGTGACTATGATCTTTGCTTTGTTTCTTTATATTGCAGTTGTTGATGATTCCTCTCATCATGTCAGTTCTTTACGTGTGGGCCCAGCTGAACAGAGACATGATTGTATCATTTTGGTTTGGGACAAGGTTTAAGGTATGGCACACGGGGGGAGAAGGGCGTAAGGATTTGGTCCTTGCGGTCCTTCATGTGGCACCAGTTGTTTCAGTAGAAAACTGCTTTGGAGGTCCCCAAAACTGAAAATTGTCACTACTACTTAGTAAGATTTGTAGTTTGAATCTCAGCCTGTTCTTCTCTGAGCTGCTGTTTTGTTTCTTTCTGACCACTGTGCTACCCTATGGTAGCAAAAATTCAGTACCAGTAGGACTGCCCATCAGATTTTAGCTATGGAAGAATGTGTGGAAAAAATGTTTCTTTAAACACTTGTACACAGATGCTTCCTATGTCTATAAAATGGTTACTTAAATAAGGATATTTTGCCATTTTAATTGGAAAGTGTTCAAGTTAAACTTGCATAATAATAATAATGCTTAAGAGACTTAGATGAAGTTGCCAAGTAACTTTTGCAGCCTACTTTTCTCCTTTAGTGGTTGTAACTTGACTGTGTCTTTCATACAGGCCTGTTATTTGCCATGGGTTATTCTGGGATTCAACTACATCATTGGCGGATCGTAAGTAGTTACTAATTTTTGTTTACCTGAGTTTGTAAATATAACCAAAGATAATCTGTGGTTGATCATAACAATAAAATGAGCTTCAAGCTAATGGGTCAGTAATGGGATTGCCAATGGTCAGATACTTGCTACAAGGAAAATATTTGAAAGCAAGAAAATTAAAGGTTCTGAAAACTTGTACAGAACTTGTTAGACAAAAATAGGATGAATTCACATCTTTTGTAGTAGGCCTTTGGTGAAAGTTTTCTTCTAAACAAGAATCTAAGCCATTCTCATTCCTGAAACCAGAGGGTTAAGCTCTTCTTCCACTTCCTTTTTTTCCTAGCCCTTGTCTCCATATCACACATTATGTTTAAAGAGGAGAGGGGGAGGAAGCCCACACAGAACACATGTGATATTTGCTAGCCATCCTTCTGAGCAGACTTCAACCTGCATGTATTTTATTATCCCTCTTCATTTTGTTTATAAGCTTTTTTTTGGAGCAGAGACTGCTGGTCCACAGTCCTATACAGTGGTGCCCTGATTTCTGTTGATGCTTATGGAGCACCATGACTACTGCTGTCACTACCATCTAGGTACATGGTCTATGGAAGAGAGAACTTGTGCTTTCTACTGACTAACCCACCCCTTCAGGAAACTGCTCCTTTTTTAAACATCTGCTGTTTCCATATGCGGAAACAAAAAATAAAGGCCCCAGTTCTGCCGAAAAACTATAAGTCTGTTAAATTGGGATCCAAAAACAAAGCAGATGAGAGAGAGGACAGGCTGTTGAGTAGAGGTGGCAATTGCTTTTAGTTCTTGAGAGTTACAGAAACTCTAATTCCCAATATTAGTAAGCATTAATTGTATTGCATTGCTCAAGCGTGGATGGAGAATGCCTGGAAGGCAGGGTGCTGACATGTTGGTGAATTTGACAGAAGTAGCCTGTAAAAAACCATGGAGAAAATTCTGTGGTTCTTGGGTTGGGCAGGAGGGAGGGACCTTGATGTACTCTGACACTTTAAAGTGGAAGTGACAACATAGCTCCTTTTGTTTCTTGAGGTATTTCAGATAATTTTTCTTGCTTTGCAGCATCATCAATGAGCTGATAGGAAATCTGGTTGGACACCTGTACTTCTTCTTAATGTTTAAATACCCAATGGACTTGGGAGGAAGGAATTTTCTGTCCACACCCCAGTTTCTGTGAGTTTTTTTTTTTCTCCCCCCCACCCCCAACTTTAATTTCATTGGCACAGCCTTCTGAAGGCCCTGCAATTGGAGGGACTAAAAGAATGAGTATGACCCCAGCAAATATTTTTTTTTTAATTCTTCTTATGTCCCCTTGAATTAATCAATCAATGACTGGGATAACCTGATAGTAGTAGTTGTCTAATGAACTGGCCGTATGGGAAGCTTCTTCCCATCACTTATCAATTACTAGTTGGTATATATCCCTTACTAGCTGCAGGAGTGAAGGTAGGAAACAACCCTCTGTAGTATATAATATGGCAATAAAGACATCCCTGGTATCATTACTTTGTTTTGTACTAAGTGGGCTTTGTTCTTTTATTGGTTACCTTTTATCTTGCGCTGTTCCTCTAGCTAAGAGGCAAACAAACTTAGTTGCTACCTAACAGAGGCCAATTATAATTGATTGGTAGCACCAACTATGAATTGCCAACGAACTGACAGAATGCAGATTGGCAGTAATGTGACTAGAATAATTGCAAGGCTTGGATAATGGGATGTTTTCCTGAGATCCTGCTAGTGATTCAAAGTTAAAACTGTTTGCAGTAGGAGGAATCCAAGATCATTGCTGCAGTAATCTGTACCATAGTGCTTTGGCATCAGGGTTGTGAATACTTCTTCCTGCCAAAATCAAGCTAATGACTTAGGCAAGCCCTTCTTAAAACCTGTGCAGTTGATTTTTAGAAAGTGAGGTACAGGGTTGAATTGCCTTTGCATTACACCAGGGAACAGGGATTTCAAACTTATTTGGCCTTGCAGGCTAGATGAGTGTCCCTGAGCTGATCTATGGATGGGCAGACCAGGACTGTGACACCCTGTGGAGCAGCTTCAGCACCAGGTTCAGGCTGCACATAGCATGAACCAGCCCCTGGCACAGGGCTGCAGACAGCACAGGAGATGGTCTGGAGCACTCTGCCTTACTGTAACCCGTGCATGCCGGCTTTGCGTCTGGCAGGGTGCCACATGGAGTATGTGCTCTATGCCAGCCCCCTGTACCCTGGTCAGTGCACAGTCAGTCCAGCCCATGTGTTACGTGCAGTACATGCCAGCTTTGGGGCTTACGATGCATGTGGCCCATGGGGCTGGCATGGGGTAAACGCTGCCCATGGTGCCTTGGTTGGACATGCTACTGCATGGAGTCCAGGGTACTTGCTATTTGGTGCCCTGGACTGACCCCCTGTACAATAACCTCCAGGGTGGGTCATACAGCTCCATGTGCTGGGTCTAGGCTATATGTTTGACACGCCTGCTGTACATCTCCAGCAACATGGTGGGGTCTCACCTTTACCACCTTAACTGCTCCTGCTATTGCAAGCCTTCCCACTAAACCTAATTTTCACTAAAAATGACAAAGTGTTGCTTTTAATAGTTCTGAAGCAACCATCAGTCTTACTGATTATGTGCAATTGTCTCTTGATTCCAATTAGACGTATTTTAATTTTCCCTCAACATATTTGAGCAGTGGGAATGGTTTGGTAGTCTTACATGACTAGAATCCCTGTAAACTCCCTCTAACAAGGCACCAGTTCTGGTTTTGTGTTGCACACTCCATAGCTATAGCCTACAATTAGGAGACTAAAAACATTAAGACTCTCTGGTACTAAAAGTTCTATAGGTCTTGAAAAGAAATTAAGAGTTTGTCAAAAGAGGGTTCTTACAAGAACTTCAGTACCTCAGATTTTATTGGTCATATTCAGCCATGGAATAGCCTGGCTTGATGGAATGTGCCGTGTTGTTTGCTTGCTTGCTTCAGAGCTGAATTTGACCTTTGCTTGTTGTAACTCGAATATACATAAATGTCCTTTTCTGGAGAGCAAGAAAGGTCAAGATACCAGCCTGAGATTTGGAAGACAAAGGTTCAAGTCCCTGCTCATCTTTGGATATCTAGGTGTCTAATTTCAGTTGAAATCAGTGGGCCTTAGTCTCCCTGTTGCCTTAATTCACCATTTAAAATAGAAGCCCCTAACTCACACAGGTGCCGGTGCAAAACTGTGAGGTCCTCGGACATGGCAATGGGGGGACCGTTTGGGTACATAAAATAGATCTCTTCTGGAAAGAGATTCATATGTGGTTCCATCTCCCCTCCAGGAAAGAAAAATATAACTTAAAAATGCAGCAAGAAACTGTTAACTTCTTCCACTTCTGAGGAGGACGTATCAATTTGTGGACTTATTTTGTTTCTGTAAAATCTGTTTTCCAAAAGGCTTGCAAAAGGCTAAACATCCATCCAGGCCTAGTTGGCTTATTGGCCTAGCATGGTTAAGACATGCCCACAGTACATGAGGGAGGGATGAAACTAGTAGGGCTGTGCGAAGCTTCGGTGCCTGATTTGATTTGACCCGATTTGGTGGTCAAATCTCCAAATCAAATCAAAGGACGCTTTTAATCTTTCCAATTTAGTTTTGGACAGATTCGGTGATTCGGACATAGACACAGCTTTAAATTTGTTTTTTCTACATACCTCTAGGTAGCAGGGGCTCGTGATCGCTGCGGTGCTGGGGCAGATGGAGCATTCTACAGAAGCATGGGGGGTGGGGCGCGGGGCTCCTCAGCGTGCTCGGCAGCAGGCCCAGGAGTAGACCACAAGCACTTCTGGGTACACCAGCGAGCGTGCTGGGGGGCCCCCCCGTGCCCTCCCAGCTCAGCGACTGGTGCCTCCTGTGTCTGGGGGGGGCACCCAGGGTCCCTCTGTGGTCAATCACTGGGCTGGGGGGTGTGGTGGGGAGCCCTGCATGTTCCTTGGCAGACCCAGAAGTACTTCCAGTCCACTTCTGGGTTCATTGCTGAGCACGCTGAAGAGCCCCTTGTGTGCTGTGGGACGCTCCATGTATCAGCACTTACCTCAAGGTGTGCAGAAAAAAACTTTTAAAGCTGTGCCTGTGTCCAAATTGCTGGCTGTCAAATTGGCATTGAACCGTTAGATTTGGATTTGGCCAAATTGAATTGGGGACAGTCATCTGAATCAACGGATCATATTACTGTCCCTGATTTGGGCCAAATCTGAATCGAATAGGGCCCGTTTCGCACACCTCTAGTAACTAGTGTCACCTCCAGCTGTTTTTGACTTTCCAGCACACCTACAGCTGGATCGAGTGGGGACAGCCTTCAGCGTGAGGCTTTTACCTTGCTACAGTCCTGTGACAAGTATCATAACTATCCTCTTGCCACACCCCATTTTCCAAGGTACTAGAGTTTATTTGGAGAGTATTCTATAAATTAGAATTCTGTGTCCGAGTTGCTTGGCTTCGTGGGCCGCATCCAAACCCATGTTTGGCAGCAGGGCAAGCGGCAGTGTTAACCACTGCAAGTGCTAGAGCTGCAGGGATTGATGGCTGGTGCTTGCTCTGCCACCACCAAAATGTGTCGCCAGTAGGGGTCTGTACTCCAGGATTCAGCAGCAGGCCCTACCTCCAGTTCCTCCTGGAGCCCTGTGGAGCACTCTTCTCCAGGACACGGCTCCATAGGCTGGATCCAGCCTATAGGCCATATCTTTGACTCCTCTGCTCTCGATAAATAAAACCCCCAGTTAAATCTAGCAGGTACAAAGGTTAGGACTTTAATAAAGTGAGTTCATGCTGCTTAAAGATCAAAATACAGTGGTGCATATACAACACATGTAATTTTCTCTTCCTGGCTACTTGTTTTCTAGATATCGCTGGCTGCCAAATAGAAGAGGAGGGGTCTCGGGATTTGGTGTTCCACCTGCTAGTGCACGAAGAGCTGCAGAAGAACAACAACAGGGGGGTAGAAGACACAACTGGGGCCAAGGTTTCAGACTGGGTGACCAGTGAAGAACTGCTGCTCTTGGCAAACAACTACTCCTGAGCTGCTTCCTGGTGCACTGTGCTTAAGAACCAAGCTCTCTCTAGTGCTGTTGAATTTGTCTGATTTTAAAGAATTTTGTTTCAAGGTAAAATAAAAACTTGAAGAAAAACTGTAGATCTTACTCCAGGATAGCCAGTAGTGCTCAACTCCATTCTGCCCTTTAAGGAAAGCCTTAGTACTGTCTGTCTGTCACAGTGTGCATCCATTTCACTGCCCTCCTCTCTGATGCAGTGGTATGTGCTAATCGTGTTTGGTACCTTGGTTTCTCCTGATACGTGAAAAGTTCTGTCTGGTTGTGGCAAGATAAGAATCCAGCCTTTGGCTAAAGGTTGGATCAGACCAGCCTCTCCATTCTGCTTCTGAAAAGCTGATTCTTCAATACCGGCATTTAGATTTCAGGGTGTTGAAACCTTTATTTAAGTGGCATAATTGGACTGCTTTCATGACAGCGAGAATGTTTCTGAGACACTTAATCTTGTTACCAAGCTACATTTCAAGGAAAGCAGTTTTCTCTTGTGGTGTAGTGTTTGTGGAGAGAGATTTCCTTGTCCACTGCAGCATGAGAGGGGAAAGGCTAAGGGCAAAAGACAGCTTTGCTTTCCTGTTAGTAATTACAATAACAAATATTCCCAGCACTCTAAATCTCTGTGATTTGTGATGTCCACCATTTGCTGCACTTGAGTCAAAATTGTATCCGTCTCCAAACTGCAAACCATTGGCTTCAAGGTTGATATTTTAGTTGCAAAACAAAATAGCACAAAAGTAGAAAATGTACATAATGGTGGGTGGCTATTGTGAAGGGTACTAACTGCAGGGTTATGTTTGTATTAACTGAGACTACAGCATTTGCTTTGAAAGCTTCAAGGAATTAGAGAATCACTGGAAATAAACTTGTTCCAGGTTACAAGAGAATTGATTTGTTTTCCCAAGTCCTTTCTCAAACAAGAAGTAACGTACTTTTTCAATCCATATGTCTTTTTCTTGGAGGTGCAGGGCATGATTGTCTATAGTATTCTCTTGCTATTATTGTAAGGCAGTATGCTCTTATGGGCAGAGTATAGGGCTAGGAGCCAGGAAATCTTAACAACTGTTATTCCACTATTCACCATATGGCCTTTAGCGAGTTACTTAGCCTCAGTTTTCCCATCTGTAAAATGGGATAAATGATATTTACCATCCACAGGGATTCCAAAAGTCATTTTGAGTAGTGCTGTGAAATTATAAGTGTCAGAGCTAAGTATTTTTATTACTGCTGGTTTGTTTGTTTTTTCCATTGGAATTGTGCTCTGCAGGTTTACAGATTCTAGATACTGTATTTACGACTAGTAATTTCCTGAATCTGGGAAAAGAAAATTTGCTTGTTTATCTGAGTAGCTTCACAAGGATCTGTTGTGGCATGGAAAGAGGAAAGATGTAACTGTTTGTCGTCTTGCTCATGAGTGAATATGGGAACTGGCAAGCATCATGTTGCATGTCTTTTGGTTTTTGTCGAAGCATGGAGGCTCAGAAATCACTTAGCACTTCTGTTTCCAGTAATAAAATGTTAAAGATGCTCTTGCCTTGTTTTATTTATACTAAAATCCTTTGGTGGAAAAGGACTCCAGTGGCATAAATGCTAATCTACTGTTGACCTGTAGCTGTTAATAAAGCTGATTTGTAATGTTTCAGGAGCCATCCTGTTGCAGCTGGCCTTCAATTAGTCATGTCACAGTCTCTCTAAAGCAGTTGTTCACATTGCTTAACAGTTTGGTTTTACAAAGTGGCAGCAGTTGAAGTGATTGTCTGGTTGTTGATTTACCTACTGCAGAGAGCCAGGGCAAGGCCTTAAGTGGGGACTTAAACATAGCTAATTTGTGCTGTGCACCCAGGTGATTGTCACCTTGACACAGGCTGCAGAAGGAATGGCTTCTAATTTTGCAAATGCAATGTGTTTTGCAAGTGGGGTGTGTGTGGAGGGGGGGTGGGAGGGTTGGAGAACCTTTTGACAAGATTACAGGGCTGCTTTTTTTTTTTTTTTTTAAACAGTTTCAAAAGACTAAGTTGGCTGGTTATAGCAAATTTGGACCCCTGAAAATCTCAAAATGAATGTTAAATATTTGGCATTCCTCATTTGCTGACGTGGAGCACTACCCTCAAGTGCTCAGGTATACAGTATATGCTGACAATGACAGTCTCTTGTTTGAACAAGTATCTCCTTTATTCTTTTGTACAGAGAATTTCCCTTTTTGTAATCAATTTTTTTTGTTGGCAAAGTTTTAAATTAAAGTTTTAATCTCTCTAGAATTGTCTGCCTGTCTTGCTAAATCCTGCTAACATTTTGCCTAAGCCTTTGACTTGCGCCTTTCCAGAGTGCTCTAACAATATTGGACAGTCTGCTATCCCCAGTCAGGAGTGTTCAAGAGAACACCCTGTTCTGCCGGTCTTCTTTTGTCACTGAAACTTCTCTTACCAAACTTTCTGACAACCTTTTTTAAATGGCTTTTTCTAGTCTCATTTTTACTTATCACTAGCTTTGATAAGATTCCTCTCCCCCTTGTGGTTGTTTTTTCCTGCTTCTTACCTACCTGATTGCTCTTTTTCATTATCTTCTTGGTGTACTTTCCTCCCGTTTCAGGGATCTATTTTGTAGCTGTATTGTTCTAAGAGACGGATGCACAAAGCTCTTGGGTCAGAGGCAATATCTTTTATTAGACCAACTAAATAGTAGTGAGAAAAATCTTTTTTTTTTTTTTTTTTTTCAAAGATTTGAATTCAAATCTTTGAATTCTCAGCCTGAAAAGGGGTGTGTCTGACTAACCTCATCATCTGCAACCAGCTTACTCACCACCTGGATAAGGAAGATGAGGTTGATGTCATTTATATGGACTTTAGGAAGGCCTTTAACTTGGTGTCCCATGAGGCTCTCAAGGTAAAACTAGGGCACTGAGTGCTCAACAATTCAACAGTCAGATGGGTGGGAAACTAGCTGTGGGGCTGGATGCAGAGAGTACTAATAGATGGATCCATGTTGACCTGGCAGAAGGTAGCCAGTGGGGTCCCCCAGAGTTTGCTACTTGTACCAGTGCTTTTCAACATCTTCATTAATGATCTGGATTTGCAGCTGAAAAGCCCACTAGCAAAGTTTGCCAATGATGCTAAGCTTTGGGGAAGTTTCATAGGTGATAGGGTAGGAAGGGACCTGAGCAGATCATTGAGTCTGACCCCCTGCCATGGCAAGAAAGAGTACCGGGGTCAAATGACCCCAGCAAGGTGATTGTCTAGCTTTGTCTTAAAGACCCCCAGGGTAGGAGCCAGCACCACTTCGCTTGGAAGTTGGTTCCAGATCCTAGCTGCCCTGACCATGAAGTAGCACCTCCTGATGTCTAATCTGAATCCATCCTCTGCCAGCTGGTGACCATTATTTCTAGTCACTCCTGGTAGTGCTCGGGGGAACGGACTCCCCCGATGCCTGCTGGTCCCCTCCGACTCGTTTGTAACAGGCCACTAGATCCCCCCTTGTGGAGGCTAAACAGGTTCAGGTCCTGTAGCCTCTCTTTGTAGGGCCTGCCCTGCTGCCCCCATCATGTGGGTAGCCTTCCTCTGGACCCTCTCCATGTTGTCCACATCCCCTCTGAAGTGCAACACCCAGAACTGGATGCAGTACTCCAGCTGTGGCCTGACCAGTGCCGCATAGAAGGGGAGGATCACCTCCTTGGACCTGCTTGAGATGCATCTGTGGATGCATGACAAGGTGTGGTTGGATAATTCTCTCAAAAAGCTTACCCAGGATCGAGGTAAGACTAATTAACCTATAGTTTCCCGGGTCCTCCTTCCTCCCCTTTTTGGAGATGGGAACCACATTGGCCCTCTTCCAGTCCTCTGGCACCACACCAGAGCACCACGAGCGCTCGTACAGCCGTGCCAGGGGTCCCTCAATGACCTCAGCCAACTCCCTCAGCACTCAGGGGTGGAGATCATCCGGACCAGCTGATTTAAATACATCCAGTGCGGCCACACATCAGAGTAGGTTGATCCAGGCAGACCTAGACAGATTAGTTAGATGGGCAGACCAGAACCAGATGCTGTTCAACACTGAGAAGTGTGAAGCGCTCCACTTAGAGAGGAAAAATATGAAACAAACTTACAGGCTTGGTGCTGCTAGGCTAGCTAGCACCATGTCCAAAAAGGACCTGGGGGTCATAATTGATTTAAAAATGAATATGAGCCACCAGTGTGGTGCTATAGTTAGCAGAACAAACAATACGCTGGCATGCATCAACCAATTCATGGTTCGTGTGACCAGACTCTGGAATAGACTCCCTGTAGGGGTGGTGCAGGCACCTACCCCACATGTCTTCGAAAGGAGACAAGCCCAGCAAGGTGTGCATCCAATATGACCCCTTCAATCTTTCCTGCCCAGAGCAGGGGGGCTGGACTCAATGACCTCATGAGATCCCTCCTAGCCCTAAACTTACGTAAATCTGTATGTGCCCAAAAGCTTGCCAAGAAAGGAATCTTTGTGCTACTCTTTAGTTGGTCTAATAAAAGATATCACCTCTGACTCAAGAGCTTTGTGCACCCCTTTCCTCCTGCTGCAATTCTACAAGAATGGCTCTGGGGATCCCTTTTACCACCAACTTCTGTCAAGCCCAGAAATTCAGCTTTCGTGGTTAATGAGAAATTACCATCAAATCATTTCCATATGAACTACAAGAAAAACTATAGTAGTATGTAGTTAGAAATATAGACCTCAATTCCCCCCACTACACAACCCAGGGACTTCTTACATGCTCCCTAAAATCCATGAACAAGGGAACCCAGATGGACCTATTGTATCTAACCATGGGACCGAACCCTAATTGAGGAAATACCAGGTTTCATCACAACCAGCATACCTACCTCAAGTCTTTTCACCATCTGTAAACTTGAATATCTCTTGTATTGCCTCTGGCATATTCAAATGCACTGTCTGAAACTGCACCAAACCACAGCCTTCCCGGTGTGTTTGTGAGATGCCCACTTTCATAATATTGTTCTCTGTCCCTCGAATTCCTCTTGTTCCTTATCACTAAAGTCAACACGAAGGCAGTGACTGCACCGTTGCTGACGCCTGCCCTATACCACCACTTCCTTTCCCTCTGCTCCTTCCTCTTCCTGCACCCAGGCTGTCACTTATCCCAGCTCACTGCCTTTCGGCCTCGCTTCTGCCTGCCCTGGTCCCAGATCTCTCATTGCAAGAGAGAGGTTTAGGGGTGTTGTGACAAACAGAGTGAAGGCTTCCTCCAGCTTTTTGACCATCGTGCATCACTCCTACCACCTCTCTTCAAAATGCTGTTACCCAAACTAGTCTTCTGCGACAGTGTGCTCATTTAGTTTCCAGCTTGTCGTTCTCCATGGTTAGTTTATACCCCTGGCTGGGTGCGTGCTCTCAGTACAGTTTGTAAGTGGGATCCTTATTCTGAGCGAATGACTGAGGAGCTGAACCTGTTGCACTTCATTTTCCCACTGCCTCACCATTGTTTTAGTTCTGGGTTTCATAGCTCACATGGGGGATATTTTTCCGTTTGGGGGGGCTCTTGCTCAGCATGGCAGGGTAGGAGAGACTTTGATGTCTATACATATATCTTGTTCTTGGGATGGGGAAGATGAAAGTACATTTGCCTAATATACAAGGCAGTGAACCAGATTTTGAGCTGCATTAATTTACCGCCTCTGTCATAGACTTCCTAGGTGGCTTCATTTTGCTGTACCTCAGTTCCTCATCTGTAAAATGGCAGCAAGTTATTTTCTCCTGCTCTGGGTAATTGCACTCTGAGTATGCACAGATGGGTAGAGAGTGTGGCGAGTGTGTATGTCGGGGGAAGATAGTGGGACCCTGTTAACACTACCATAATAGGGGGGAATAAATGGCTTTTTGTGAACGCTGTTTACGATCAGCCTCTTCTCACTGTGTCAGAGATGCAAGCAATTGGGATAGTTCATTTGAAATCTGGAATGCTGAGGCTCTACTATAATTTGATTAATGAAATGGAAGTACATGCATATTAAGTGGAAGTACTTATGGCTAAAGGAGAATTGGCATTTGTTGGAAATGCTCTTGCTTATGGTTATTCCTATGGGCTTTTCCCAAATTTCAGAGAGTTCTAGTGAACATCTGCAATACTGTTTTTTTGTATTTTGGGTTTTTTTTGGGGGGGGGGCCCTTCCCTCCTCTACTTGCTCTGCAGCAGGAACACTTCCAACTACGATTGGGAGAAATAAGTTATACCATCAAAAGTAACATAAAGACAGGCACAATCTTAAGAATATTCACAGTTCATGGATTATTTAACATCCGTTTTTGTGACTAAGACTTTATCTCCTGATATTTGAATAAGTCTGCTATTTGGGGCCTGATTATTTTTTCTATTATTATTATTAGTAATGTTATAATACTTCCCCACCCCAGAAATGCTCCCAGTTGCTTTGAAAAATTAGATCCCTGGCCTTGGAAGTAGGCAAAGCTGGAACCACCCAAATAAAGGCCATCTGAAAAATTGTACTAGAATGTTTTGAAAAGCAGGCTTGGGTTTGAGCGTATATTGAATATTACGGAGACGTGGTCATCTTGGAAAAGTATAAGCTGAAAATAGGGATGGCTGTTCTGGTGATAGTGATTTTTATTTTTCTTCAATTGCAAGTAATGGCATAATATGGCAATGAGGGTATAACTGCTACAAATTAGCTCCTTTTTCTCTTCAAAAATAGTTTCTCTTATTTTGAAAGGGGCATTTTTTTTAAAGAGAGCCCACTGACTTTGAAGTGGAAAAAATTGCATCAGAAGGTAGGCATCCTTAAAATCATTCACTGTCACTAATGTCCCTATTTCCATCACTGAAGACTGCCATTGCTGGTGCTCCTTGTCCATAGTCTGCCATCATAAAAACTTTTTCTCTCCCTTTGTCAGATGATTAATGCTAATGTTTTGCCTCATGACTGTGGAAAAATGTGTGCTGAATACTCAGTGTTCCCCATGCACTTTATAGCTCCGCTTCTTCCTAAACAAAGGTATCTGCTACTCCTTTGTGCCTACTTTGCCCCTAGCACAAGAATAGCAGTCACTAGACCTGGACACCATGGGGTTTCTACCATATTAAGCTATTGCTGCTTTTAAGCATTGCAAAGCTTGGAACAGCTGCAAGGAAGTGTGGACCTGGAACAGCCTCTTATTTTCAGCTGCATCATCTGGGGAGAAGGGTCAAGCAGAGCTTGGCTTGCGATGTTTTAAGTCTGTCATGTGGGATACAAATCCCAACTCATGAGACTACAAATAGGGTTATATGATCTCGCTCCTGCTTGGGCAAAGTTCAGTGCATGCAGGACTGGAGGATATGAAAGAACATTAGGCTTAATAAAGTAGCAATTGTGAAGCAATCCATCTCCTGTCAGACTGGCAGGAGAGGATCTGTGTTTTCTAAAAATATACACGGCTGGGACCAGCGAAGGGGCAGACGCTGTCCATCAGTTTGTTTGTTTACAGACCAAAAGATGATTTTAAATCTTCATGTTTCAGCAAACGTTAAAGGCTTAGAAATGCCTATGTCTTTCTGTTCAGAAATAGCCAAGGCTTCCATTCTCTTTCCCCTCCCCAAAGGAGGGTAGACATCACACAGCATCTTTTTGTACTTCGTAATGGACTTGGACAACAGGCACCACCCCCACCCCAAATCTAGGACTGAGTTGTGACTGTGCCACTATGTTCTGTGCTATTCCAAGCAGGGATTTGATTTACCCTGAGTATGGTCTACACTTACTGTTAGCTGTTGTGAAAAGAAAATGAAGGCTGCATTGTTGCTGCATTGGCTTCCTCATCCATGATCTCATATTGAAGCTGGCTCATCCAGAACAAGGCATTATCTAGATGACTTGCTGATGGAAACTTCTCTAGATGCAGACTAAGGGCAGGGCTACAGTGCAGTGGCAGACTGCTGCGTGGTGTTGTGGAGGAACCAAGGCACGTGCACCTCTCCTTGCTCCTCCCCATTTATGTCAACCTCAGAAATGAGGTGTGAGGATGCTTGGGGGAGCCCAAAGCTGCTGCTCTTGAGCATGCAAGAAACCCAGGTCTTGAGTGTGGTGCCAGGGTGCCCTCACTGCCTGGGACTGACATATCCAGAGTCGGGGGCAGTGGGTGGTCTTACATGTTTGGCAGTATGACTGGGCTCTCTGCTACTGCCATGTAGACATGCGTTTAAGGCTAGTTGGCATGTCTTAGTTATGCAAATAGTCAGGAAGTTGCAGGGGCTCCCCCCCACCTTCAAACTGCAATGTGAGAATATTTTGTTGTTAAAATTTTCCCTTTCTGGGTAAGAAAAAAAATGTCTAAGTCAAGGATCCTCCTCCAATATTCAGGAGCCAGCATCTCCCTAGGGCAAAATGCTGCCCGCAGGCCAGCTGCGGCCTGCCAGGCCATTCTATCTGCCCCACGGGGCTCCTAAAAAATTTAGAAAATCAATATTTATCTGCCCTTGGCTGCCTGTCATGCAGCCCTTGATGGCTTGCCAAAACTCAGTAAACGGCCCTCCATCTGAAATAATTCCCCACCCCTGCCCTAGAGCCTTGAGTGACTATTGGTATACCGGTTCCTTCGACCCCTGTTGTGCTACCGCTAGAAACAGAGGTTTAGGAGGGAATGAAAGCGGGAGCAGATGTTCTCGTGATGCACTTCCACAAGATGGCAGGGATTGTGCCAGACCTAGTCCCTTGCAGTGTTTCTGCTGAAATCTGGTGTGAACAACTAGTGACTGCGTAGCACAGTGAAACCAAAGCTGTCTTTACCTTGGAGCTCTGTCCTAGCTAAATTCAAATCTAAACGCTGCCTGTGTCTCTTTCAAAGGGCAGATTTGCTCCCGTGGTTGTACTAGCTTCACATTTTGCTGGAGTTCACCATGGTGTTTTTAGCAGATAGCCATGAATGCCTTGTGCCTCCTGAGGCTGGGCGGGGCACGGTGGCAGTGAGTGGGGCCTGCCCGCAGGCAGCAGTGGTGGCGGCAGCAGGGCATGGTGGTGGCGAGTGGGGACCACAGTGGTGTAGGCGGTGGGGATGGCAAGCACCGACTGCCTGCTGACAGCCCTGGCAGCGTCGGCCAATGTCAGGGGCTGCACATGCACCCGTGTGCACCCCTATGCGTCGCCAGTGCAGGTAGTAGTTTCCCCTGGAGGAAATGGCAGCTCGCGAGAGGCTGGTACCTCAAAGAAGTCAGAGCGGGCAAAGGTAAAGGTGAAGTTACACCAATGGAGATGCACTGATTCAGCAAATCAACCCGTTAGCCTTTCCCTGTGGGAGTCCTAGGAAGCTCGTCCTGAAGCCCTTGCTGCCCTTCCGTATTCCTGGAGGTGCTGGAGAGTACAATTTGCTTTTCTCTGTGTCTGTGGGGGTAAAGATGGCCCACAATATGCAAAGAAGAAACAAAGCTTCTTCTCAGTTCCATGTGCTAGATGTTTCTGGGTAAATAGTAGGCTTATTGAAGTAGCAAGAATCGGCAAAGTGAGAAGGTTCTTGACATGATTTGATGTGGATGAGCGACTCTCAGTCTGTTGTGACACTGAAACTGTGTTTGTCAGTCACAGTAAGGAGTCTGTCACAGCTAGCTTGTACTATAGAGTGGCTTTAAGGAAGCTGGTGGCATCTGCAAGGGAGAGCACTGTTTTGCTGGTCTCTGCTCTTGCTGTTTTATGTCCCTTTGATGGGGCCAATGTTCTGCTGAAATCCCAGTGAAATAGTATGCTGTGACTGGTACAAAGGTAATGCTCAAGGCGCAGTTTCCTTCCTGCATGACCACTGTCTGAAAAAGTGATGTTTTGCATTGCTGGCTGAGCAAAAGAAACATCGCTGCTTCCAAATAGGATGCGCACATTCGTTATGGTCGACTTGCATGAGTTTTTCCCCCAGCTACCACAAAACATTTCCTTTCAAGGTGTCTGAATCCCTCTCAACTCTTTTAAAATAAAATTGGGCATATTCCAAAATTAAACCATTTGGAAATGAAAATGTTGAAATGTTGCCAGAATGTCACCACATGAAACATTCTGGCATTTCCAAATCTTCGTTCCCCCAGCTCTGACTGAATTCAACCTGGATTTACAAATAGTTTCCATTTCCCTGCAACCACATTTTTCAACAAATAAATTAGTTGACCAAATATTTTTGCTGGTCCTACCTAGCAAAGGTATAGCTATGAATCATGGTGCCCTCGGCAGAAATGCTGAGAACGTGTGGGCGCTGGTGCTGAGCTCTGGAGAGCAGGGAGGGGGGTTGGAAATGGAGGGAGGGAGCACGCTGAATGCAGGAAAGGATGAAGGCAATCAGGACTCATCGTAGAGATGATACCTTTTATTAGACCAACAAGATTTTTGCAAAAAAAAAATCTTTTAATTGCAAGCTTTCAGGCACAAACACCCTTCATCAGGTATTGGAGAAAAGATTGTAAACATTCTCCTGGGTAGAAATTAAAGGTTCATATTTCATAGGATTTCACAGAGGAGTCAATAGATGGAAAACTCCTCTGGGCAATCAGCTCATCGCTGGTATGGAGCCTCTCACCTCCTGTGAGGAGCTGTGATGATGCAAATTACCTTGAAACAAAGGCAGGAGCAGGATTTCAGGTTTCAGGTGGTTACAGTTGCTTCCTGCTTGGGAAAATATGAAGATTTCATTACAAAAATCAGCTAAAATTTGATATCTTCCACGTGTCGGGTATCCAGGTTGTAGCCATATTGGTCTAGAGGAAACGGCAATCAGGACTCATAGTAGAGATTATGTCTTTTATTAGACCAAGAAGATTTTTGCAAAAATATTTCTTTAATTGCAAGCTTTTGGGCACAAATGCACAAAAAGGAGAAAAAGGATGAAAGCGCACGAGCTGCTGAATGCAGGCTGCTGCGGCTGTGGTGTGAGCTCTATAGGCGGACACAATTCTGGTCCTTCCTCTCAATTGGTACGTGGGGCTGGTCCCCTGTTCATCCACCTCTCGTTATATGGTTACTACTTAGGACAAGGGTGGATCCAGAATGGGCGCAGTGGTGCAGTTGTACCCCTCATTTGGATTGAATCACACCATGGGAGTCTCAAGGGACTTTTTAAAGTCCCTAAAGCAGGTGAAAATCCTCTCCCCCTTCCTCTTCCTGCTCAAAGGCATGGCCCCTCCCCACGTGCCTCTCTCTGCTGAGCCAGGGGCAGGGGAGCAGGAGAGCCTTTCTTGCCTACTTCATCCTTCTGCTGGGGATGGGGACAATGGCAACAAGGGTGCTCTGAGCAGCGTGGGGGAACTACTCTCCCATCATTGCTCTGCTGCTGTCCCCTCCCTAGCCCCCTACTCCACCAGGCTGACTCTGGAGCCTCCTCTCCCTGAGCAGTGGAAAAAGCAGAAGGAATGGGGGATGGGGAGGTGTCTCTGAGCGGGAAGGGGAAGAGATGGGGATTTTCACCTGCTTTAGGGACTTAAAGTTTGCCCACACTGGCGGGGGGAAGGGGGGGCAGGAGGTGTAACCAGTGCTGCATTGTGGGTTGCTGGAAATCCTGGATCTGCCACTAACTCAGGACAATAGGTGGTTAGCACACAGTCCTAAGGTTGCTCTTCCACCCAAATCTCTGAGCAAACCTTATGCTGATGTTGACTTCATCTCTCTCCCATTCAGAACAAGAGCCTTGTGAGTGCATCTCCCCAGTTGCTGCTTTTCAGCCTTTCTCTCTCCATTCTCACATTGCCACGTCTTTCTCTCAACTACCGTTTATTATCTGTATTGCTCGAAGGCCCTAGCCAAGAGCAGTGCCGCATCATAGCAGGCGCTATGCAGCAACATAGAAAGAGCTCTTCACCTTTTCCACATACCACTTGAGCTCCCTGGACTGTGAAGCACAAGTTCAGGCAGTTCTAATCCTGCCTTTGTTTTTCTTAAGGAAGATGATTGTAATGAACTTAGAATTTCACCCCACAATGTCACCTCCGACCTGGGACCAAACTTGGAAAATTTCAGCCTAAATGGAATGTATTTTGCTGCTTCAGTTAGTGTATAAGGTGCATTTCTAGAGTAACCCAGTTAACTACCCCTCTCTCCTGTATTGTTCAGGTATAAGTGGAAGAAGCCCAAGGGTAGACTGTAATAGGAGTTTAACCTCAGCTCTAGCGTATAATACCCATGCGTGGCGTTCTGTATGGCTGCTGCTGCGGCTTGATGGATTGGGACATGCAGAAGGAGAGGACAGACTGTGTACTACCGATGCATCTCCCATGAAAGCAGTCACGGGGATCACAGCCATCTGATTTCTATTCAGAACCCTGAAGTTTGAACGAAATACCCCAGGGACTGCTTATCCATTGCCTAGGAGGGCGGCTGCTCTCCATAGAGAGACTGTGCCTGCCTAGTGGAGTCTTTCTGTATACAGCAACTATCTTCTTGGGTAATGGACAACAAAAGCAGCTGTTTAGCCACCCCTGGTTAGAATCGGGCCATGTCCCCTGTAAAGAAGACTGAGGGACAAACTCTGCACTTTCTTTCCCCAACTCTCTGCCTCTCCCACACCCCTGGTTCTAATGGATATGCTGCATCCAAGAGGGAAACATCAAGAGAAATTTGAATGTCTAAAATCAGAGCCTTGAAAATGCTGTTGTTTTGACCTTCCTGGGCAAGACGAGCATGGCACAGAGGGGAAAAAAAAAAGTTCTGTATCAGTAGCATGTATGGTATGGTGATATAGCTTTTGAAGGTCTAGTAAACCTCTAAGAAATGTATCGTGGTCTAATCTCCTGAAACCAGGCAGATAACAATAGACGCCACTGTTTTATTTTTTGCTCGAGTAACTAAATGGCTAGGGAGTGTTCTAGCTGGCTGAAAACCCTATAATGCAAAGTCTTAAAGACAGCTCTATAAGTGCTATTAGATCGCAGCTCACCAGGGCTGAGTAATTACCAGATAATTTAATGCCAATGCAAACAAAATAAGCTCATGCATTTCCTCCCCTATAGAAATGCTGTGACCTTCAGGTCCTACTCTACTAGGTCCTCAAAGTCATTGCATAGCTTCTTTTGTCCCCTGGTGAATCTTAAATGAGATCAATAGCTTTCTCGGAGAGCCATAACAAAAGCCACTTGCTCCACAGAGCTGCCTTCTGAAGCTGCAAGCAATATTGAGTAAATGCTGCTGAGAAGGAGGATTTTCACTGTTGCCTCATCTAGTCACAATAAGCCCAGCTAATAAAGATAAGGCCCTCAATAAGTAGCAGAAGACAATGAGCAGGGAGATGCGTTAAGGAAAACAGCAGTTATTAGGGATGATCAACAGCCTCTTTGTTAAAGGGAGACTGGGTTGCCTTGTGTGAGAGCGCTGTTTTCAAGAGCTGCTGGACTCACAACCAAAGGGATCTGTGATTACTCTTGTGTGTGTGTGTGTGTGTGTATAGCAAGGCTGCAGAAGAATAAGCAACCCCCTGCTGCCAAGCCGGGATGCTGTCAACCCTGAGACCCCCCGCACAAGGGAGCACTTTTAGGGGTGAAAATAAGTCCATCTCTGTGTAGTCCTAAAGTGTCACGGTTATCGACACTGTTGGAAGGAGCTGAATTCCAGTGTTGGAGCTTGTTGCCCATGGGGTTGTTCCTGATTATCGCTACCTGCGGATGCTCATGGAGTAAATTGGATCAGTTAATCAGGGATGTGTAGACAAATCCTTAGTGATGGTACATGGGACATCAAATCAGGAACACTTTCTACCCAGAGCAACATCCTCACTGATGTCCAGGACAGAGTTGCCCTCAGGGAAAACTGTTGCCCTCGTACCCCATAAAAATAAGAGGTTAAGGTACTTTGTGTTTAAAACTCTGCTCAGAGTGATTTCAAAGCAAGGAAGGATAATAATTAACTACTGTATTGGGACTTCTGTGCTTGTGGGCTCAATTCCTGAGTCTGCCCCAGATTTTCTGTCTGGATCTTAAACAGGTCACATAATTTCCCTGTGCCTCGATACTCCAACTGCATCACGGAGACAATGCTACTACTGCCTTTCCCACACCTGTTGTCCTGCTTATTTAAATGATAAGCTCTTCAGGGCTACCTCACTGTGCGATTGTGCAGTGCCTAATGCCCTGAGACCCTTCAGTTATGCCTCTGGGTACAAATGTAAAACAAGTGATTATTAATAACAACAGCAACAGTTCAAATTCTGTGCCTAATTACATTCCTGACTGCTCTGAGACTGCACGGAGTCTCAAGCTTCAAATTCTCTCTCTCAGCAACTTATGCTCGGCTGCTATTGACTTTGGTGAGAGCTGTACGTACACACCGGTGGGGGGAACTTGACCTCTCTGTAAACCATCAGAGGATTCGGGTCAAAGACCAAAGTGATGAACAACGCCAATGTGGGGAACGTTATGGGTTGCTTAGGGAAACCTGGAGGAGCATTAAAGATGAGATTCTGGTGGGGCGTATTCAGTAAACCTGAACTAGGTTGAAAGCCTGGCTACAATTAGCAGACAACAGGGAAGGAGATCTTCAGAAAGAGGCTTAACATTCAGACAATAAGACATGACTTTGCTGTTTAATGTGTGTCCTGGGAGCATACTGAGGCATGAAGCAAAGCTGAGTATTTCCAGTTCATTGAAGAACTGCATAATCATTAATCAGTACGAGCTGACTGCACCATAGGCTAAACTAGAGCGTTGTGCTGAGATTAGTGGACAGGTTCTTGAAGGAAAAGGAGCATGTCATATCTGAATATTTAAATATACATATATATTAAATGTCTGCACATGATATGGTCCCTTTGATACTAGTGATATCTCAGGAGTAGCTCAGACAGGACCAGAAAAGATGAGCAGCTCTGTCTTACTTGAGCTGAGGAGACAATGATGCTCTTAATATTGAGAGGGATTGAATCACATATGCATACTAATGCATTATAAAACACCCAGTGGCAGCCTGCAAGTTCCAGTTTTAAAAGGGAAGCAATCCCCCCTCAGCAGTGATAAAGGAACAGATGCATTATCAGCCAGAAACACCAGAGTGACTGAGTTTGGGGGCCAGATTCCCAGAAGGGCTTAGCACCCAGCAGCAGCTCTAGATGGGCCCAAAATGCTCAGCCACTCATAGGCTGGAGACTGAAAGAAGGTTTTGCGGATGTTTAAAGGCATTCAACACTTTGGGGTTTGGAGGGAGATAGATCAGGCAGCAAATGTGAGACCTCCACCCAGAGACTTATGGCAGGGAGCAGGTGAGGCCTGGGTAGGAGACCAGGACATGCGTGTCTGAAATGCCAGCCAGGATTCTGCTCTGTCCTGCAAGCAGACAACTCCAAACACGGTCTTCTCTTATTTTTATCCCTCATGCTTTCACCTCTGAGTATTTCCTCCAGAGGTCTGAATGGCAAGTTTTGCACTGTGGGGTTGGTGCCGCACTCACCCACCCCTAGTGACACGGTTGGTTTCCTTTCCCTTTTAACCTGGTCTAAACTAGCCAGAAAAACAGACAGAGCAGCAAGAATACAGAATAATAATAATACGTAAATAAATAATACAGTAATAATGTAGAAGAAAGGTCTCTTAGGCAAGATTCAGAACAGGCAACTAACACCCATGTTCTGGCCCTGGCTCTAACACAGATGTACTGTGCAATCCTGTGAAAAAATTATGATTCTCTCTGCCTGTATTTTCCCACCAATAGTGATATTCATGTATCTATTTCATAGGAGCGAGCGTGGTAAGGAGTAAATCATGTTTTTGACATGGCAAGTTGCTGGATGCTAAATATTTAGATTATAAAATCTAACTAGGATTAGGATTATGTAGGGTTTAACATCTGGGGGACAGGGAAGATAAGGACTTTTCTATATACTGGGGAAATTTCCTAGACATCCCACTTATAGTCCCCAGCCAATTTATTGGGCATGTGGGTTTTTAATAGTATGTCTAAACCAGTGATTCTCAAGCAGAGCTGGGATTTTCCAAGGGGTGCCTTGAGTCCATTAAGGGGTGCCTTGAGTTTCTAAGGGTTGAGAACCACTGGTCTAAATAATGAGAGCTGAAATAAAATACAAATGCCATTTAGGGCACGTTTACATGCCTATGGCGCTGTTGTTACTGCGACCTCATTTAGGGCGCAGTAACTACTTCCTTAGTACAGTATGGGCTGTAATTGCGCCGTCATTTAGTACTTCCAAAAGGTACTAAATGACGGTGCAATGATGTCATTTAGTACTTCCGTAAGGAAGTACTAAATGACAGTGTAATTATAGCCCATACTGTGGCGTGCCAGCGGCGCATGGTTATTTTTAGCGGCTACGTCACTATAGCAACATGCTATAACAAGAAAGCATGTTGCTATGGTGACATAGCTCCAACATCATGGGTTGTGCCCTCCGATGCTACATCGCCGTAGTGTGTTGGT
Source organism: Crocodylus siamensis (assembly GCF_052110815.1). NCBI lineage: Eukaryota > Metazoa > Chordata > Crocodylia > Crocodylidae > Crocodylus > Crocodylus siamensis. Next base: position 240,191,527 of record NC_143397.1, on the reverse strand, counting down.
AGAGTGCCAGGGTCACATGTCAAGTATTGGGCTAACTCCCTGCTGAAAATAGCAAACCAATGAAAAAACTGCTTTCTCCAGCTGCAAATAGCGTGCTTCTTCCATGACTAGAGCTTGTCATACATCAGTCATTCAGTTGATACCTCCTTCCCCTCCAGTGCTTGTAATAATCCAGTTGAGATATGGTTCAACTGCCTAACACTTTGGAAACACTGCCTTATCTTTTGTGTTGCTTTTTCCTCCTCCTGGTTCATTTTTTTTCTCTTCTTATAAATTCTATTTCTCTGAATTCATTTGATTTTTCTGTTGTTGTCATGAAAGCATTTCAGCATTATGTTCCAGAACCATGAAATCCACCCATTATAACCAATCCCCAGAAGTGTGAAATTAACTATAGGATTCTATAGCCGCATCTTCCTGAATCTGTATTAGTGCTTTCTTTAGGATACACCATACAAATCAGACACCCACTCTGAAGAATTTGTCTTCAATGGAAAAAAGGAATGCTTTTAACTTGTGGTAAAGACCCACTGACTTGGATAAAAACTATAAATGGCTTTATCCTCCGTAGGATATTGTTTCCTGTTAATTACCAGGTGTTTGTTAATATGAGTTAAGAACACACCCTTTTAACTGGTGACAGCAGGGCCTAAAGAACACAAGAGATAAGAAGAGGGACCAGCACTTTCAGTGTTGTATATTAAGAGACTCTCAAAAATACAATTTATAAAAATAATTTGAACAACTGCTGTAAATTGCTATTTTATTTGTAGACATCCATATAGCTCAAGGCCAGAAAAGATTATTATGACCAATTACTCTCAACTCCTTCATAACAGGTATGTACAATATGGTGTGTACTGTTAGATACTGTGATGAGATAGGACATCTAAGAACCTGTGTAGACTATGGCCCCTGCCAGACGCACAAATAAAGGTACGGTAGGATCTTAGTCGTGATCCATACAATCGCATTCCTGCCATGATATATGTACAAGGCAGAAAACATGATTGTGGGATCATAGAATCATAGCGACATAGAAAGTTAGGGCTGAAAGGGATCTCAGGAGGTCACGTGTAGTTCAAGCCCCTGCTCAATGCAGGACCATCCCCAACTAGATCATCCCAGTCAAGGCTTTGTCTAGCTGGGTCTTAAAAACCTCCAAGGATGGAGCTTCCACCACCTCTCTGGGTAACCTGTTCCAGTGGTTTACTACCTTCCTAGTGAGAAAGTTTTTCCTACTATCTAACTTAAACACCCCTTGCTGCAACTTGAGACCATTGTATCTTGTTCTCTCAGCTGCCACCACTGAGAACAATCTCACCGGTTCCCAATCTGTGGTATGCGTACCACCAGCAGTATGCAGACAACTTGTCAGTGGTACGTGTTAACAGTTTTATTATAATTACTTTATATGATAAAAATTTCTTGGTGGTACTTAAGGTTGAACTGAAAAATTTGCTGGTGGTACTTAAGGTTGTATTGCTTTAAATTGGTGATGCGCAGCCTGTCAGAGTTTGGGAACTGCTGGAACTCCATCCTCTTCATAATCACCCTTCAGGTAGTTGAAGGCTACTATTAAATCCCTTCTCAGTCTTCTTTTCTTCAGACTAAATAAGCCCATAAGTCATGTGCCCCAGTCCCTTAACTATTTTCATTGCCCTCTGTTGGACTCTCTCCAATTCGTCCACATCCTTTCTGTAGGAGGGGGCCCCAAACTGGACACAGTACTGCGGATGTGGCCTCACCAGTGCTAAATAGAGGGGAAGAATCACTTCCCTTGATCTGTTGGCAACTTTCCTACTAATGCAACCAGTATGCTGTTACCCTTCTTTGCAACAATGGCACACTGTTTGCTCAGATTCAGCTTATTGGCCACTGTAAGCCCAGTCTTTTTCTGCAGAGTTGCTGCTTAGCTAGTTGGTCCCCCTCCTGCACCGGTGCATGGGATTGTTGTGTCCTAAGTACAGGCCTCTGCACTTCTCCTTATGGAACCTCATTAGTTTTCTTTTGGTCCAATCCTCCAATTTGTCATGGCCACTCTGAGTCCTAGCCCTACCCTCCATTGTATCTCCTTTTCCCCCCAGCTTGGGGGGAAACTCGCTGAGGGTGCACTCGATGCCACCTTCCAGGTCGTTGATGAAGATATTGAACAAAACTGGCTCCAGGATTGACTCCTGGGGCACTCCACTTAATAGCTGCCAACTAGACATCAAGACATTGATTACCCTTTGAGCACGACTGCCCAGCCAACTTTCTATCCACCTTACAGCCCATTCATCCAACCTATACTTCCTTAGCTTGTTTGTGAAAATGTCTGGGGAGATTATACCAAAAACCTTGTTAAAGTCGAGGTACATCATGTCCACTGCTCTTTTCATATCCACTAAGCCAGTCATCTCATCACAGAAACCAATCAGGTTGGTCAGGCATGATTTGCCCTTGGTGAATCCATACTGGCTATTCCTAATCACTTTCTCCTCCCATTACTTAGAAATAGATTTCTTGAGGACATGCTTCAGGATCTTTTCAGGCATCACATCCGGCCCCGTGGCCTTGTATATATCCAGCTTTTCTAAACAGTCCCTAACTTGTTCTTTCACCAAAGCTGGCTGGTTACCTCCCCCCAAACTATACTGCCTGGTACAGTAGTCTGGGAATTCACTTTGCCTGTGAAAGACAGAGGTGGAAAAGGCATTGAGTACCTCAGCCTTTTTTGCATCATCTCATTAGGTGGCCTCCCATTTTCAGTAAGGGACCCACATTTTTCCTGATTTTCCTCCTGTTGCTGACATACCTGTAGAAACACTACTTGTTTCCCTTCATATCCTTTGCTAGCTGCAACTCTAATTGCACTTTGACCTTCCTGATTTCATCCCCGCATGCCTGAGTAATACGCTTATACTCCTCCCTAGTCATTTGTCCAAGTTTCCACTTCTTGTAAGCTTCCTTTTTGTGTTTCAGCTCACTGAAGAGTTCTCTGCTAAGCCAACCTGGTCTTTTGCCATACTTGCTAGTCTTCCTGGACATCAGGATGGTTGGGATCAAGCATCAGAACCTATTGTGTCTTAATGCTGGTGCAGGGGGAACCCAGGCCCCCCCTACACCAGCAAGTAGCAAGCTTCTGCAGCTGGGAGCTCCCAGCTGAAGTGGCTCAAAGCCATGGGACTGCACTATGTGCTCCTGCAACTGGGAGTCCTATCAGCTCTGGGATCCCAGCTGCAGGATCCCATGGTGAACCCCCATGGCTGGGAGCCCCAACAGCTGAGGGCTTCCAGCCTTGGGAGCACACCTGGCCACACATTCAATTAATGGTGTCACAGGGACCAGTCACAAAGTTATTGCACATTTTTTGTAGAATAAATTTGTGGCTTATTCCTTGTTTTATGATGCCATTAATTGCTTTAACATGTGGCCAGATTACAACTTAAATGTGATTAACTGGTTAATCACATCTTAAGTGTAAAGTGGCAGGGGCCTAATAATATGAAATACGTTCAGTGTTGCTGTTACTATAAAAAGAGTGTGATTTCCAGAGCAAATGAAAATCCGAAGTCCCAGCCCCAGGGAACTTGCCACATTACTCTAGATGTGATGTTTGGTATTTTCAGAATTTTAGAAGCATCTAGGTTTCGCAGAATTGCTGCTATAAGATCTTTCTGGCAATTGGTGCTGATGGGGTTTATAAAATTTCTTCCCGAATGCTTTTCATCATTGGTGAAAAATGTAATCACACTTCTTTAATTAAAGAGACAAAGAATTACGGCAGAGGAAAAGAAACAGGTTTTAGAATTAAGATATGGATACCTATGAAATAGTCACATATAGATAGTAGTTTCAAGCTTTGTATCTTCTGGAGGCTGCATTCCCTAGAGGGCAACATTATCATGCTTTAGAGAGAATAATAGAGATGATAACCTCTCTCCCATGTGTCCTCTGGAGAGCAACTTGAACATGTACTCATGCAGACATGGGTACATACATAAATGCATTTGCCTAAGCCGATGTAGCATATTGCAACCAACAGAGCGGTGCTAACTTTAAAATTGTGGCATTACAGGTAGTTGGATGTACCTGTACTTGGGAAATTCATTCAATTGGCAATAGTAGGTCTGGGGAAAAAATGACATTACTTACATTGTAGTTGCTGTAGGCAATCTTCACTGTAAGATGGAAGAAGAGAGGGCATCTGACCATATACATTTAAAGCAGGGATGTTCAGCTGGTGGCCCGTGGGCTGCATCCAGCCCCTGAGCAGTTAAATTGTAGACCTTGGGTTTCCAGTCCAGCTGCTGCCGCCGTCACCAGTGTCCATACTTTCTTTCCCTCCTCCGGCTTACATTTCCTGCCCCTGACCCGCATCACCAAGTGGCTTGGGGGAACCTGGGGACCCTGCACAGTGTAATGTGGCGGTGGGGGGAGGTGCCCATCACATTGTGTGGAGGAGCCCGCATGAAGCCCAGGGACTGTGTACCCTGTGGCTGAGGGTCCTGGAGCCTCTGGCCATCAGAAGCTGGACAGCCCAGCTTTAAAGAACAATGTTTTTAAGTTCACAAGGATGTAGATGTTTCTCTTCCCTTGCACTTCAGTATCTCCAGGATGAATGTGTCACCACTATGCCCCCGCTAGAGAAATTCCTCATATATGCTATACCCTGAAAGGATGTAGTGTAGCTGCCCAGTGGACACATTGCTAAGCATCGCAAGAGACTTTTTGGTGTTTAACCAGCAGTGCACTAAAGCTATTACGTTACATCTTTTTAGGGTGTAATGCATGGGGAGCAGACTGCCATACCTTACTGCTGTGCTCCCTAACTAACATGCTTTCTTGACACTATAGATGTTATACATCAGCACTGTAGTCACTGCTGACCTGAGGTAGCTTTAAACAAGCTGGCTCAGGTCTTGGTAGCTATTTAGACATTGCAGAATGGAATACAGTGTAGGTGGCAAAACCTACCCAAGAAGCAGTGTAAACACTTGAGCAGTAGCTAGATGGCCACCAGTACCCCAGCTAGCTTCCTGAAAGTGGGCTTGGGCATGTCTCCACTAATACTACAATTACAGCAGTGTAAATATGTATATACACACATCTGACACTGCTGTTTTTGAGTGCTGGCAGACCACCATTTAACCACACCATTGAAAAGTGGCATTAGGAAGGGAATGAGAGCGTTAAAAGGAAATGGAGCAGCCAGTGTCTGCTTTGGAGGGGAAATACAAGAGCAGAGGAGGGCAATTATTTTGGGCGGAGGCCTGATGACCCAGTTTTGGCAAGTTGTTGAGGGCTGCGTGGGTAGCCCCGCCCCTTGACAGGTGCCTCATTCCCTGGTCACCATGTTGGGACCAATAGTCCAATATCTTGGGACCAATGTCCCAGGGCCAGCACCGGTGGAGCCCAGAGCGGGGCTGGCTGAGCAGGGATCTGTGGAGCTGGGCTGGGTTGCACCAGCAGGGAGAGGGGGGAGCCGGCCCGGCTCCATAGAGCCTGCTACCCTGCTCTGGGCCCCGCTGGCGCTGGCCCTGGGAGACACCAGTGAGGGCCCTGTGCTCCCACTGGCTCCTTGCCCGCTCACTCCCAGTGTCCCCCAGCCCCACGGTACAGGCGGGGGCCAGCGCATAGCCCCAACCCCCTGCTCACTGAAAAGGAAGGAGCTGGTGCAGAGCATGTGGAAAAGTGGCCCCTCGCCCACCCTGTGGCTGGCACTCCCTGCTGCAACCACTCGCAGCCCATGCGGGGTTGTCTTGAGCAGGTACAGGCAGCCCCAGGTGGGTTGCAAATGGCTGCAGTGCAGGGCGCTGGCCATAGGGCAGGCAAGGGGCCGCTTTCCTCCCCCCACACTCAGCACCAGCTTTTCTGCTGCTGCCCGCCTGGAGCTTGTGCACTGGGCAGCCCAGAAGCAGGGGTGGCAAACTGCCGGGTGCGGCAAGCCGGGGGGGGGGCAGCAGCAGCTGCTGGCACCACGGTGCAGCCCCAACAGGTGAGCTTGGAGCCAGTGCGGGGCCCGGGTTGGCTGGGTTACAAGCTGGTGCTGAGCATGGGAAAAGCAGCCCCTCACCCGCCCCATGGCTAGTGCCCCCTGCTGCAGCCACTTGCAGCCCACCTGGGGCTGCCTGTACCTCCTCAGGACAGCCCTGCACGGGCTGCAAGCGGCTGCAGCAGGGCATGCCAACCACTGGGTGGGTAAGGGGGCGCTTTTCCCCATGCTCAGCTTATCACTGGGTTCCCTCCCTGCCTGTGGTCCTTCCCTGGCCTTCCCCCGACCCTTACCTAAGCTTCCTGCGCCTGGGCAGCCGCACAGTCCCAGGCGAGAAGCCCCTGCTGGGGCTTCTGACTGGGGAGGGGCAGGTCTGGCTGGGCCCTGGTGTTGCAGGAGCCCACCAGGGCTTCCCCTGGGTCCTGCTGCCCCTGGTTCCTGTCATTTTTGACAGGAACCAAGGGCAGATAAATATTTTCTGAATCTTTTAGGGCCCCGTGGGCTGGATAAAATGGCCTCGCCAGCCCTATTCAGCCTGTGGGCCATATTTGCCCACCCCTGTACAAGAGGATATCTATAACAGGGAACCCTAGCCCTATCACCAGAAGACCGGTTGGCCCCTTTAAGGCCAGAACTTTCTGTGCACAGAGTGCTGGTAAGGCGGGGGTTAAAAACTGAGCCTGGCCAGCTAGTAAGTTGGCTGGAAGGGGCAGGCCAGGACTATAAAAACCCAGGGCTGTGCAGCAGCAGCCAAAAGGGAAGGAGTGTGTCCCAGAGCTCCATGGAGAGGATTGGTGAACAGTCCAAAGGCTGGAGGACGGGAACTACGGAGGACCCCAGAGAGACAGCAGCAACCCCAGAGGAAGGACTGTAGCTGACAGTGGGGAGCTGAAGCACGAACCCTGTGTAAATGTAAGCCAGCATGCTGCCTTCTTTAATCACATTTTTCTTGGTGGCGGTTATTGCCTGTGGACAGGACTGTTCCTATTTTTTTTGTTACTGAATAACATCAGTGGTTTGGGCAAGGATATTGGGGAAGGAGCTGGCTTCATTGGGACCCCACTATAGTGTGGGGACCAGCGCCAGTGTGGGTGCAGGATTTGGGGTACACTAACCCCGGTGCCAGAGAAGGTGCAGTATTCAGGGTATATAGGCTCCGGTGCTAATGTGGGCCTAGGATTTTAGGGTGTACAGACCCCAGCGCCAGAGGGCATGATCCTAAAAGGGCAGGGTGGTCTGGTGCACTTGAGGTGCAATTTTGTTTTGTTTGAACTGGGACAGCAAGTTCAAGGCCCACTCCCTGGCCTTGAACTTGCGACCCCCTGGCTATAAGGCCAGTGGCCAGGCTCCAGATTGGAGCAGAAAGTAGGGCCATGAGCCTCGAGACAAGGGAACATAGGCTAGTGCCTCAGAGTCAAACTCTGTTTGGTGGGTTTAGACAGGGAGGCCTAGCTAGAGAAAGACAGGGGTCAAGATCCGTGGAGGCAGAAGACCTCAACATACGAAATACAATAGGCAGTCTCCTGCTTACAAGAACATCAGTATAATAATTTCCATCAAGATGTGGCAGGCGAGTAGAGAATGGGACACAAGAACCTTAAAGGGGACTTCAAGGGCACCCCGCATAAGGCACGGATAACAGGGAAGATGGTGCTAGGAAGGGTGACCTGTTATAATATCCTTCGTAACAATGGTGTAAGAGGCAGCTCATATACTCCTTCCTCAGGTACTGCTGGGAAGATCCTTCCTACCACACTGCAGTTGCTGCCTTTCTCCTCTCCCAGTTGTGGCTCAGAAGCTCCTACTCTCTCCTGCATCTCTGGACCCTTTATCCTTTACCACAGGGGAGGAAAGGCTTCCAGCAGCCCTGGGCTGACCCTGGTTCCTTCTGGTGGAAACTCTAACAGCTCCACATCACCCTTCTCTCTCCTCCACAGGAAATCTCTTCTCTCTGTCCTATGCACTCACTGATCCTTCAAGGGAGCTCAAACTGCCTTATTTAGCAGAGGGGAGAAAAGGTATGTGGAAGAAGGCTGGAGCCTGTCCAAGAGCCAGGGTAGGAAAAAGAACTGGGAATGGCTAGGAAAGAAACCCAGGAGTGGGAAGAGAAGTCTAAGAACAGTTAGGTAAGGAGAATCGAACTGGGATGAGAAGCTGGCAAGGGTGGTGCAGATAGGTTTGAACTTGTGAACAGAAAGGAGAATTTCAGTATGCTAGAGCACGCTCCCTTCCAGGACCTCAATATGCAGGAGAGGATAGGAACAGAAGCTGCCTAGAATGAAGAACTGGATCAGTCTAGCTTCCTGCTGCCATAAGCAGGATCCTATATTCACTCTCATCAGCTTTATTTGCTACAGAAGGAAGTCATGTAGGTTTGTTGGTGTTCCTTATAAGAATAGGCCTAGGTCTGTCATGAATGAACACAGGATAGTAGGAAGAGAAACAAGGGGCTATGGTTCACACTTCTCTGAAGGATTGCATTGTATGCCCAATTTTACCAATGGTCCCTGTGGGATGCTAGTCAAGTGACTTAGAAGAGACTTCTGATAGGTAATCTCTCTAACTAGGTACCTGACTTGAAATCATGGAATATGCTATGCGTGATTAGCACTCATACCTGCAGCTGTAGTCACTGGTAGTTGTGCTTTGACAATAAAAGTTCAATATTCATCCATGAGCTTTGAATCAATTCGGACCTTTAAATTGGTCACCTGATTTGATTCGGATTCAGAGATTCGGCCACCGAATCTCCTCCGAGTCAAATCACCACCCAAAGCTTCATGCAGTCCTACTAGGTTGCTGTTACACCAATTTTCACCACTGTAGAAAACAAATCAACATCCAGGGTATCATTAACAGTTATACTGCAATAAGCTGTTCCAATATAACTTACACCTGTCTACTCTTAGACTTGTCTAAATAGAAGCAAACTGCTGTAACTCGAAACCTGCTTTGTACTTTAAGCAAATGACAGATTTTGATGGCAGCTGAGACTTTTCATTAGTCTGTGACAAGATGGTTCCAGCTGAACATCCCAAATGTGAATACTCTCAGGATGTCAGTACTAGGCAGAATGCTTGATGTTCCTATCAGCCCTTGGTACTTGCTGTCTCACAAAAAGGAATTTAGAGTTTCATTATCTACTGAAGAATTAAAGAAAAAGCCTGCATGAAATACTTCCTTGGTAAAATTGCTCCATTATCTATGAGGGAAATGAAGTACTTCCTGACCCGGAATATGCAAAAAATCCATTTCAAGTAAAAAAGGGAATCCAAAGCAGTTTTCCAAGTTTAAAAGTTTAAAGAGCTTGACAAGGGCACTTTAACCTGTCTGCACATTGAATATTTTGTATAGCTGACCTTTAAGATGCAACATATGACCAGTAACCCATTAGCAGTGACACAGCATGTGACGTTACCTCTCCCATTCTTAGTGTGTTGGAAGGCTTAACATTTGCCCTCTCATCTTTCTTTCTGACAAAAGCTTTTTATAAGCAGCTTTGTTTCAATATTGTGTCAATATTCTCCATGCTATTAAGAAAGCAAGACAAAGCCCTGAGATCCTTTCAAGGGTGCTGCAGGGTGTGTTAAAAGAATTCTGCCCTGTTGTGGTCTGACCTCTTTGCAACAGACAAAATGAGAATAGGGAGTCTGCATACTTTGCAGTGAGGCCCAGCCCCAGCTGTGGCAGAGCGGGGCTCAGCCTTCCCTCCTCAGGCTCCTGACAGCAGCTGGCAGGGTAGATGGGATCAACTGGCAGGCAGCTATGGCTTGCAGGGCCTATTTCACCCACCCCAGGCTTCGCTCATCAGCTGGTTAAAAGGGTACTGCTGGAAGCATGTCAGCAGGGACCAGTTTCTGGTGCCACACTTCCCCTGGTATCTTTTGAACACCTGGATGAGCAGGAAGCCCAGCACTGGGAACTTGGTCCATGATGCTGGGCTCCCCATTCACCTGTCACATGATTGGGATCTGACAGATTTTATCCCAGACCCCCAAAATTGCTTCTCCTGCCATGCATGTGACAAGGCAGGACACACAATTTTGTAAGATCCTGATCATGCAGTTAAACTAATGCCTACCAAGGTCCTAAATGTGCAACATTTACCTTTATATTACTGAAGAATCAGATTTTTATGTGACATCTTCAATGCTAAAAGCCAGCTTGCAGTAAATGGTGGAATGTACCTGTATATAGAGTCCAAAGGGGCTACAACAGCGACACATTAAAGAACATATCAACCTCTTTTCTGTGGAGTTGTAGTAACCATTTTTGTCCATAATCTCCATCTGCTTTCTTTATCTGAAAGGACCCAAGTATTGTAATTGGGGTCTTTTTTTGCACAGTTTACAACTATAAGAGATTTTAACACTGAAAATGGTGTGGGGGGAGCATTTTGTTGTGTGTGTAGGCATGTTTCTAAGGCAGAGCTTTTCAACTTTCAGACTTGAGACACCCCTTGGAAAATGCTACTCTTATTTTTCATTCCTTTTTTGACTAGAGAAAAATAATAGAGCAGTTTCTTTGCTGCAAAGAACTCAGAACGACCATGGCTGTGGATTTCTGTTTGAAATCTCCGAGTTCATCTTGTGAATCATGTTTACGCATGTGGCAGTGATAATATTGTGTGACACCCTTGAAAGGATCTCAAGGCACCTCGCGGTGCCATGGCACCCTGGCTGAGAATCAATGAAGTAGGCACTTAGCTACCATGTGCAACATACATTAAAAAAAAAAAGAGAGAGAGAGAAGCGGAAAAGGTTACAAAACATGTTTAGCCTTTGTTTATTGAGTTACAACAAATGAGCAACAAGTTAGAAAAATGGGTTTTATTCAAACTCCCTAGCATTATATTTGTGCAGTGTACTGAAATATGGGAAAGTTTCCAAAACACAACTAATCAGATTGCAACATTTATACCTGATAGTTGTTCCTTGCTTGCTCGCTCTCCCTCTCATGTACACACACACACACACACACACACACACACGCACAGAGTTAGGGTTATTTGAAAAAAGTGCACTCAAGGACCTAAAACCAATATAAAATTTAGTGGTAAGAGTTAATCAGAAATGTATGTTGTGCGCTACAACAACCTAACATGAAGGGCGGACTAAAAAGTACGTAGCCCATCTTGGTACCGACCAAAGCAGTCCGAACATGTTCACTTATGAAGAATCTTAATTTTCCCATTGTTACCCCTTTGTAGGGTTATTACTGCTTGTAAGAAAAAGGTGCTCAGACAAGACAGAGACATATTCTCAAGGTCTGAGGCCTAAACATTGGTGTTGGTAGTTTGGCAAAAGTGAGAGATCCTGGAAAAGAGATTTGCCTCACTCTAGCACAGAAATGTGGAGATTTAAATAACTTAACTAACAGCAGACAGCTGGAAAAACAAAAACAACAAAATCCCACGCAAAAACCAAACAGGCAACATCAACAAAAACTCCCACGATTCACTGAGTGGGCTGAAATGTAAACCATCACTGGGGTGGAGATCTAGGATCAGGTGCTGATCACATTGAAAAGGTTCCAAAAGATTGTTGTTTAAAAATTGACACAGATACAGCGGTTACTAATTAAAAAAAAAAAATCAAACCCCAAACTGTGATGGTACAACAAGCAAGATGATTTCCACCAATTAAAAAGGTAACAAACTTCCCACATTGTACAACCTGTTCCAGTTCGGGAGGGTGTCGGGTAGCTGAAGGGGGTGGGGACAGGAAGCAAAGGAGAAATTTATGTACAAAGACCCTTTTTTCTTTAATGCAGTAGTAGGACTTTGGCACTATAAACAATTCCATAATGACGCTCCATGAGACTATTTCTCCCTGTGCCTCTGCAAGCACGGCTCTACCTGGAGTCACAACTTGTTGGCTATCTTGTCCCACGGAGGAAAATAGAGATTTATTCCATGTTCAGATGGATTTTTCCCCCTTAGTTATCAGGAGAACATGGTTGATTGGTATCCCTACAAAAATAAGAGAGATGTATTCTTTGTTATTAAAATGATCAGCATAGTCGCTTTAAACAGCATTCAATTTACTACTTCACATTTATAGTGCTATTATATGAACTGTACCTTGAAGCCTTCCTATTCCCATAGAAATCTTTTTTGGTCTTGGTGCAGCATGCCAGATTTTTTTTATTTTTCAATTTACCTAACGCTCAATGATACCTCCTCCAGACAGATTCCTCAGTCACTGACTTGATTCTTCCCTGAATCTACATGGCATGGTGAAGCTTGATTCATGGCTGCCCAGCACCTTGTATAGATGCCAAGATTTGATCAAAATAGGTGTTTTAGACACGAGTCTTCTGCATAGGTACAACTGGTTGTGCAAAAGTGCAAGGTCCGGTTTTACCTGGATCATTTGTATTTGGGGGAAGGGGGACTCACAACTTAGTTTGCACAAGGCTGCCAAATGAAGGATGAACTGCTTAGTTGACTGCCGTGACTTTTACTTCGAAGGATACTGCTTCTCCACTCAGCTAGAGCACACCAGTAGTTTTGTGCAACTGTTTGCTATATATACTCCTAGAAACTTCACAAGCCCTCATCTTTGCAGTGGGGTTAAGCACTTCTATGTTGCATAGATTCAGGACTAGCTACTCCTGCCATCTTTCTTTCCTGTGTTTTACTACCCACAGTAAGTGCCCAGTAAGTAGACACAATACCCCAAACAGAAATTTAACAAGCCTACCAAGGCCCCTCCATCCAGTTCCCCCAGACAATCAAAGGCACTGCACAGGATCAAGTTATAGTGAAGTTTTCAGAATGGTGATTTTTGTTTTCATGTGAAAATCCACAAAGTGTTCAGACTGGGTGAAAGTGCAAACATCTGTTTACTCTGAAGCATTGCCTAACTGCATCAGATCCCCTACAGTCTTCAAAACCTATTTTGATAAAACCTAGCACTAGTTAATCATTTTCAATTGCTGGGTTGTAAAAAAGATCTCTCAGCAATCCTGATTCAAATCTTTCAGGATGCTGGTCTGTGACTGTGACAGGGCTTGCATGCATACACGCATAAAAATAGGTCCTGTAATCGTTACTTAATCAAAATTCCCAGTTAAATTAATACACGTTTCCAACTGTTGCATTAGGCTTATCTGCCCTTTTTGCCCTCATTTAATGACTGACGATTATTCCCCAGAAGCACTTTTCACCAAAACCTAGGCTGAGTTACGTGGGAACTGCAAGAAACAGGTGCACCACCACTTTAAAACAGTACAACCTTAAGTAACACCAGCAAATTTTTCAGTTTGTTAACGTGTACCACTGACAGGTTGTCTGCATACCACTGGTGGTACGCGTACCACAGATTGGGAACCGCTGTCCTAGGCCATTCTAGTAGTTTTGGTTGATTCAGCTCCTGTTGGGGGTCAATGGTAGAAAACGTTTTGATTTCAGCAGAAAGGAGAGAGTCCTTGGGGCCTAGTTATGTCAATGGCAATACAGATGCCTTTTAGGGTACATCCCAGAATCATTAGAAAAATGAGAAGATGAATGAAAAGGGAGGGAAACCCTGATACTGCATCCATGTTTTTACTGAATTGACAAGCATGGGATCTGGCGAGATGCTGAGACCTTGTTTTTTCACTGAGGTCAACAGGAACTGAGGCACGCTGCAGGACTATGTGCTTGATACATAACGATGTGTACACTAGGAAAACAGTGAGCTGGAAATCTCTGTGCATGGGATTCCCATGGTGCTTCTGGCATATCTATGTAAGGATCAACGGGCTCTCACTGTCACTCCAATGCTGCTAAGGAAGAGGTAGAGAAGCAAAGTGCCCTGAACAGGAAGGGCACATGGAAAAATGTCATCAGTTGAAGAATAAACTCTTTTTTAGGGTGGGGGGAAGGATTATAGGAACAACACTAGAATAAGAAGGTTATGCCAACATTAGAGGAAAATCCTGCACGTTTGGCCTAATGGATTTTGTAAATAAAAATTCCTGCTCTGAAGTAACATTGCAGAGATCATCACAAGGGGAAAAGGTGCTATGGAGATAACCAGCAGCACCTGCCAACCTCTCTGGCACTGGCTGCACACTGGGCATGTCTACACAAGACATTGACTGCACAGTAGCCTGATAGAGTACCATTAGGCTACTGTGCAATAGCATTGCTTAAAAAGGTGGTTGCCAGGACTAATGAGCAGTAATTCTAGTTACTATGCATTTATTTAGTACTTGCTTATACGCGTACTAAATAAATGTGCAGTAACCACTGCGCAGTAGCATCTTGTGTAGATGTACCCACTGTGTTGTATTTAAGTAAAGAGCAAATTCTGTTCCTTTTGCACACACATGGTGTCAACAGGCCTGATCCTGGCCTCATACATTTGTATAAGAAGGTATACATTCAAAGTAACTTGACTGAAAACCTTCACGGGGATGGGTCTTGCAGTCCTATGGTCTATGAATCTGACCCTGAACCATGACCACAGTTGGGAGTTGGCCAAAGACCTTAATAATGGATCTTCTTCTATTCCATGGCTGGAGTTTTTGCAGCATCAACTGAACTCCTTGCTTTCCTCCTTCGGACTCCACCTCAGACAACATACGGATCTGTGAAACTTGTAACAAGCTGTGTCACTCTTGAATTGGGTTTGTCAGCCACAAAAAGATTCAGGAGGGATCCGAATAGACTTTTTACATGTACCCCATAATCCAGAGGATCAACAGTTGCCTACGGCCTCCTTCTGATGGCAGTTACTGGCAAAACTTAATGAGAAGAGTGCCTGGTAAATACAGTGTGCTTTTGAAAGTCGCATCCTCTCCCTAAGTTAAGCAGCCTTCTTGTGACAATATGTAAGTAGTCAGTAAGAGAACAATACGTGTAAAAATAATAAATCATAAAAAAATTTGAATTACTTTACAACAATGAGACTCATTTATGGAATTCATGGGCTACTTAATCCAACTGGATAGAAGTCACCTCCTCAAATTCTGCAGAAAACAGAAGGACTAAAACTGAACACTGAAAATGCATTTCTTTTAAATTAAACAGATTTCAGTGTTAGTTTGGGAATGGATTTATAGCCTTAAAATATGCTACACTGAAACTAACATTAGAAATAATTCGTTTTCAACACAACATAGTGCTGTGTATGGGAAAAAGCACAGTATCTTATTATATCTGCACGGGTGTCAAAGTTTGTAAGCATTAATCAGTTCCATATTTAATTTAAAGAGTTTTCAGTTGAATAGCAGCTAATTACATTGGACAGAGATAGCTGCCTATCATTTAAGCAATGATCAATCAACACAGTCATCTATTATATAGTATTTATACTAATATAGGACCTAAAATGAGGCACAGTTAAGAGTCCTGCAAGGGCTCTTAACACATGGGAGTTATAGCCTTGCCCTGGGACTTGTACCTTAAAAACCCACCTGTATATGGCTATTGTCATTCAAACTGGGGAGTCAAGGATGGGTGGAGGTAATGCTGCATGTCTTAGCTCTGCCAGCCCTGAGGTATTTTGTTCAGAAGGCCCTCTGCTTAGAAGCAGCGTAAACCTGATGATCTCAAAGACATGAAGCACTTTAGCACAGCTCTAACATTTAAGATTCGCCAGGTTTTATAGATGGTAATAAAACTGGGACAAACAAGGAAAAAAATCATGATTTGCCATTTCCACACCACCTGCAAGACAAAAAAATTGATGGCTGCAGGCCCTGTTTCTAAGGGGCACCGAGTACCCTTAACTTCCACTGAAGTCAACAGTTTAGGGCACCAGCACTTTGCAGAAGATGCCAATCACTTGCTAGGAGAAATCGCACTCTTTATTACAATACAGATCTCAGCAATGACTCAATGATATAGTTTGTGTTAAACAAGCATGCTGTCCCTATGAGAGCAAAAGTAAATACATTCTAGAGAGAGATAGGGGCCTGAGAGTAGGGCCTTTAGTAGTGCAAGTTGTTTGCACTAGGGAGTCTCACTTGATAATATGAACTGCCCAAAGGTGCTTTTACATTTGTTAACTATATAGTGGGAAAAGTTTGCAAAACACTTTTAAAAAATTGACATAGAAATCTAAACAACATGTTGCAAAACTTAGATGATGTGAACCCTCATGCCTGCATCTGATGCAAAATGCCACTATCCCACTATGACCACGTGTTAAAATGCACGACTCAAGTTCCAAAATCACCTGAGGTAGCCTTAAATATCATGACACTTGCAGAACTAGATCATTTTCCTTCTGATCACTGCGCCTATGAGCATTTACATTTTCATTTTTCTCCAAAAACACGGGGCATCTTTACTCATGCTTGGGGGGGTAGGGGGGGCTTTAATTAAAGCCAATCTAATTAAAGTGCCCAAAGCTTCTGGTGCATTCAGCATCCTGCACTTCAAAATGGCGGCGGAGGGGCTCTTTGACTAAAGCTCGTTCGACAAGCTTTGACGTGCCGCTACTGCCATTTTGAAGCATGGCGATGCTGAATATATGAGACACGGAGGCTGCTGGAGCATGCTACTTAGTGTACTTCAGCAGACTCTGTTAATCAAGTCTGCTCCGACGCACTGTAATTACAGTGTGTCGGAGCAGTGTTCCTGCATATCTGCAGGCACCCATGAAGGCTAGAAAATTACTGTTTAAAAAAAAAAAAATTGAAAAGCTGAGATCCTTATGCTATAACAACTCTAGGAGACTGGGCTTTAAGTAAAATGTCAAATGTTCTGACAATCAGCAATGCTTGGTGATGAATGCTTTCAGATGAATTGCCCTGCACTATCATTTCCAATTCTGGTCAGGCTTTTCAGAAAAACCTGCAGCAATGTTCAAAACCCAGTGGCCTGCTTGAAAAACAACAGGTAACTTGGCAGGCTATGAAGCATACATCCCACATTGCATCTGTCCTATATTTTTGTTAAAGGATGGACAAAGAATATATCATTTTTCTGAACTTGGTTGTCCTTAGTTTATTGCAAAAATTTTCTCTAAGTAATGACAGACATGGACTTGCACTGCGGACTCCGAGAGCAAAACAAGTTAACAACAAAGCCGCCTGGATGTATTCAGCTGCCAGGATTCCTGAACCTGGAATATGAAACAGAAGTTGAGTTTCAAGCATGCCCCCAAACACAGACTTCTTAGGCTTCACAAGGAGCTGTGCAGAAACCACTGCCTTCTGACAACAGGTAGAAGATAACCCAGTGGATTTACAAAGAGTTTAGCTGGGAATTCTGCACTTCTTTGGACCTGAAACTCTAAGCTAACCCGTAGCTACAGGGGGAATTCTGCCATCCCTGGTCTCCAGCAACCTCCTTCACAAACAGACCTCAGAAATTCCTCACTACAAAATTTGATTTCTGGGTGGCATCCTCAGCAAGATGTCTACTGGGCATAGTGGACTGGTCCCTCTCAGTCCTGCACATTACTACAATATACATATCAACACTAAGCTAATTACTTAACAATGCCATTGTTAAACAACAGCAATGGCAAAGTTGTACATTTTGCATGACTTCAGCTATGAGCATTTCACGTAATGACTTCTAAGGTTCCAAAGCACAAATTAGAAAACCTCATCCGTTTCCCCATTATCAGCTCCTACCAGGCAGCATTTTCCATTCCAAGTCAGTCCAAAACAGACTTTCCAGCCTGCTGCTGACTGCTCGAATGTTGGAAGGATCAATCTTTTGCCCAAGACCTGCAGGAGGCTTGGGTGAATTCTGCTTCGGATAGTAATACTCAGCCTATCAAAAATTCCCTTTCAGGTTCATTAGATACAGCGTTAATCTTCAGTTTCTACCCTAAACTGCTGTTGTGTGCTGCCAGAAGGACAAGGAAATCCCACTGCCTGGGATTTACACTGCTACGACTGACAAACACCTGACCTATTACTACATAACTTAGAATCATTAGGTTCAGTATAAAAATAAATTGTACAAAACATTTTAATTCTTCATTTCAAATGGAGACTTTTCAAACTGTTTTTCAGGAGGGAAAAAAACCAGACCCGAACAATTACTGTCTTTCTACCCCCACTTGAAATAGTTGATAGATGATGTTCATCATCCTCTTGCATCTCTGGGTCCTTTGTGTGGACTTTCCAGGGCTTGCAGTAATAGTTCAGAGGCTACCAGAACAATACTAGCAGTACAGTACTTTGAGACAAGCAGACAGTACCAAGTGTGTCAAAGACTCAGATTCTGTCACTAGAGGGCAGGCACTTACATTTTGAGTGCTACAGAAGTACAATTTGTCTGAAGGAAAACAAAACAGATTAAGAGTGTCAGGCTTTAGCCAATGTGCTACAAATGGAGTGAGACTCAGAGCCAAGTTTTATTGTCTTGAATAATCTAATAGGTGAAGCTCCTACTAACCTGATCCCAGCATAACAAAAAACTGCTTTTTTGTCAAAATGTATGCTTATTTTACTAGCATTCCTTTGAAACTTTCTGGCAAAAAAGGGTAAACTGGTGGAAACACAGATGATGTTGGAGGAAAGAGAAACCCACACAAGCAAACCTATGACTGCGGCACAGAAAGAACACCTCCAGAGCAAAAGCTGCTGCAGTGGTAGTAGCAATGTTGCTAGTGCTGTTCCAAATACCCTTACTCAGAAAACTCAGCTCTAACATACGCTAGCTACATCGTTGCATTGTGAGTGGGTCTGAAAAGCATGGGTAAGGTGTCTGTTCCAGTTACTCATTACAATGCAGTCTCTCACAATGCACCTACAGTCCCTTCTTTGACCAATCTATATGCATAGGCAGCATATGGATCTTATTTTCTTGCTTTGACATACTTGCGATTCAGAAAATTTGATTCATGATTTCCTGTAATAAGGGGTGTTGCATATACCTGTGCCACCTTACAATTTTTGCTTGCAATGCCAAGGCTATTTAATTTTACAAAAAGGATAGTTTTAAACAGGTTTAAAAAAACTAGACTGTTCTCATTTCAGTCTCCTACCTTGGAGAGATGTGTTTTTAAATATATGCTGAATTTTGCACATTAAACTTAAGTTTCATGGGTTCCATTTATTAAGGATCAGAGAACTGTTAATTATGTCCAAAACAGGCATTATCTAATCAAGTGTAGTACTTATCATATAGTCTGCTAGATAAGTGAAGGAGGATCCAGGTGAAGAAACAGATTCTCATCTCAGTTGTACCAGGGTAAGTTTTCAGAGATGTCAGTGAATTCAAAGAGTACGTTGAAGCCCAGGAAATCAACTGAATTATTCTGATAGAACTGAGATCAGAAACGAGTTCCAAGACTTTAAATGACGCACCTTTTAACATTTTGAGATCTCATATACACTTTTTTAGCAACTGCTCGGTGCAGGGTCTGGCCAGAGCCCTTGTTTTCATTGATTGTTGGGGGTAAGGGTCGTTCTGCCTGCTGTTAACCCTTCCCCTTCCTCACCCTCTCCACAGAATTCAGAAGTAGGGAAAAGAGGGGTGTAAGTGGCAGTGCTCACCCCCAGAGCTCCTGAGTTATATGAAAGTCGGGGTTCCCTGACAGACCCCACACAGAGAGCTCACATGCACCATTGCCAAAAAGGGGCAGGGCTGTGCTGCTGCACCCTCTGGCTCCACTCCTTCATGTTCCCTCCCCCTGGGAGCACTTCAAAATGGTCATGAAGGCATACTGGGCCTGCAGAGCAGGAATCCCTGAATGCCTCTTAGCTCTGGTCTCTAGAGGTTCCCAGGACAGCTCAGCACGCAGGAGACTGCAAATAGGCTGTCCCCACTCCTATAGTGGAGCCCTGTGGGACACAGCTAGAGGACACAGACTTTCCAAGAAGCACTTCAAAATGAAGTGCTTCAAAGATGCTTCCATTTTTTTGCAGATTTAAATTGCTTTGGCTCTTTTGAAGCACTTCATTGGGCACAAGTGTCTGTACCCTTGCTGTTGGTAACTCTTTAAAGCAGGCATGGGCAAAATGCAGCCCAGGGGCCAGATGCGGCCCACCAGGCCATTCTATCTGGCCTGTGGGGCCCCTAAAAAATTTAGAAAATTAATATTATCTGCCCTGGGCTGCCTGTCATGCAGACCTTGATGACTTGCCAAAACTCAGGAAGCGGCCCTCTGCCCAAAATAACTGCCCGCCCCTGCTTTAAAGGCATTTAAATCACTTCAAACAGCATGTCTCTCCTTGGCCTGTATATATAACTTTAACAGTAGAAAGGCTGGAGAAAACACCCTCGCTCTGCAGAAAGGGATTCTCTTGCACATGCCATTGCAATCTATAACAATATTCTGTTGCTTGCTATTGCATAAGAGAGAATTTGTTGTACCGGGCCCTGTCACTGAAGCCCGACCTCTTCACAGAGCAGGTCAGGCTGCTTCACTGCCAAAATCCATGGTGACCTGTTGCAAAAATAGCTATGGCCTTATTCGCTGGAGATCATCATTATGTGAGTAAGATGGACATTAGTAACTATGGTTACCTACTTTTTCTTTGTATGGCTTGATCAGTATACTTTTTACCAAGCTCTAAAGAACTTATGTGAGGTCAAATAAAGGCAGAAAGTTTCTGCTTAATAAGTGATTCCAAACATCCTCTCTCATCCAGGACACGCAAAACGCCCAAATGCATAGAATCAGAGAAGCGGGGCCAGACGGGACCTCTCAGAGAGAAACTAAAATACCCTGGTTTGAATCCCTCCCGTACTGAACACTTGGGACCAGCTGTCCTGCACTCAAGTATCCAGCTCACATCCAGCATGCCTCAGGAGCCTGCTGCTAGCATTTAAATTGAAAACTCAGGGGCCACTGAAACTTGCCAAGACTGAAGGCAGCTCAGACCAAAGCAGAGTGGTATCATCGTTACCTGTCTAAAGGTGGGAATTGTCTCCAGATATACTTTCAGAATCAAAATCTGCCAACTCTGCTTGGCCTTCGGGTGCTGCTTGACTCCAGCTGTCTGTACAGTCTGAGACAGCGTCGTCATCCCCTACTGTAACCTCCACCCAGTTCACATCTCCAGCCTCCTCGTTCTCCTCACTAGCATGACCATCTTGACTATGGCACTCCAATCTGTCCATGCCCTCAGTCTGGTTCCCTAACAAAGAGTCTTTCAGTGGTTCACAGTCTCTTTTAGACCTCACCACTAGTTTACCCACATTCTCTTCATTCAGCCTTTTATGCTCCTGGTAATGCTGCTGCCGAGACACCTCGTTACCATTCTTTGGACTCTCAGTGCGTTTTGATCCCTTTTTCTGGCTTTGCTCATTATGACCATCAACAACATACTGGTCAATCCATTTTAATGTCCCCATTCTTAGAGAGGA
Organism: Crocodylus siamensis; assembly: GCF_052110815.1. Classification (NCBI taxonomy): domain Eukaryota; kingdom Metazoa; phylum Chordata; order Crocodylia; family Crocodylidae; genus Crocodylus; species Crocodylus siamensis. The sequence goes on along the minus strand of NC_143397.1, from coordinate 240,170,282 downwards.
TCTATTCTCCTTGAACCAGCGGACTATTTCAGTTCTAGTGAGCCCAGTTTGTGCCGCTAACTGGTCATACTCCTGCGGTGATGGCCACTGGGTTCTTGCAAATGTGCTCTTCAGTAGGTGAATTTGTTCTTGGGTTTTTTCATTAAATGCTATGGAAGATCCAGATAGCGAACTGGGTAGGTGGGAGCTATTCAGCAGCTCACTCTGGCTTATTGTACCATTGTGGGTTCCTCGATCCTTGCTTTTTTTGTTTGAGCCCATTGAGTCTAAGACAGCTTGCTCCATGCTATCCCTTAGCTTTCTCCTCTCAGAAAACCAGCTGTCGATCTCTCTTCTGCTCAGCTTGGTTTCTGCCCTGAGCCTGTTCAGTTCTCCTTGGGTCGGAAAAGAACTTCTAAGGAAACTGTCTTCCAGGATTCGAAGCTGCGCTTGTGTTTTCTCTTTGAACCTCTGGGTGGTGAAATCTGCGTATGTGTGGTATGTACGCCCATGACGTGCAGCTGCAATTGCTAACTGATCTTTCGCTAAGGATTCACTAGTGATGTGAACAATGCCCCTTTGACTTCTGTACCTGTGATCACTGAACCACTTCTTGATCTCGCTCCTGGAGAGACCTGTAACTTCTATTAGCCTATAGACTTCTGCATCGTTAGGAAACTGGCTCATGATAAAGCTGGCCTTTAGCTCTGCTATCTGCTCCTTGGTCTTTTTTCGCTCATTCGTTGGTGTCAATGATGTGGCGTTTGCCTTGGTTGTTACCTCAGGCACCTGAACTACATGTGGACGCTTGGATTCTGGAGCGCCTGGTAGGTTTTGTGTTGTCCGTTTCTGTCCTTGATTAGGAGCAACAGCAAGTGTAATTGGTGAGCAGGAAACTGTCGATCCATTTGACACTGGAGTCAAAACTAGGCCAGTTTGTCCCAGTATCTGGCAAGGCAAAGCAGTCTGGATGACTGGCTGAGACATTTTTGCAGTTGTCAGAGGTGCTGGCAATACTGTGATTGTTTGAGGTACTGGCTGGATGGTACCATTAAACATCTTCTTCCTTGCCTCTTCTACCTCTTCGGGGGACCAACTTATGCCATGCTTCAAACGCTGGGTAGCAAACCAGATTCTGATTTGCTCCTCTGGGTGCTTTGATGCTGCTGTCAACCATGACAACTCTGCTTGTGTTGGGTAAGGGAATTTATTAAAGGAGTTGATCATGGTTGCATTAGTGTCCAATGCAGAATTGTATTTGGTGCTGTTCAGAGGGACTGGGACCTTGGGGACAAGGTTGATATTTGGTGGCAGCTGTACAGAAGGCATAACATGAGCCAATACGTCATGCAGCAGGTCAGCTCCATTGATACAAGCAATAGATTCGGTGGTTTCTGTAATGACTTGGGGAAGGTGCCCATCCACATAGTTTTCCATAGCTCCCTCTTCCAGCTTCTTGGGGCCCTTTTTGGTCTCCACTTTCGGTTTGCCTGTTTTCATGATTGGGGTTTTACTTATACTGATCCCACCATGAAGGGATTCATCACACTCTGCATTTTCTAGGCCGCTGTTTGCAATAGGGACATCATTTGTTGTCTCAATGGATTGTTCTAAGACAGTTTGATTATTGCGTTTGATTAATTTAAGTTTAAAATTATTCTCTCCTGGGTGATATTTTGTGTTATGGTCAGATAAGGAGTCATATTTTTTGGTTGTAAAGTTACATTCAGCGCACACATAGAGAGGGTTGAGAATTACATTTGGGTGCTGTGTGTCAACATGCTCTGTAAATTCATTTAGGTTTTGTGTTGAGTAAGGACAGTATTTACATTCATAACCGCCTTGAAGCTTCTTGGATTGACTCTCAACTGGAGGTTTCCCCTCTACCACCTCACAATCTTTTACAGAGCTTTCTGTATCAGCCACCCAGCCATCTTTAGAGTCCTGCTGTGAGATGCCTGCACTCCTTTCTTTAAGGGCTTCTCCATCCTCAGGAACTTCCTGCTCCATTACTTCTGAGGTTCGCACCATACATGGAGTTGTTGACTTCCTTTTGCTTGCCATGGCAGTTTTTATAGTGTGTGGCTGTTTCAGATGGTGGTCTCTTTTTTTTGCAGATATGGATGAATCCAAAGCCACTTTCTCAGATGTCTTCAACTTCCTGTGAACGTGGTAGTTTGTATGTTCCCAAAGGAATTTTAGCACCAACTATGTGTCAGCTCCAAGCACCAGACATGTTAGGTTGCATTACAAACACCTGCAGAACAAAACAAACACAATTAGAGTCTTATTTATATTTTTAAAAAGAAATCCATCACCCAAGAGAGTACCCAAGCCTGGACAATGCTGTGTATCCTTCTTCGCAATGAACTGAGTGGCAGAATCAGGTCCACAAAAAATAAAGAGAGTCAAGATCTTAGAATGTAATGCACTGAAATTAGAAAATGGCCTCAAAACAAAGATAGGGCACACAGTTTGAATGCTTATTAGAAAACCAACACATTTAGCTGGGCAAAGGAGATGCTACATCTATAAATACTGTAACTTTTTTTAGAAGCTTCAGCTTCTATTAATTATTATTTTGAAAAGCCTGCAGATTTAAAATTGAGTGTGGTTAATATTAAACTTAATTACTTTTCCCTGGGGGTCAAATCATAAATAAGACTATGAAATTAGGGTGGATACAAATCAACAAGGATTTCTAAATAAAGAAAGAAGGTGCATCTTTCTTGTGGTTGTACAAACAGAACGGAAAGGAGAGAGAGGGCAAGACGAGCGGTACTATACACAGACCCCACTTCAGAATCCTGCGCCTCTATCTATAGTGAGTTAAAATAGACAAGTGATAGATACATCGACTTACGTAAAGATGCTGTATGTTACAGTCACATAACTAAACTTTACATCAGGAATAATTTCTACTGAAAAAAGTCAAGCACAGGTGGGAGAGTTTTCTAGAAGCTTCCACCAGACAATGCGCGTTAATCATGCCATACATGGCAATGTGCCACACATTCAGAAAATTTATGACACTATAAAATGGTAAACCAGCCACAAAGATATCCATTATATGCAGAACATCTTTGTGGCTGGTTGTATGCATCTCAAACTGAATGTAAAACATATTTCCTCCCCATGCTGACAATCTGCTGATTACTGGTATTAGAATGGGGCAGCTTTGCCCTGGCTCCAGAGTGGGGGCTGGCCTGACCAGCTGCTTGTCAGCATGAGGAACAGGGCAGCCCAGGGTCTCTAACTAGGAGGTTTGCATAGGGGTCTCCCATTGCGAGACAACACAAAGCCAGGCATCAGCAGCCTTGCATGCAGGACTTCTGAGCTTCTGAGCAGATGGAGCTGGCTGCCCCCTGCCCCCGCCTCCCACTTGCAGAGCCCCATGCTGGGCAGCCCAGTACACAGCTTTCAACTTGTCAGAACAGTTGGAGCCTTGGATCAGGATCCCACATTCTATATGGGCTGCTAAGTTGAAAGTAATTGGGATCTGATCCCTGATCCCCCAAATCACCATCCCTGTCATAACATATGTGGCATGCCAGAATGTGCAATTGTTGGGATCAGGAATCAGATACACAGTACCATTAAATTAACATCTGCCAAGGGCCTAAATGCTCTAAAAGTATTTCCTCAGCTCTTTTTAAATGTTTCAAGGAACAGCTGTAGGTTTCTGAAGCCCTGAGGATGTAAGGATTTTTTTAAATAATGTTTTATTTCTTTTTCTTTAAAAAACATGACATCAACACCAGTCAGTGCAACAGCAGACAAGAACAAAATGACACAAGCTGTATTATGAACTATCTGTGCTGATGAAGGGGGTGGAATATAATTGTCACGACACTTTCATGTACTTAAAAATATTGATGTCAGTGTAGATTTCACTTGCAAGAAGATGGGAGTTCTTAAAGGAACACAGAAACTTTCTCAGAATGTCTGTGTGGAGACACAAATAGTTCATTTTCAGAGGTGCTGAGAACCCAAAACTACTACTGAAAGGTCAGTCTCAAGGGCCAAATTCTGCTCTGAGTATTAGAGATATAACACCAGATTAATCCCATGCACCAACATCACCTCTAATGAATTTATACCAGTGTAAATTTGAGGAAAAACTTGCCCCAGGTTATTTAAGAAAAACAAGCTCAGGTAACACAGTTAAGAAATAGCATTTATAAAATGGCTGATTCCCTTTTACATTTCCAACGGCTCAGGCTATTGTGGTGACAAAACGTACATCTCTGGGCGTATCTATGAGATGCTAAAAGTGTACTAAAATTAGTCTACAGTGCACTAGTGTCACTTAAAAGACGTGTGCCAGCACTACTACGCAGTAGTGCCAATTACTGTGCATTAAGTTAGCACCTGTTATTACTAAACTTACTGCGCTGTAATTGCAGTGCATTGATGCACATGTAGACATGTCCACTGAGGTGCAGGCCATTTTTCCTCTCATTATTAAACCTCTGTTGGGTCATGCTGGGACTATTCAGGGACTTAATTTAGCACGGGACATGGCTGCCTACTTTACGAGTAGCGCATCCTCCAGGGAGAAATTCTCATCGCTACACAGAAAAGAGTTTCAGTTGCTGTCTCCATGGAGTGAATCCAGGCAGCTGTACCTACTGCAAGCTAAATAGTCTGGGGTAGCCCATCTTCTTGTGCTTTCCCAAATCCTTAGAAAAGGCACAAACTCTGCTGAAACCCCCTGTGGATTCAAACTTGCATTTCCTCTGGCATACCCTGGATTTTGTAAACTAACTTCTGTGCCTTCTGCAAAGCTCTACTTCACAATAGGCAGTCAGGAAGGGTGGTTTATTAATGGAGGGACTGGAGAGTGGAGCAGGGTCTTATGAAACTGGCTCTTGTGAAGTGTATGGGTAAACGACCACCTTTTTAAGTGTCTACTAATTGGAGAATTTGAAATTGGTTAATATAAGGATCAAACTGCAGTGTTGGTTCGATTTTTTAATCATGTATTTTGAAATGCTAAGAGGCATCCAGTGTCCAAAGATACTGAAGGAATCCAAATCAGCTAACAATACGTAATCTCCACTGAATACAGCAATGGTCAGCAACATTTTCAGGCTGAGGGCCAGAATGACCCAGCTCGGGTCTGAGGTGAGTAGGTATCAGGACCCAGTCACTGCTGCTTCATTTCTACAAGGTAGCCCAAAGGAGAGCACCTGCAGCTACTGCTTCTCCCTGCAGCAGCATGGGGATAGTGACTGTAGCCAAAGTCCCCTGCCACTGAAAGTTGCTGAAGCCCCACATCTGCGGGCCAAATCAAATGCTCCATGGGCCAGATCCAGCTTGAGGGCTGTAGGTTGCCCTGGGATATACTATTCTCTTGTGCAATGTTAACAGCTATTTCATTCCAGCCCAAACAGCACATCCATTTCAGTGCCAAATGAGATCATTCTTTCCCTATCAGTTTTTGTGATCCACTATATGTCCTCATTAAATGCCAGTTTTTTAAATGGTAATGCTGCAGTGTGGAGAAGAGGATGCTTGTTACATTGTAGCAACCTTGGAGTAAGTAAATCTATGCAGTCTTGTGCTCAGTCTTGTCCTCTGCTCACTTTCACTAGGCTGGAAGGGCATGCATAGAATTCGACATGTTAACACAGCTCATTCATTGGCGGGCGGAGGAAAGAGGCTAATACATAGAGGCCCCTCTTCAGCAAAACAATGAAGCACATACTTAATGTTAATCATGTATTTAAGTCCATTTTTACAGGCTTTGTGGAATAGGGATGGGATTATGTGTAGACTTACCGCTAAGCATGTGTTTAAGTGTTTTGCCAAAACAGGACTCTTATGTCACATCTCTTGAGAACACTAATATACAGAAGAAAGGAAACACAGCCTGTTTCCCAAAGTTTTATAGCATCTGCTATGATACACTGAAGTGCTGGGCATTTTAGGACTGACCCATAATTTGCAAAGTACTTACCCACAATGGGGGAAGAATTTAGGCTGCACATGGTCTTCACTAGTAATCACATACCATCTTGTTACTGGAGCTCTACTGAACCCTCCCGGTAGCATCAGTTGGGTGCCCGTGTAAACGCAGCTCTTGCATTTCCATCACTATTTTATTCAAACCTGCTCAGAATTAGGCGAGTTGTTACAGCAATGAAACCTATCTCTACCACTGGAGAAGGTCAGAGGTTGTTAGACAGAAACTGGAATAGATCTAGTGTGCTCAGCCCCTCATCACCCTCCTGCGTAGCAGTCATTCCGTCAAAAAGGGCATGTTCAAGTCTGTCCGTAGTGGAAACACGTGTTCACACTTAGGTGAGATCATAGACTCCAGCCTAGGCAGGAACACTTCACAGTCACTTCTATAATTCCACTACTTTTATTTTAAATAAAGAAGGGAGCTTTCCATCTCACTTCCCCTATTTATTCTCCTCTGATTTATTTTCCTACCTAGCTCTTCTTCTGTATACCTCAACACATTTTACAATGAGGTTAATATCATTCTTGCCATTTTACCAGTGGGGAAACAGATACAAAGCAGCAAAGCAACTTGCCCAAGGTCCCCACCACACCACTGGCTGAACCTTTTGGATGTCCTTCTGGGCCAACGCTCCATCCACAAGTCTCTCCCTTACAATATTCTGCTCTTTGCTTTGGGTTACTCTATCACAGAAATCCTATGCCTCAACTGGGCACCGACACAGAGCTGTGGGCTAAATCCAGCCCACGGATTGTAAATTTGACACCCTTGGCTTAGTTGGTTAGAAAGTTAGACCAAATCTTTTCAGCTGCTTGCAGATGTTAAAAAAAAAACAAAACCTCACTTTACCAGAAGAAGCAGTGTATTACTACGACCAGGCTCCTCGGCATCTATACAGATCAGGCATTTCAGTGGGGCTTTTTGGCACTTTTATCTAAAACCGATTCAATCAGCTGTTAGATCAAAGCACCAAAAAAGCCCCGCTAAAGAACGTGATCTATATAGATGCTGGGGGACCCGGGTCCAACTAATGCACTGCCTCTTCTGGGCAAGCACTGGGCAGGAACGCACCAGAGTTAAGTAAAGCACCATTTTTTTAACATGTGGAAGCAGCCTACAAAAGTTGGTCTGTGGTTCCCCTTCTCTAAAAAACATGACCCATTCTCTAGTGACTGCACTAGCCCATCCTCTCTTTGTGGGTAATACATCAAGAGTGTGGGTACACGAAGCTGCACGCACAGAGGGAAGAACAGAGGCACCACAGTGGCGGGATGACATAAATAGATACAGGAAAAGGCAGAAAACGGCTTCAGCTAAAATTGTAAGGCCAAAAACTGTGCAAACCTTCTCTTGGCCTTGATCTGGAAAAGCTCGTTCATAGAACTTTTTGGCAGATTATTCCTTTTTTTAAACCCATATTTTACAGAAAAGCTGTCCTGCTCAAAGGGAATCGTGATCCTCCTTGCAAATTACAGACAAGTCAAATGCTTCCCTTTGGCGACTTGTAGAATGTAAATGCCACTTCAATCATAGGTGTTTATTTGCAGGACAAAGGTTTGCGGAGGTCTAGCCCTGTGGCTCTCCCCCATCCCAGCCTTCAGCGAGATCTCTGTGACAGTACACAGAACCACAGGAGTTTGCCTTTCCCTGACCTTTACAATAGTTAGCCTGCCTGCAAGAGGAGGGGAAAATAGGACACAAGTCTCTACAGCCCCTGGAAATGCGTCTCAAACCAGCTGATGCATAGATTGCTTTTTGCTGTCAGGGTGAGGAAAACATATCCAGGGTTGGATCGGCTCGGTGGGATGGGATGTCTGAAGTGTAGCCAAGTCACACATTCAGACTTCCAAGATGACAGCCCCCCGATACACTGGTTCACATCTTTTGGAGATAAATGAATATAAAGCTGCTAAGAAGCCCTCATCTGCCCTCAAGCTACCAGTCAGTTCTTATCCTAAATGAGGACCCCGTATGCCAGATCTCAAAGAATCACACCTTACGAATTTGGAGGGACTGCCACATCTAATTTCATAGCTTTTCACTAGGAATGTCAGAGAAAATAACAGAAGCAACTCATCGCTTTCCAAAGGAAGCATCTTGTCAGGACTTTACAGCCTACAAAAAATGACTTTTAGCCTTGCGAGGTCCCTCCTGACAAAGTTGTTAAATGATTTGCTGTCTCCTCCTCTGAAATGGAAGCCGTAACAGATTCTCCTGTGCTGTAAAGTTAGCTAGATCAACGGACAAGGAAGAACGGCAGCTTGCTAGCATGAATCAACAGATTTTACCTGCAGATGGCTGTTTCTGTAACTAGTAACGATTTCCAAAACAAAAAGGAAAAAAAAAACAACATGAAACTCGCTCACTCAGCTGTAGCTTAGGTTCGTCTCACAGCAACAAGCAAATCTGTGTGGAAAACAAAAGTTGAGCATCACTGCATAGCTTTGGTTTATTCCCCATGCCTTCACACACTCACACCCGTGTGTACATGTATATGCATATACACACGTATGCATGTGCGCACGTACTCACCTGTACACACACATATGAATACGTGCACAATTTCTAGAAGCCAAGTTCATCCATCCTGCCAGACTGATCGCAGTAAATGCACGACCTCCCTCACCGTGACCCAGCCTGGGCTGTTGACATTTGTTACCATCCGGAGCCGAGACGACCGACCCCCCCTTGCAGGCACGGCTGCTGTCGGAAGCGGTCTCGGGCCGTGCGGGGGTGCGATGCTCACTATTGTTACTGGTGCCGCAGTCACTGGAGCCATGGACTAGGCCCCAGTGACTGCATCAGGGGGAAAGGCCGTAGCCCAGTGACTCATTCAGGCTGAGCGTACGTGACTCACCCGGACACGGGGAAGGAATGCAGGCTTCACGCAGCCAAACCCTCGCCTCCTTCCTGCAGCCCCCACCCCCTCAAGCCAGGCTGCCATGTTTCCTTTTTGCCTTGCCATACAGCAAAACAACAATCTTTGCTTTTCATGAGCCGAGGCACAAAAAGCAAACTGAGCACCAGGTTAAAAAGGAGACTGCTTCTTTCTAAACAGGCAGCTGTGTTCAGCAGCTAGGTACAAACTAAACTCCCGCACTAACTGGGCTGAGAACAGGTCCAAAACTGCGGGGGGGGAGGGGGGGGGCTTTTAAACTGTATTATCTACCAACCCCTCGGAGAGTATTTATGTGCATGACTGGCTTTGTTTCTGTTTAGCTCGGGTTTGACAAACATAAAAATAACATATGCAACAATTCCACCTCCTGTTATAATTATTTAAACAACGCACACTACGGTAAAATGGCTCTGCAAAGCCAGACGTAAGAACAGAGTAGCAACTCAATCTGGAGCACCGTGCAAGAGAAAGCTCCAGATTTCCTAGCGGGGCTGCAGACACGGAGCAGAAGAAAAGAAGGGGGTCACTGGTGGTTTCTCAGGAGCTGTACAGAGCAATGGGCGGGGGGAAACACTTCCCAGGGTTGCTACTTCATCAAACACACCTTGTGGAGATGAGACTGATATCAGTAAGAGTACTTTTGCCAGTCCCTTGAGTTGAGAAATAAGTTAAGTTTTCTTGGCAACAGCACTTACACCACTAGACCAGCACATATACTTGGGTTTTGCTAACAGAGATTTGCTGCTAAGAAGTATCACAGGACACCGAGCCTCCAGCTGATCGTGCAAAGAACCCAGGCTCTTCATCTATTGCACATGGAGGTTCCTGAGAAATATTCAGCTGCTTCTTTACATTCCCAACACTTCTTTATTTCACTACCTGTCATCCTGGCCACCATCCCACTGTACTCCTCTACTCCTCAGGTGATAGGTAGGATATGCAAAAGAAGAACTTCTTCCCTGCAAATATCTACTAGAGGAACAGTGAACTTTCCATCTTATAAGTTGGCTCCTAGGAGAAGGCAACAGAGTAGAAATCTTCCATAGCACTGGGATATTGCTCACCCTTATAAAACACAGCCCCAAATACAGAGAGGAATGACTGGGAAAACAATGTGGCAGTAGACAGAGAAATGCCATCTACTCCTGGATCCAAAATATGACGGGAACAAGAGAAATAAGATTTCTTCCACTTAAGAGAAACCTTGAGACAATCTAATCAGAGAGCAACAAGGGAAAGGTGCCTAATCTTTGAGGGGGGAGACAAAGGCAGCAGAGGCGTCACCATGGGACATCCTGCTGGCAGGTCTGGCTACCCCTTATCTCCCAGGATGATCATGGGATGATCACCCTGGCAGTTAGTTTGAAAACCTGCCCCATGTAAAATCATACCCATCTATCAGCAATATCTGAGAGGCCTGCTTCTTTCTTTCTAAAGATAAAACATTCCCCCTCATCTGTCCCCCTGGGACTGCTTTGGCATCACTTGTGTAGTTTGTCATGCCAATAACATCTGACTGACTTGTTTTCTTATTGAACTGACTGCTCTGCCATGCATCTGAAGAAAGAGATCCTGCTCCCTTGCCCTCATCCAGAGACTTGTGGCAGAAAAACACAAATACAATTAAGGGGAAGAGGCAATTTCATTGGAAAGATCCTGCCTAGAGTTATAGTGAGTGGAATAAATGTAGCCACCTTGAATACAGCAATCAGGACTCATAGTAGAGATGATACCTTTTATTAGACAAACAAGATTTTTGGAAAAAAAAATTCTTTACTTGAAAAAAGAATTCTTTTTTGCAAAAATCTTGTTGGTCTAATAAAAGGTATCATCTCTACTACAAGACCTGACTGCCTTTTCCTCTAGACCAATATGGCTACAACCTGGATACCTGCCACTGAATACCATTTTTATCTATTTTGTAGTTTAACCGATTAGTAGCCTGATCACCACCAAATATGTTTTCAATACTTTTTCAAACACAACAAGCATCAGATGACACAAAAAACTCTAAATGGAGGTATCTAAAAATCACCAAGTTATGAACCCCTTTGCAAATAACCTCAACTATTTCAAACTAGTTTCTTTAGTTTGAAATGCAGCATGTTACAGCTCAATTCTTAAGGTAGCTGGGGAGATCTATATGGAGGCCTCTGGAACAGTCTTTGAGATTCTGAATTTTGGGACTCATGGTCTACTGTGTAAGGAATCAATCTTGGTGGAAGAACAATTCAAATCTACTTCCTCCCCTTGGATGCCATCCAGATAGTGTGTCTACCAACTTACAAACTGTGCAAGCAGATGCAGTAAAGAATTGGATGTGTATGTCATCCCTCTGTTTAATAAAATTTTTTTCATCATGGGTACTGCATAACCCAGGACTCTGAACTAGTTTGCTGATTCCTAATTTGTTTTATTGCTAGCCTCCTTTCTCCTAATCACGAATCCATATCTTTTGCATGACTCAAAGTGTGTGTGCTCAGTTGTAGGTGTCCCTTCTGCTTTAACAATTTGATTTCAAAGTACTTGGCTGTACAACAATCATATTCAAAGAGTTCAGGCTAGTTCAGATTTTAATTACCATTACGTTATCATTAAAAAAGCCCCAATTATTTCTTTTTTCCTCGCACAAAAACTCCAATGAAAAAAGTGCATGTAGTATACTGGAGCCATTCTCTTCCTCCCTACCAGAAACACATACGTAATGTTGCAGTAATATTATTCTTTAACAAATTGAAGGATGAGGGATAAGAGTTACATATCCTGATGTGAAAGGGAACATGCACAGGACAGTGCTTTCCCCTTGTTATTACTGTTTTTAGCATGCAACTGTTACAGTAATATCAAAAAGCATATCAACTAGCACAGTGAAAAAGCTATTACTCTCCACTGATAATGTGTATAAAACATTGTTTAAATAATATACTGGGGAATAAGCAGAAGAAGAGCAATGATTTCCAGGAGACAGGTCATAGTATAGCAACTGGTAATGACTTAGAAAAAATACTGGAAGGAGGGAAAGCTTTCAGGCAAGTCAAAATAACTGTTTATATTTGGACAGCGTACTACGTATGCAGGCAAAACCCATGTACTCTGCCTTACAACTGGCTAGAGCCTTGAAACACTTGCACTTCTTTGCAGGTTGAGTTAAGTAACCACACATGGGGAAATGGTTATAAATAAAATATGTAATTAATTAGGTAAATGCTAGTAAAAGTGTCTCTAGAATTGAATGATTACATTTTTCAGTTCATGTAAATGACCAAGTAAGTGCCTTATTTTTAAAAGGTATTTTGCTATAAATAGAATACAATCAGAAAACATCCAGATGTTTGTGATTATGACTGTTCAGGCCCTTTGACAGCATCCCGAATTGGGAACTCATAATCACTTGTCACTTTTGAACATCTGGGCTATAGTCTCCATCACTTTGGCTTGTCCACTACTGAACAAGACTCCATGAAATTCTGGGAGTGGAGGAAGAATTTTAAAAGTACAAAGGGGAACTGAAAGTTTTTGGGGGTGCATCTACACTTGACTATTCATGTGATGCAATAAATTCCAACACAGTTCATGCTGGAGTTTATTGTTCCTGTGTGCAGCATTTACAAGAGTGCCTGGGACTGCAGCATGTTGAGCCAGGGTGGTACAGCCCCAGCTGGCAGGTGGCCCAAGGGGTCAGCCTGCTAGCCAAGGGCAGCTCCTGCCTGGCTCATTGTGCTGTGGAGGGGCTGGCTGGGGCACAAGGGTGCTACAGTACAGGGTTAGCCGGCAGGCAGCCCTGCACTGTAGTGCTGTTGTGCTCCATCCAGCCCTGGTCACCATCTACACATGCATTGCGGCAGAGTAAATAACTCTGCCGTAGAATAGTACTTATGTTGGGCAGTATTATCCAATAGCAGATAATTAGTTTACTCTGTCCTAATAGCTCCGCATGTGTAGACTGAGACGTTTTACTGCACATCGAATTAGGCAACTCTGCAGTAAGTATCTCATATAGATGCATCCTGCCTGTGTGTTGTGGTGTCTAACACCTGCAGTGTCTTTCAAAACCTTGTCTTTTGTCTTTAAGCATGCTTGGCTTCTGGGTGACCAGCAAACTGTGGAAAGTGAGGTAGTGACTTGGAATTATAATGTGTTTTATACAATGTGCATCAGAACATTCCTTAATATGCTTTGTCAAAGCAAGACATATTGGTCACTGCTATATAATGTATGTTGGTGTTTTCTATACCTGCTTTACTCTCACTAAATTATAAAGAGCCAGTAAATGCTTCTTCTAAAGAAACAATAAATTCTCCCATTTGTAGAGCAGAAAGGCCTCAAACGAAATTAGGGACTCATTGTGCATTATACAAACCAGTGGCGAGACCCTTCCTTGAAAAGTTTAACATTAACGAATACTCTGTATGCTGTGATATTTTGATTCTGATTTCCCAGTTACACTCATCTAACATGAAGAGTGGATTCAAATAGTTAGTTGCTTCTACGAGGGGTGGACCCATGATCTTCCAAAGTGGGTTGTGGGAGCAGCAACCCATTCTGCAGGGGTGGCTGCACCCCCCCAGTGCTCCCAGACCCCTGTTCCTACTAGGGCAGACCAAGCCACGGGAGACTCTGGGGACTTTAAATTGTTAAAGCACCTGAAAATCCCTCTTCCCTTCCCTTTCCTGCTCTATCACACTGCTTCTTCAAAGATGAGGGTTCATATCCTTTTAGTAAACATATTAAAAAAAATCCTATCTAGTAGAAAATGACGTTTTCAATATCCATACAGTGTCTAACCCCTTTTTCAAATTCCAGTGCTAGTGAGTTCCAAAAGTTAATTAATGCATTTGTGCCCAAATTTATTTCCTTAGGTCAGCATCAAATTTGTTGCTAGGAACAGCATTTTTTGAGTGTAAAAAAGCTTTGATTTCTAAAAAGGGGTTAAAAAGTTTTCAAGAAGGGAAGTATAGGGAAGAAGTATAAAATTACAGAATAATCACTCTGCCTCTTCATGTAGCTGAATTTTTATATCTAGATTCAACTTTCTTCATGCTGGGTTTAACTCTGGCCATGAGATAGGAGGCCGTATGATTTACAGCTGCACAACACAATGTTTCACTCCTGATATTACCCTTAGCTCTGCTGGGTGAAGCATGCATCAAATAATCTATTTGTTAGAATATTTGGTCTCCTCTCTTCTATACAGCTGTATATGCCTTTAAAGAGTGAGTTATTCCTGAGGGTTAAAAGGTTCACTCTTTGCTCCAGCAGCTTCTAGAAATCCACTCCTGTTTGTTAACACTGAAACATCTAAATGGCACCTGCTGGGTTTCCCTTCTCCTTCCTGTGATCTCTTCCATGACACCTTTTCCCATCCACCTACACAGGATACATTTTTATGTAGAGGTATTTTCCCCATTGTATAGGAATTTGGAAATGTAATGCAATAGGTAATGGGATGTTTTATCAGATACAAGCATAACAAGTCTAGGAATCCATGATTTGGGAGAAGGAGACAGGGGATCAAAGGGGTGATTGCCTGGAGCTGTAAAAAGGCTGTTGTCCTAAGGAAGGAATTTGAAGAGCCATAGATATGCTAATCTAGGAGGAAGCATGGTGAAATAGTGTCAGACTGACACATCAGACATTACCCCTAGGAAGTCAAAAGCAAATTTCATAAAGAACAGGCAAAGGAAATGTCTTTGTTTTGTAGGAAAAGCAAAAAGTATGTGTGAAGTTTTCAACTAGGTAGGAACTCAGAAGAATATGATGTACTGAAAAATCTAGGGGTATCAAATGAGGCAAGAAAGAGACAGCTTTTGCTAAGACAAATGAAGCTAGCTAGCATAAGCCCTAAACAATCCCTGGGTTTAGCCTAAACAATCCCTGGGTTTAGCCTTATTGTAAGTATCTGATCAGTGCTTATGAGAATCTTACTGTGTGGGTGCAGTCTTTATTAAGTTTTGTAACAGTTTAATATATGGGAAGTATTTTGTTACAGAATTTTACAGCATTTGACTAAAGTAACCATACAACCGCTACTGGCCTAGCCTAGGGATAATTTTAACGGCATGTCAGCTTTCGAGGCTAAGGCATTTTAGCTGAATTACCAACTTGATCTATCAAATTCCAACAAGCTTCAGATACAAGAACAACAGTCTATCTGGTTAAAGGTCTACAGACCACAAAAACCCCAGACGTTTTAAAGCTTCACATATTTAAAATATTTAACACAAACAAAGGGTAACACACTGTTCCTTCCTGGTGCTTTAAGTGGTCATTTTGGGTAGTCCAGGTAGTATTTCCAATACTTACATGGAGGTACAAATTCTATCCCCAGCCCTGAGGCCAACTATATGTGTGCAGACACACTGGCCATGTGCAGTAAGCTATGAGCTGGCAGTCAAGGGACATGCACATGACCTCTGTGAATGCATACTGGCCTTAGACACCTGAAAAGGTTGACCGAAACCTGCCTCTAGGTTTTAGAGGTATTTAGACTCAGGGGTGGGGGGAGCAAGACTTCCTCTCTTTTGCCCTGAGTAGCTTAGTGCTTAAAGCACTTGCCTGGGAAGCGAGGCTGCAGCATTGCAGAGAAGGACCTGGGGGTTACAGTAGAGTACAGCATAAGATGAATATGAGCCAAAAGTGTGCTCTTGTTGCAAAAAAAAGGCCAAGAGCATCCTGAGGTGTATCAACAGGAGTGCCACTTGCAGAATCAAGGGAAGTGATTCTTTTGCTTTATTCAGTACTGGTGAGGCCTCATCCAGAGTACTGTGCCCAGGTTTGGGCCTCACATTTCAAGAAAAATGTAGATGGATTGGAGAGAGTCCAGTGCCAAACAATAAAAATGATGAGGGGCCTGGGGAGCATGATATATGAAGAAGGGCTAAAAGAACTAGGATTATTTAGTTCAGAGAAAGGGAAGGCTGAGGGGAGATTTGATGAGTCTGATTACAGAGAGAACGGAGATGGCTTTTTCTAGAGCCTTAGGGGACAGAACTAGGAGCAATGGTCTCAAGCTGCAGCAGAGGAAATTTAAATTAGAGATTAGGAGGAACTTTCTGATTTTAAAGGTGGTCAAGCATTGGAACAGGCTACCCGGAGAAGTTGTGGGACCTCCATCCCTGAACACTGTCACGAGTAGGTTGAACAGACACTTGGTTGGGATGGTTTAATCATGGATGATCCTGCCTTGAACATGGGGCTGGAAAAACTGAGCTTGTGAGGTTCCTTCCAGCCCTACTTTCCTACGATTCAAAGCAAGAGGATCTGGCTTCTAAATCTCTCTTGCCCTGAGGAGGCGTGAACCTAGTTCTCTCTGACTTCCCAGCATAGCACTCTAAACACCACAGGTCAGGCACTGTCCTGGCCTCTCTCCTGGATGCATGGGTGGCCGCAAGAGGAAGATCTGTAGGGCCAGGAATAAGACAGCAATCCAGAGGGTGTAGTTGCTAGTCTGGAAGTGATAGGGGGCCTGAGTTCTTGCTTGAGGCCCTGTGAAGAAGAAACTTCCTTCTGCACTGCCCTCCTCCTACTTCTCCCTTAGGGACATTAAAAAATCCAGAGCCTGTATTGATTCAATCTTTGCAAGTTAGTCTAACGTGAAAAGATTGAACCTATCTGCAAGTGAATAGACGTTCACTTTTGATCTCAGAAATGCAAGAACATTCCTGCGGTGGCTCAGGCTAGAAGCTGGGGGGAGCTAGAGGAGCCCTCCTTTCCTTTTGGCAGCAACCACTTTCCCCCCTGCTCCTGCTTGGGTGGCAGGGGACCTGGCCAGAGACAGCTGGCATGGTCCTGCTATCTACCCAGGGCTGGGGCTGCAGCTGGGGCTGTGGGGCTGAGCTGAGCCAGCCTGTGGGTGCTGCTGAGGGCAGAGGCGGAGGGGTCAGACCCTTCCTACAGGCTGTGGCTCAGGTTGGGGCTGCAGGGGCTGCGTAGCCAGATTGCTCCTGGCTCCCTGTGCCCTGGCCAGGCCAGGCTGTTGTGGAGCCGCAGCCAGATGAGAAAGGCTGTTCCCAGGAGCTGTGGCTCTGTGACAGCCCCTGGCAGCACAGGCGGTGGCTGGCTGGGTAGCAGGCTGCCTGGGAGGCACCAGTGGGCCCTAAGCCCAGCAGCCACGTGCCACAGCCACCACCATGCCCCCTGCCCTGTGCAGCACCTTGTGGCTGCAGCCACATCACAAGCTATGGGCTGGCTGGAACCGGGTGGACTGGCCTGCCCCTCTTGCCTCCGGCTGCTGCAGCCACCCTTACCAAACCACATCGCACCGCTCTGGGTGGGGGGGCAGGGAGCTTCAGGCCCGCGACTTCCACCCAGCACATGGAGCTCTGGCACCAGCTCTGGCTGCCTTCAGCTCCCTCTGTCCATCTGGCATGTTGAGCAGCCCCTGTGGGTGGGTGCAGCGGGTGCAAGGCAGCTGGAGCTGGAGCTCCATGCCCTGGTCAGAAGCCACCAGGCTGAAGCTTCCCGTCTGTCCGCGCAGGGCAGTGCGGCGCAGCAGGAGCAGTGGTGGCAGCAGCAGTGGCCACAGCTGCAGCAGGTGAGGGAGGCAGAACAGCCCGCCTGGCCCAAGCCAGCCAGCCCGCAGCTGATGTGGCTGCGCTTCCAGGTGCTACACAAGGCAGGGGCATGGCAGTGGCTCAGGGCCCGCCCATACCTCCAAGCTGCTGCGGCAGCTTGGTGCCCAGCCAACTCCCACCTATGCTGCCAGGGCGGGCTGTCAGAGCTGCAGCCACTGGGGAGGGCCTCCCAGCTGGCTGCAGCTTCATTACAGCCCTGTCCGGCTGGGCATGAGGAGCCGGGAGCAATCTAGCTGTGCACTCTCCATGGCCCCAGGTTCAGCTGCAGCCTGCTAGGAAGAGCCTGGCCCTCACGACCCAGCCTGGGCTGGCCCCTCCATGCCTGCGCAGCGGGGACCCGCAGGCCGGCCAGGCTCAGCCCCACAGCCCCAGTCCCAGGCGAGGCAGGCGGATGGCGGGGCCATGCTTCCTCCCCTGCCCTGGAGTAGGGAGGGGTGGGAATGGCTGACAGGGGCTGCTCTGCCCTGGCCAGGCAGACCCAGGCTGTCAGTGGGACAGGGGATGGAGGGAGAGATTAAATTCCCCTTCCTCTCCCTGTTTGCTTCTGGCTGAGGATGCCGGAGAGGGGGTCGGGGGATCTGGCCAGGCAGACCCTGGTTGAGGTTCCCCGGTGGGAGAGGGGAAGGACGGGGAAATAAGCCCCCTCCCTTAGGGGGCCATGCTGGTTGGCATCTGGCCAGCCCCTGCTCTGGCTAGAGAACAGAAGGACAGGGCCAGCTCTGCTCTCTGGAGCAGACAGCACAGCCCAACCCAGCCCAGGGCTGAACAGCATGCTGGGATGCTGGGGGACTGTAATTTAACTTAAACCAGGAAGGGGTCTGGGACAGAAGTTGCATAAACCGGTTTGACACAAATCAGTTAAGTCTGATACTACAGTTAACCAGGTTTATCTTAAACCAGTTTTGGCTTCTTTGAAACTGGTTTATATGCACCGAACTTATGCTCAGTTACACTTTTAAACCAGTTTCTGATCACTTAAACCAGCTTATTTACAACTTCTGTCCCTAGCCCGTATGACTACATTAGTGGTTCAGCTTCAAAAGGACCACCAGGGAAGACTGAATAATACCTAACTAGTGGCATAATGGTCCAAGTGCTATGCCAGGATGTAAAAAAGACTCCTGGTTCAAAACTCCTCTAGTGGAAGGGGGCATCTAGAAACCAAGGGCCAGGTTAAGTGCCTTAGATACTCTGCTATTAGGGCAAAAGATAGTTACACTCAGTATGTACACTCTGTCTACATAGCCAGGATTCCTACCTCTGGTTAAGTGCCAAAAATGCCAGGCAGATGACAAAAAATGGCTACTTAGATAAGCAGGAAAGGAAAAAATGCCAGAAAAAGTACTCCCCCTCCCCCCCACACTTTTTTGAGTGCCCAGCACCAGCTGACTCCAGCAGTGAGTTTGTCTATTCAGGGAGCACATTGTCTTTTCTAGGCAATCCTGGCAATTTACAAGCACTCACAATGCTTTTAAAGGCAAACTGCAAAAGGTAAAAGAAAACAGATTTAAGGCCAAATGTACACTCTGGATGTTCCTCCCACGGGGGGCATCATTCAGCAGACGCAAGCTTAACTCTTTAAAAAAAAAAAAATCTTATTTTGTTGAAAAATATCCCATAACATGCTGTTCTTGGACTTGACAAGCAGAACATATGGCACATGTCACAGAATGATACAGGAAGCCAGGAAGTGCCCAGAGGATTTCACAGAGGGAAAAGTGTGACAACTAAAAAAAATAAACCCCAAAACATCACCAATGTGCTTGAATGGCCCCATAATTCTAGCTTGTGTGGCCATGCAGCACTTGAGTTTAGTTTCAGCAGAAATGCCAGGAATTGAACTCGTGCAGAGACTTCAGACGTGGTCCTTACAGACCGGGGTTGGGTCACACTGGTGGTTTGTTGTGGGGAAGCTTTTGTTGCTGTAGCTGGGCTTCACTTCCTGGAGCCAGCAATCCCGCCCTTCTCACAGGCATTAAGTACTATGTAAATGGGGACAGAAAGAAGGGAAAGAAAAAAACACATACAATCGAAGTGTGGCAAAACAAAATACTCCGACCTCCTTCCTCCAAACACACATAAAATGGACTTTTGTACAAGTAGAATATTACCCAGTTACAAAAGCTCCTGGCATCAGCCTAACGGAACACAACAGATGGGGAAAAAGGCTTTTAAAGGAGACAAAAATGGCATTTAATAAAAAAGACGCACATCTGTAAGCCATGTTTGTTTCATGGGGTGCTCAGTCCACCCCCATCTAGCAACCAGGCTACACAGAGACGGGTAAACTGTGCCGCAGCTTTGGCTGTGAGGGCCTATGGCTTTTAACCAAGGCTGCAATTCATGCTTTTAGATCTAGAGGCTGTGGGTTTAATCCCTGCTTTTGGTGACTAATCTAGAGCCCCCATGTTACCCATTTAGAACTATATATCACTGTGTGGCCTTTAGGTATCAGATACCTGTTCAGCGTTTCTAATACTTATAACTTTATTGGAAGTCCCGTGAGAATTGCTGTTCTTTTGAAAGCCAGAGGCAAATAAAGAAAAAGAGCCCAAAATGAACTTTTAATCTACATTTATAATTCCTGATGGGCCCAACTCATGATTTTTAAAAGTGTGGGGTTGGCAATTCTACTTCTGCATGTGTCAGAAAGGAAAAATCTAGCAGTGGTAAAAATACTATTTTTATACACCATGTGAAAATAAAAGGAGGTGCCCGTCCACTGCTCAAGAAGTTTCTGCAGCCTGGCCTGCAGCTCAACAAGATGTGCTATCAAAACATTGGGAGGGCTTTTGGGACTGAATGATTTATTCAGGCAGATGAGATGGATCACCAGATCTTTTTTATTTCCTTTCTTTCGTGGTTTTTGCAAGTGCTTCAACTTTATATTTCTAAAGGAGAAGCACTGTTTCACTGATCGCACTCAGAGATCAGAGGAATCATACTAGAATGGGACAACTTAAAAACCCTCCTTTCACACACATTTCAAACATTTCCAGATTACTGCTATTTTCCTAGTTTCCCGTTTTGTCCATTAACCCCATGTTGCAGTTGACATTATTACCTATAATAATTTAAATACGTGTTGCTGATGTACATTTGGCACTATCAATAAATGCTAAGGAGGTTCTGAGAGGTCAATAACTCTCCACCAGAAACCACTGCCTCCAGTTTGAAATTAGGGCAAATTTAAAAACCAGCTGCTACAATGAACTTCTCAGGCTGCAATGCTACAAAGAAGGATACAAAACATGGTACCAACTGCAACTCAGGGGACAAACGCAGCAGATACATTTGCACAGTGGCAGGAGCGTCCAAGGGAACAGAAATATTGCCTCCAAGATTTTAAATAATAAAAGTTTCTCTTTAGGAACTGAAATAAACAGCCCAATTTTCATAGTTTCTAAAGCCTCTCCTCTCCACGTTTAGTCAACAGGAGCTTTGCACTCCTGAAAACCCATCCATTTATTCTGGTGCCCACGTCTTTAGTAACGGATCCCTCCAACTCCCCCAGCAAGGGAAACAAACTCCAGTCTGTGACTGGGTTAAAAACCAAAAAAAAAAAAGACATCACAGGTTTGTGCCCCAAATGTTCAGGTGAAGTTACACACTACACTTAGACTATATTGAGGACACACAAAATTTGAACATCTCTATATTAAAGTTGTTAAATGACGCCATGTGCCCTCTGAGCCACTTGAAGCAAGGGTTAACTCTGGGCTGTGCTACCCAGCTCCTGTTAGGGTAACAATTTGCAGTCCTCCAAGAAAAATGGTATTAACCCTTAACATGTGATTGCTCACAGCTCATTCTACCTCTAACACTTAGCGTTCGGCAGTTGCAGAATGATCTTAGCGTAATGTGTAACTTAACCCTTCAACATCTCTTGGCTCTTCTTTTGCATGCCCTTCTCCACTCCTTTAAGCAGACTGTTTTCAGGTTCTTGCTCAAACCTGAAGGTCGCTTTATGCCTGAAAGCTTGTGAAACTGCTCTCCCAACTATATAGCTGGTCCAATAAAAGCTATCACCTTGTCTCTCGTCTATCTACTGGACCCTCATAGCTACAATGCATGGGATATCACCAGGGATCCGGGTTTTCCATTTCCCATGGAAAAACGGAGTAAACCATGGATTTTACCTTTAACGGGAGGCAAACATGGATTTCTTGTTTTACCAGAGAAACCTGCAGATTTTCCCATTTTGCAATAAGCTCCCTGCAGGCTGGAAGAGGGAGGAAGGTGGTGAGACAGGGGCCACCACATACATGGACATGCACATGGCCCCAGGCAGCCTGAGAGCAGCTCTAGCATGCGAGGTGGTGGGGGGGAAGGGAGGGGGATTGAGGCCCCATAGGGAAGAAGGGAGGGAAGGAGCTGGGCAGGGCTGGGTCTGTTGCCCAGCTGGGTGGTGCCTGCAACTTGGAGCCTGGTGCTGCAATGGGCGGCTGCAGTGCCCCAGCAGGGAGCAGGAAAGGGCTGCGGGTGGCTTGTTTGGGGGAGGACCAACTCCCCACTGCCGCACGCACTCTTGGGGAGTAGGGGGGAACCCAGCCCCCCAGATCTATACGTGGGGCAGGCACAGGTTCCAGCCCTGCTTTCCTTCCCTGGGGCCTCTACAGCCTGGTGGGCACGGCCTGGTGTGGCAGGGAAGAGGGGAGCAGTACGGAGAAGTGGCTCACTGCTGTGAGCTCCCTGCTGCCCTGGCGACGTGTCCCCTGTGCTGCTTTGAGGGGCACAACCCCACACTGCTGCTCTCGCTGCAGCCCCATGTGGGGGGCAAGGGTACCCCCTGCCCGCTTTGGAGTGTGCACAGCGGTGGGGAGCCAGCATGCCCCCCCTGCAGCAGGCAGGGCAGGGGGCTGTGGACCTGGGTCCGTGGCCTTGGCAGCTGGGGGCCTTCTCTTGCAGGACTGGGGGAGCAGGGACTGTGGGTGGGGAGTAAGTAGCACAAGGAAGGGTGTGGGGGGTGGGGGCAGTGAGAGGCACGAGCAGGGCTGTGGGGGGGCTGTGGGGAGTCTTTAATTTTAATCATGGATTTTGGGGGGTTTATGAGAGAATTTGGGGCAGATTTTATATCAGGGAAAACCAGGATCCTCGGATATCACTACGTTGACTGTACCTGATTATTCATGGATCTCCTACAGTTCCCTATTAGATGTTCTCCTCACATAAGTCTTCCTTACTAGCCCCTCCACACCTAAATTTTCAAAGGTATCTGGTAGGCTTTCTTAATAAGTGTCCTGGTCTCTCATCCATACAAAACATGAAGCTTCCACATGAGTGGTCTTGCATATTTGAAGCATGGTCTTAGCACTGTTGGGAGCTAAAAATTCTCTGCAGAGAAAAGTAACCAGCTTTCCTGTCTGGTGCCTATACCTTAATATCAGTTTGATGACAGGGGCAATTAATAATTAATATTCCTAATCAGAAACATATTTTCCTTAGGACCATGCACCTCCTTTAGGCCATGCAAATATTCAACAGGCAAGCAGAGAACACCTCTCTGCTCCATCAGATAGCTCTTCAAACAGTGCCCTCTCCTAAGGAAAAGGTCTGCCCCACCCTATAAATGTGCAGACATTTCAGGTGGGCAGGCACTACTGCTTGCAAGTCAGGTATCTGTTACACAGAAGAGCAAACACATACGTTTTGCCTTTTCAAGATCACATGGCTGAACCACAGTGCTCCCTTCAACGCTGCAGCATTGCCACCCAGCATAAAGCCATTGCCTTGTGTGCACAGTAACAGTTTTGCTGTAATGAGGATTTGGCAAGGTCACAAAAGACCTTTGTTTCTGCCAGAATTTGGATGCATAATGCAATTCTCCTTCTTGGTCACATAAAATTAATTTCCACAGCACAGATTTTTAAAAAAAATAGTGGGCTGGGGAGGAGAACTTTTTCAAACTTAATACCCTTTCTTCCTTTGGTAAATGATGTCAGACAGGCAAGATGTGAGAAAACAAGCCAGCTGCTGTTTGGAGCAGTAATTACCGTATTTTCTCACATACCACATGCCCCTGAATAAAAGAACACACCTTGTTTTTTGAAGGCAGAATGTAGGGAAAAAAAAGATTTTTCCAGAGTCACGGCTGACTGCGGGACATAGCAGGTGCCAACAGATGTGAAAAACAAAACAAAAAATGGTGCATTATCTGACGAGGAAGTGAGTAAGTTTGACTTGGCTCCCCAGTGTCTGTATATATCAGTCGCTTCAGCAGGGCTTTTTGGCACTTTTATCTAATAACCGATTCAATCAGCTATTAGATAAAAGTGCCA
This sequence comes from Crocodylus siamensis, assembly GCF_052110815.1. NCBI lineage: Eukaryota > Metazoa > Chordata > Crocodylia > Crocodylidae > Crocodylus > Crocodylus siamensis. Next base: position 240,146,582 of record NC_143397.1, on the reverse strand, counting down.
AAAAGCCCTGCTGAAGCGCCCAATCTATACAGATGCTGGGCAAGCTGGGCCAAATGGATGCGATGCCTCTTTTGGGCATGTGCTGAGCTTGGTGCAGGGATGTGCCAAGCTTAAAGTAAAGCAACATTCTGGGGTCTGGGGGTTTTTTTTTTTGTTGATGCTTGTAAGCAGCCAGATTGCTCAGGAAGTGTTGCATGCCAAAGACAAGCTGGGTGGGGAAGCAGGAACTTCCAGTGTGGTAGGACAGCAACAAGGCTAAGACCAGATCCTTGCAAAGTCAGTAGCACAACTATTATTTATGGGAAATTATGTAAAAAACTATTTACAAAGTCTATACGATCTATACCATAAGCCTCATCAAGATACTATAGGTTACATGTAGCAGCTCGCTTCCCCTCAGTCAGTTCAAAGTGCTTAGGGCTGTGAGAGGGTTAACACTGGACTTTACCTTTCTGCTGTCAGGGACACAGAGAAGTGGCAGCAATCATGGGAGCTCTGAATCACAACATCTGCTTGCTTCTACACCTCCCTGCTTCTATTTCAGAAAATAAAAATCAGTTTCCCCATTTATGATACATACCCTAAGTTGGGAGGACAAATTTCTGGAGTGAAAAGTATGAATGGTATCACGAATCTGGTAAATATGGTATCACGAATCTGATCCAACCTGCAGCAGGGGGTGATGGGTCTCGGGGTTCATGGGGAGGGTCTCAGGGGGTCACTTTGCAATGCTTTTGCAACCTCCCTACTAACGAGCTTAAAGAATCCTGAAGACCCTGAGCCAATGAGTAGGAAGTGCCGAGCCTTTATATTGGCTACATTCATAAAGTAAAAGCCCAGTGTTTCTGTTTGGATCATTTAACATTGGACTTCCTTTTCCGAGGGATCATAAAACTGCTTTTTCTCTTGAAAGAAAAAGTAAAAATAAATAATAGATTAAGCCTTTGGCCAATGGTGGCAACTGAAATTTTGCAAATGCCCCAAGTATAAAGAGCGCATAACATACTTTCAACAAATAACAGACTCAGCCAAAAGTTATTGTCTATTGGCAAAAATCTGAGGAAGTAGAAAGCAAAGACAGACACAGACCTCAAATTTCTTCTTTTTTCCTTTGAATTTTCTATTCAGTTGTCCAAGGTAATGAATAAACTATGCCTTATTCCCAAGCAAATTAGTCCTTGATCTTTGAAAGTTTAGGGGCTTTGACATTTGGACCTACAAACCAAAAACCCCAGAAAGCTATAATATTTCATATCAATGCATTGTGTCTATGTAAAAGAAAAAAAAACAATAAAACCCCCCAGTTATGCCTCACCATTTATTTAAATGTTTCTAATTCAGATAATTTTGCAGTTTGAAACACTTTACTGTATAAAATTGTGTGCTCTATAGTAACCACCCAAGTGTTCAGTACTCTTTAATTCAAATGTATTTCCTGTGTGAAGAGAGACTAAGGGCCTAGACAAACAACACATTTGCATCATGTAACTTATATTGGCTTTGTACATCAAAGTAAACATTACACTGACCATTTATGATAGCTACATGTAGGCAGCTATTACAGATCCTACCACTAGTATTGTGGGAGCAGGAAAGATTTGACTTGAGCAAATAGCAATCCTGGGAGAAACTGCAGACAGACACCACTTTACTTTGGTGCAGTTTTACCTGCGATTCTTTTAGGGTGATTCTGTAGTGAATTGGGTGAAGTTACACACTGTCAGGTTTTACATGAAATCTGTTTGCTTTTTTTCATAGCAGAATAAGGAGGGCATCTGATCAGACCCTAATAAGAAGTATCACAGGCATTTTTTATCTTTGTCTGAACTACCCTCAGGACATTTCAGACCAACATGATTTTAACAATGTATCTTGAGCAACAGGTGAGAATGAAAGAAAAGGGGACTTGAATACTGAAATCTTGTGTTGTAAACTAGGACTAGGGACAGACATTCAAAAAGCCTGCACCTGAACTGATTCAATCTTTGCGGGTTAGTCTAACCTGGCTAGGCTAAATCAGTTTGTAACTGTACAGACATCCCAGCTATGCAGGCACATGACTGCAGTGGCTCAGGCTAGAAGACAGGGGGCGTTAGAGCAGCCCACCCTTCCCTTCTACACTGCTAAGTTGAGCAGCGAGGGGGAAGGCATGGCCAGGCCCAGGTAGGATGCCCTGATTAGGCCACCAGGGAACTGATAACAGTGTTTATCACCCCATTAAGAAAACAAGAGGGCCATTACCAGCTACCTGTTGATTCTGCCTTCGATGCTGTCACAGAACAGACCAGACCATAGCCAGCATGTAGACTGCTAGCTAATACATAGACACCTCTCAACAAGGAGAGGGAAGGCAGGAATTCCTGCTTAGCTGCAAGTGGAGATGGGGGGGGGAGAGGGTGCAGTCTGCAGTCTCTCCAGAGCTGCAGCCAGGGAGCAGAGGGAAGGGGGCAGCCCTGCTGTGGAGCAGAGAGCATGCCAGGATGCTGGGGGGCTCTGATTTGCTTAAACCAGCAAGGGCTCTGGGACAGACATTGCATAAACCGGTTTGACCCAAATCAGTTAAGTCTGATACTACATTCAGCCAGGGCGATTTCAAACCGGTTTCAGCCATTTTCAGACTGGTTTACGTGCATTGAACATCTGTACTGTTTCAGGTTTAAACCAGTTTCTGATCACTTAAACCAGTTTATGTGTAATGTCTGTCCCTAGTCTAGATGTCTAAATCTGGTTTGTTAAAACAGCCATGCTCCTTTGATATGTTGGTAAGCAGGATGAAACAAACACTTCTTTAGACACACAAAAATAACCTCCTAGAGCAGGAGGTGGCCAAAATACGGCCCACAGGCTGGATCCTGCCTGTCAACTGATTGGATCAGGTCAGTGGGTAGGCACTCACTAATTATTTGTAACTGGTCCGTGGCTGCACTCTGCATGGGACCGAGCCCCACCCTCTCCCACCTGGGGCAGTTGGTGCCAGTTTCACCCATGCTGAGCCCCAGCCAGCATGCACAGAGACGCAGCAGGCCTGCTCCTGCAGCCGCCTGGGTACTGTTCATCTCCCCCCACCTCCAACAGCTCCTCTTCCTCCTCCTGCCCCTGGTGTGCTACTCCAGTGGGGAAGGGCAGCAGCTGTGGGGATGTGCGTGTGTGTGGTGGCAGGGAGCTGCAGCCGGGTAGCTCCTGCCCCAGTGCATGAGGCTCCAGCTTCTGGTTAACTTCCACCCACTCCACCTGCCTGGCATGATGAGCAGCCTGTGGGTGGGCGAGTGGGTGGAAGGGGGCTGAGAGCTAAAGCTGGAGCCCTGCGTGCTAGGGCAGGAGATACCTGGCTACAACTCCACACCTCCCTGCCATGGGTTGATGTGGTGCCTGGCACACGTCCCTATGGCAGCCCCAGAGGGGGCATGGGGGCAGCTGTGGGCTGTGGGTGGAGGGGAGGGAGAAAGGGGTGGGCCACACCTGCACATACACTGCCTGTAGTGGGGGACCTAAAATTGGACACAGTACTCCAGATGTGACGTCAGCAGTGCTGAATACAGGGAAGAATTACTTCCCTTTACCTGCTGTCAACACTCCTACCAGTGCAGCCCAGTATGCCATTAGCCTTCTTCACAACAAGGGCACTCTGCTGGCTCATATTCAGCTTATTGTCCGCTGTAACCCCCAGGTCCTTTCCTGCAGAGCTGCTGCCCAGGCAGTCAGCCCTCAGCCTGTACCGGTGCATGGGATTGTTTTGACTTAAGTGCCGAACTTTGCATTTGTCCTTGTTGAACTTCATGAGATTTTTTTTTTTTAGTCCAATCCTCCAATTTGTCTAAGTCTCTGAATCCTAGTCCTACCCTCCAGCATGTTTACTACTCCCCCCAGCTTGGTGTCATCTGCCAACTTGCTGAGGGTGCACTTCATCCCATCTTCCAAGTTGCTGATGAAACATAATGGTGGGACTTTAAAATGATTATAGTGGGATTAATAAAATACAGCAAATGTAATTTAAAATATAGAGAACAGAAATACAAATACATACCCCAATCACCTAATCTTGCTTCTATGTAAGACAGTGGTAGGGAAGAAGGGTCTGGGCCTGGGCCTAAATGTATACCATCACTTCAACAGCATAATTCAGTTTTTTCTCATCAGTTGTATGGTTCTTATTGCTTTCTTAACCCCTTTCCATCTTTTACTCTAAACCCACATTCAGGTTGCTATGGTGATGGATTCCATTCTAGCTAAATTTTGGAAAGGGACTGGAAAAAGAAAGGAAAGTGTTAACATCCTTCTACTGGTATCGGTGAAATGTGCACCAAAGCACATCCCTACTGACAGAAATGCTGTCAGGCCTGGTTGTGTATGAGAAACTTTGAGATCCTTAGAGAGAAGATGTTCAGGAGTGCTAAGTATCATTATTTCAGGAAGGATTTGTAATTTGGGTGGCCTAAGCTGCCTTTCACACCGAACTGAGTGGAAAGATGGTTTCTGTTGGAAACCAGGAAAAACCGATTAAGTTAAATGCTGCGCAATAAATCAATAAAATAAATAAAGTAAAATGAAACTACATTTTCACGTGAATTGCCCTGGAAATTTTAAGTTCAAAATAACTCACAAATTCAAGGTGAAGGAAAGGGTATAAACCCACACAAGACTGTCTCTATGATACCTCCCAACAGTCTAGGTTTGTGGAAAGCTAACACACATCTCAAACAGAACAGGAAATTAATAATCTACAATGCAGTGCTGGAGAATAACAAAGTATGAAAAATGAGGGCAGCTACACACAGATTTACAGTAATGAGAGTGGTACATGGGTGAGCTTCTTTCTTAGTTAATCCAACACAGATTTCCTCTCCCTCCTTTTCCTGGGTTTTGCAAAAACACCCCAAACAATTGGTCTTTAAACAAAAAGACATTAATAGTCTATAGGTTAGACTGCATACACATAAACAAACCCCTTCTAAGATCCACAAAGGACTGCTAAGTTTCAAGAGCTGCTGATTTAGTAACAAGCTAATGCTAAATTACATTTTGGGTTGTCCTGCAGTGTTGAACCAGTTTATAATTCCTGCCCCCCCTTTTTTTGCAAGAAACATTATGAACTCAAGTGATGTTACACTTCTTTCCATGGCAACCCACTAGGATACCAAGTGTGTCGTTCTGCAAGGACCCAAGCGTAAGAGAAGGGAGAGCAGGGGAAAGAGTGCTAAAAAGCTCTGGCTGCTTACTCTAACCTAAGAGCCTGTCACTTCAGGAAGCCCAAGACTTCAAAGAAAAAAGGTAACAGTTTTGCATCAGTTAAACATGGCTTACATTTTCAAGCATTTCTTTGCAACCACAAGGGCTAGAAATACTTTTTTCCTTGCTTTCAGATGAAAATTTAGATCCTAGCATAAAAATCATGCCTTTCTGGGAGCTGTATGTCCATTGGGCCTATGCTTTAGTTGCTTAGCAGTGCAGACAAGTCATTTGCGTATCTACTTTGGATGCAAACTTGGCCCTAGCTAAAGCAGGGTAAATCCAAGAGCCATTAATTCTGTACTGTAGCAGTAATTCTCAGCCTTTCTAGACACAAGGCCTCCCCCTCCATAACTTTTCTGAATGTAGCTGCACCTTCAGTGGATGCAGGCAGAAAACACCACTTCTTTTCTCCCTGCAAGGGAGACATGCTCCCTGGCCTATTCCTTGATGTGTGAAGCCCAAGGGGCTGCACCAGAAAGCACAAGGGCAAGGCTGGCATTTACTGAATCTTACTCATAGGTGTAACATTGCTGGTCTGGCCTCTTGGGCAGGCCAGCAGCAGCAGCCTTGTGGTGGCCCCTACCAACAAGCTGGGCTGCAGCAGGGTGTCCCCTCCTGGGGCAGCCACTTCCCAGTCCAGCCCTGCCTGGAAACAGAGGTGCGGTGGGGGCAGTCCCACCCGGCAGCAGCTGAGGTGGAGTAACACTCCTGGAAAGGATCTTGCGGCACCCCAGTTGAGAATTACGCCCTACAGCTTACTTCTCTCATCATCTGCATAACTCTGTGCATCTCCTGCCTGTTACCTGCGTCAGAGCAACTGAGGGGTTACTTTTACTGAGGTCTTAAGTAGGATTAGCTGGAAAACAAGATTTCTGTTTTGTACGAGTTAATAGGTTTGGCAAGCAGTTTTGTTCCATGGGGATGAAAGTGAGACATAAGAAACCAGAACGAGAGAAGAGATAGAAACCCAGAAGAGCTGACAGCCTGGATAAAGGTACTTGCCTGAGATACAGAAAACCCAAACTCAAGTCCCTGCCTGATTTGGAGCAGAGAATTGTGCCTATAACTCTCCCACATCCTACACAACTGCCAAACCACTAGGCTACTGGTCCTTCTCTCCCCCATCCACTGTCCCTCTGCAACCTCTCCCGCAAAGATTTTGGCAAATTGATACAGTTCTGCTAAAGTTCTAGTTTGACAAACTACCATTTTAGTGGTGGGAAAGTAGTTGAACCAAAAAATAAAAAAAAATCTGTAATATTCAGAGAAGCAGACCAGGACTTTTTGCAGAACAAAAGCATCAGGGATCTGGTCACTGATGAAGACGTATGGAACTCATTCGCCTCCGTGCTCTCTGAGGGCCTGAGAAAAAGAAGCATCTATGCATCCATACTGGCCTGCTTTTTCCAAAAGTTTCACTTAAAGGGTCTTTAACTGCTGCGATGGTGATCCACTTGCTGTGATCTGTTCCCCAACAGAGATGCATTTTGTGCCAAAGTTGTGGTCTGTTGTTCAGGAACATTATATTTGTTTTTAATCTCCCCATTTCTGACGCTGGACGAGGGTGCGGGTGCACCATTCTCCTGAGGGCAGCTTTCTGGTGTATCCAGGATGTATCCAGGGTATGTATGGATGGAGTTTCAATTTGAATTCATCATGAGCATGATCTCACTATATATTTTGGATGTCTCCCCTTCAAATCTCCTTCACTTCAATTACAAAAAGAAAAAAAAAAAGCAGACACCATTGTCACTTCATCTTCCAAATCCTCATTCCAATAAATTTTCTTTGCCTCCTACTATTTCTTCAGCCTGCCAGGCTCTTTAAATAGGAGAGTTATCAGTGTGCCTCTACAAGCAGAAACCTAGCAGATTTTTTTCCAGCTATATGGCAGCCTTGTCCTAGTCTCTCTTAAATGGGCCAGATTTCAAACCCACAGGTGGTCAGTCTTTTAATCATCCCTTGAACAAGTGCAGCACAGTTTGTAGCACTGCAGTTTTCTTCTTGCTGCTATACCAATGTGCTGCTATACCAATTTTCCTCTTGCTGCTATACCAGAGTAAACAGAATGGGAGCGAGGCTCTCATCAACTCTGATGCTAAAAGTTTAATCTTACTGCCTATTCAGTTCTAGCTGTAAGGGGTGTTGATCTTAGATGCTAAGTACCCCACATGAACAGACCACCAATGGAGATCCCCATTTTGAATGAAAATGCCTGAAAACCTGTAGAGGTACATTTGTTGAATCAGCCTCTTAAGATAAAGCGTGCTTCTAGGTTAGAAAATTCCAGGGCCAAATGTATTCATTTGCTTGGCATCTGCAATGGCCTCAAGACAAGACTTGAGGATCAAAGTCTTGGATCTTGGATCAAACAGCTATTGCTGCAGGCAAAAGAGGGATTAAGAATAGGAATGGTACAAATGAGTAGCCCTTATAAAATACCCTGCCCCCCAAACACACCAGGAGTAGCATAAGCCACTTGTGCTTCTGTTGCTCTTTTGAAGCATTTCACTAAGTAAAAATCTTATCCCACATGAAAGGTTGGGCGGAAAAGGAAAACAAGGAGTATGAAAAGGCTGTAGAAGAAATGACAGACACTTCTTACCAGATCACTTGGCCTCTTCTCATGATGAAAGGTAAATGACGTGAATATGGTAAAACACGACAAAGTGAAAGGGGTTAAAAAAAAAGGCCACCGGCAGACATGCTCTATATTTAAATAACAAGTGCTCAAATTGGCTCCAAAGCAACTGGCTTCTCCCACTTCTACAGACTGTTTCAGGGAACAGGGGACTCAAATCCAAATCCTTAGTTTTGCAGGGAGAAAGTTTCCTCCAGTATGTGCTCAGTGCTGGCATGCAGTTTATATACTGAACCTTGGAGGTGATCCAAGGCTTGTATTTTAAGGGAACCTTAAAAAAACCCAAAAAACTAGAGTCTGAAGCATGTGCAAAATTATATATATATACATATATATATATATACACATATATATACACCCCTAAAATACCAGCCTAGGATCAATATATATATTAAGGAGCAAAGGCGGGTGTGCAAGGCAAAGGAAGAAAATGAGAGCGAAGCTTTCTACTAGAGCCAGGCTGAGAAATCAAAAGCAGTATTAATAAAAGAAAAATGAAGCTGACCTCCCCCAACAACCCTGGATCCCACAAAATTCTCTCAAGGTATAAAATAATGGTATATGTGATCAGAATTTCCTCGGGGCACAGCTAGCACTAGGGGAGGAACACCTTTTAACTTGGTCCTCTGAGCCTGTTTCAGTCCTGAATGGCTCAAAAGGAACGCTGTCTGAAGATATGCAGCAGCAGGTCAATCTCTCTCAGCAGGTAGGAGAGCTATAAATCAATCACCCTTTTTTTTTTTTTTTTAGGGGAAAAAAGGCTTGCTGGGAAGAAGTGGAATGGGGGGAAAAAGTTGAGATGAAAAGCCTCTGTAATCTCTTTAACGCTGCACTGAAGTTCTTACGAAGAATGAGCACAGACATGATGAAAAAGGGAAGAAAAGAGGAATCCAGTCCATTTACACCTCCTACGGATGTCTGTAAGAATGGGCATTAGGGAGTGAGACATTTTCTGTCAGTTCTTCCCTGATCAGAGATCTGACTGTTATCCAAGTGGTTCTGATAATGACATTATCCTGCTGGAGCCTGTCACTTGATACTTATCCATGTGTCATTGCACAGATTCTAGAGTAATGCTTTTCAGTCTGTGGTGTTGAGCCGGGGATTATCAGTCAGGGTGTGATCCCAGCTGGATCATTTTCTGGGTCGCCCTCCATCAGTAGGGAAAGGGGGTGGGCAGAATAATGGAACTATTAGAGACCCTAAGGAAAATGGGAGAGGAAATGAAAAAACAACCTGCTTCATCTCCAGCCTCCGTCTCCTGTCTCCTTGCAACTAAGCCCAAATCACTTAGAAGCTTTCTCTCTTCCTGATATTTTCAACACAAAGCTCATCCTTCCATCCTCTTTGCCCAGTGCTCAGCCCTGGGCAGGAAAATTAGTTCTGCTTGAGATGGGGAGGCTGTCTAAAGGAGCTCTGCTCCAGGGGGTGGCTGAACACCCACAGAGTACCAAGAAGCTTCTGTGGTCTCTGGACTTCCATTTGTGAGGAGCTAAGCATCCTTCATTGCTCCTAGTGAATTCTTCCCAGCACCTGGCAACTTCTGTATTTAACAAACTGGCAAATCTCTCTCATTTCTAATCCCAAAACTGCTTAGTCTATCCAATTTCACTTTGAAGCCTTTCCTAGTTACAGCATCCCATGATGCAAGTCTAAAGCCATAAATCCACCCAAGTTCTCCAAAGGCTCAATAACCAGGCCAGGTTCTGGATTTGCAATATAACCTGAAGCTATTGCTTGCAGTATTTTTGTGGCAAAAAGTAACATCCATTTCTATAATGGCTCCATTACCTTTTCTTATGTTATAGATAGCGGAGACACAGAAAAGATCTGGTGAATGTCTTCAGCTACTGCTAATGCAAATAAAACACATTGCTCTTTGTGGTTTACATTTCCTTCCTCCTATGCCTGATCCATAGGAGCTATGGGTTTCTCTCGGCTTAAGTGCCTGCTCAAGTTCAAGACATTCATACTTTCAGTTCTGGAGGTCCCGTGTGTGTCATCTTTATTTTTGTCAATGCTGTGTGTTTCAAACCAGGCTTCCCCCAAACACCACACAAACAAAGAGAAAAATGTATTCACCTGCAGATGGCGATTTTGAGTTTCATCTTGTCATCCATTTAAATTCAATGAGGGCCATATAAAAGCCTACCACAAGTTCCAATAACCTGGCCATTTGAGCCCAACACTGCTGACCACCCCAGATGGAGCTAAAGAAGGTAAGTCTTAAGTCAGATTTAATATTTAATTAATTTTACAAAAGCCTCACTACTTCCAGAGCTGTATCATCTTCATAAAAGCTTGCTCAAGGCAATTAAAAAATACAAAACTTCTTAGGAAGGGTCTGTTTACATTGCAATTCAATCTTAACTATGAAGCTGTGATTGGCACTGTTGGTATCTACTTGGAAAGATGGTCTATTTGGAGAGATGAACTATACTTTGCTTTAGGAAAGGTGAATTTAGGGAAAAAGAAGTTTGAACGTATTACCTAAGACCTGACAATGAAGTGAATGAGTTTGTTGTAGTAGCAGCAAAGGCATTAGTGTTTTGGGGGGGATATTATGGACCTGGATAAGATGAACATTTTCAGATTTAGTCTTATAATCATATTCTAAGCAATTACTCCAGTAGTGGCATTCTCAGAACAAATGACATTTTTGGTTCCAGTGTCTCTTACACTTACTAGCACTAGTGACTTGCCACACAATTCATAACATACAAAAGTCCTTTGGTTCAGATACAGCCTGTTAATGGAACGAGCCAAAAGAACTTTATATTTTCTTTTGTGATCTACAAACAGGATCAGAAATATTCCCACTGAATAGGATCATACATCATAAACACAGTCTCAGTTGGTTTTAAATCACCACATATGTTTTTGAAACGTCAACACACCAAAACAGAGCTCCCCGAGGATTGTCAAAACTTCTTTCCATGGACTCTAGACAGGCAAAGGTATAGTTTGTTGTTCATCACTATATCAGTAACTTCCCAGTTCTGGCATCTGCCCTTTCTGTGTCTTTAGTTAAGTCACTTAGACTTCAGATCTCAATTTTCCTATCTGTAAAAAGGGAATAATTAAGCAACCTTGGTACCTATCAGGGGCTCTGTGTACTGCCAACCAATAGTAAAAAACAGCCCATCCCCATAAAGGTTATCTTTCTGAGAGGATTATTAATTATAAACTAGTCTGAGAGAAGACCTCTGGCCTTCCCCTCCCTAAGTGCTACAAATTATTTCCGTGAGTCAAGTCCCTCCTCAGAACTCTCCAGTACCCATTTACACCACTACAGATTTAGAAATTTGAGCAATATACAGAGCAGACTTTATACCTGGTGGGCCACAAACAAGTTTTTTTGGGACACTGCTGTTTGTGGTAACAATCTTTGCAAGGGGAAAACCAGTTTGGTAGCAGCTTTGCTTACCATCCCAATCCCCAACCACTAAGCAGGCAAATATTACTCATCTTTTCTAGCCAGAGAAGAAAATCTCTGAGCATGGTTTCACAGTGCAGAAAACAGAGAACAGTTGATACTGTCACGATGAAACAGAAATTGTTTTGTCGTTTCACCCTGTTGGGATCCATCCCTTCGCTTTTCTATGGAACTGCCCCCACGTGGGTTAATTGCCCTTGGTTCAGGTAGTGCTGTCTTCCATTTCCATGGACAAATACCAATATGGCCCGACACCAAGTCTCTGTTCAAGGAGAGCCTGTGTGCTGGAGAGATGCAGTAAACCAAGTCATTCCTGGTAAATCCATGTGAGAAAGTCTATATAGACCAGCCACTTATGTTGCTTTAGCTGTGGTACAGGTCCTCACTTCCATAAGGCATGCCAGCCACCTTGGGTCAGGCCACAGATCTGTCTAACTCGTACCCAACTCACTTGTAGTTCCTGCCAGGTCTACACCTCTTGTAATGGCACAACAGATAGGTCTGTCTCTGACAATGAGAGCGACTGTAATGCCAACTCTCATGAAAAAGTCATAAGACTCCTGATTTCCAAGTCAAATTAACTCTGACTCATGATCTCCTGATAGAGGTCAAATCTCAGGATATTTTCTTCTGGCATGTGTAGAGAGCACCAAGCTGGTAAGTCTATGGATGGGAAGGGGCAGGAGGAGAGAGGGCAGATTGAAGCCACCACAGAGAGGGAGGGAGTGGGGCAGGGGCAGGGTTGAGTCATGCAACAGAGCCATGGGCAGCTATGTGTCTGTGTGCCTGTGTCTGCCCCTCACTCCCCAGCCACAGACCCCACCAGTCCTGCTGCTGCCCCTCACTCCTGACCCACAGTACCCTAAATCCTGCCAGGGTGTGTGGGGACCCCCTCCCTGGGCTCCAATCCCCCCACACACCTTCACAAATAATGTACCCCCCTACCCCTTCAAAATAGCATCTCATGATTTACATTCCAAATCTCTTGATTTTTAAGAGTTTGTCTCATGATTTCTGACATGGTGGGGTTGGCAATACTGTTAAACTCACACAGACAATTACAAAACTTCATTTGTACATGTGAAGCTGGCCAGAGAAAGCCAGCCTTAAGTGTTTGACACACAAAATGTCAAATGAAGCGGGTGTGAGCCTGGGGTGCCTAGTGTAGGGGAAAAAAAATAGTCTGATGTGTTGAATGCAGGTGCCTCACCTAGCATCAATACTTGTATCAATGGCCAGGATGCCAGCTATTATGTCATCCAAGTCTGCTTTATCATCCATGCCAAGGCTCCCACAAGTAACAGCAGCAGGGAAAATGCCAGCACACATACTAAGGCATTTATGTAATGCCTGAAACTGCTCTCATTGGAGCTAACAGCGTGACTAGCTCTTTGGGAAAAAAAGGGAATGTGAAATAAGAAACAGAGCTGATTACTTAACCCTCTGAACACCGCTACTTTTCTAGGTGGATGCCACCTAGAAACTAGATTCATTTTAAGAGCTCAGAACCAAGTACTTCAGGGAGAGTTTGGCGACACAGACACAATAGATGCGTGGCACAGGGATGCTGGAACTAGGTACTTATGTTTAATTAAGGGTAGTCTCCTCCATCACTGCCCCCTCTGCTCCCAGTAAAGTGGGGTTACTTGCCAGAGAGGTGAAAGGAGAGATCCATAGCTGGAATTAGTCTGAGGGTGCGGCAAATGTGGGAGAGGGAGAGGAGGAGATGCAAGAAGGTCAAAGGAACTGTACATATTAGTATATGGGAGGGGTATCAAACACATGGCCCGTAGGCTGCATCCGGGCAGTGAAGTCATATGAACCAGCTCATGGATCTCTGAACCAACCCCACACGTTGCAAGGGGTGTATGCCAGCCCTAACCCCATATGCCGCACACAGCGCAGGGGATCAAGTCCAGGGTGTGCACTGGTCCAGACTGGGCCATGTTAGAGCCAGCACACGAGGCCAGTCCAGCGGGACACCACACACAGCACATGACCCGTGCCGGCCCCCTCTGCCACATGCAGCATGTGCAGCCAGTCCAACCCCCCGTGTAGCATGCACACTGGCCCCTGGACTTGCTCTGCATGTGGCGTGCAGGCTAGACACAACAGTTGGTCTGAGGCACAGGCCACACGAAGTGCCCTGCTGGACTGCCCTTGCATACTGGTTCCAGCATGGCCTGCTTTGGACTGGCCCCTGGGTCCTTCCCACGTGCCAGAGGCAGTGCAAGCCCTGGGGTGGGGCCTGTGCATGCTGCATGCAGCACACAGCCAGGACCCAGCACTGCACATGGTGCAGGGGGTAAGACCTGATCTGGCCTGCAGACTGGCCCAGCGACTATCATCTAGACTCCAGGGCTTAAGGAGTTTGACACTCTTGGTGTATGTTATTATATTTGCCCAGAATGCTAAGGGCCGGGGAGACCTGCAAAGTCTTCAGTGCAACAAACAAGGGAGGAAGAGAGAGATGATGTAGACATACAAGTCTATGATCCTGTTTTCCCAACAGCAGAAACCTGTTACTCAGCTTCACCAACTACCTGCAAGGCAGACAACTCAGATCACATTTGGATATAATGTCAGGTGAGGTGTGGGAAGCACTATCTTCTCAACAAAGTTCTTGGGCAACAGAGCAAAGAAAAATATTTTAATTATAGGAGTCATTAAGATGGACATTTAGGGAATTAGATTTAAAGAAGGTTTTTCCTTATGAACACCACAGCCAAAGAGTCAGAATAACGTTACTGGTACCAATCTTGGGAGAATATGCCAGATAGGAGAACATGCAAAAGAACAATATGCCTGAGTACAGCCAAAGAAGCCAGCGAGGCTACAGGAAGGAAGGCACAATCTCTGACCTAGGAGCTTTCAGTCTAAGGTCCAGTCCTGCAAATATATGCGGTAAAAATGCCACAGCCAGGTATCCAAGCAAGATCAGACCCTAAGCCAGCTGCAGACAATGCACTGGCAACATAGTGCACTGGAGGAGGAGAAGTACAATTTATTTTGAAATTGTTAGTTATCATGATGAGGAGGTTTGAAAGCTTCCTAGAAGCAGTGTACTTTAAAGGCAGAGGATAGCTGATACAGTATCATCTCAGTGCTCAAGACGTTGTGTGAGGAAATCCCAGCACAAGAACTATGAAGATCTACACACATTTTCCAATATATTTCATACCATAGTACACAACTCAAAGTCCATTACGTTGATGAAAGGACTCTTAACTATTTATAGGCCCCAGGCTTTTATTTCAGGTGGAAGGAGAGTAAAAGCCACAACGACTGGACACTAGGCAAGTAAAACCCCTATGTGATAATATACATTCAAATATAATGGGCATGGTTCCTTTATGCATGTTGGAAAGAAGCAGCAATATTTTACAATATCAAATGCAGCATTTACAACTTTTCTTTTTTAAAATAAAGGGAATACAACAACAGTATATTTTAATTATCCAGGAACTTGATCAACATAGCTCTATTAGCTGGAAATAAAAGCTGTCTAAAAAAAAAAGTACTGGAGGCTTTGGAGCATTGGGAATCCATTTTAAAAATCTAATTTCCCAGCTAAATCTACAAGTCAGGTTTTATCCTCTATAAAAAGAATTCCCAATTAAAAATACTAGCTCTATGAAGTGATAAAATCCTGAACAAGCAGCATGAAAGGGCAGTTCAAAGGATCAGGAGTGCAACAGCACATTCTGCTATGGCAGCAATATGTAATGAAGCAGAACGTAATCTACAAAGTAGGCCACGGCCTGAACTGGTGACTTGAAGAGTGGTTGATAAGTACTGACAGAGACTGCGCACAGAGAGAAAGTCTGCCTCCAGTCGAGTTCGCAGAAAACTCCTGAGTGCTCCCGTCAGATGAGCAAGCACTGAGCCCTGCTCGTGGAACCTGCGTGCCTCCAGGTCCACAAGCTAACTCCAGCCGAGGGCCTCCTGTTATAATAGCAGGAAGAGGGAAACACTTGAAAGGTAAAACAATGACTTCATAAGATGCTACCAAGTGAAGAGAGGCCACAGAAACCCTGAACCTGGTCTGATACCCTAATTAAGTTTTTTGTATTGCTACATTGCTTTCAAAATGTAACAGGTGCTACAGTGCTCATTCAACCAGCACAGAAATCCTCTTTTCTTATAGCAAAGAATCCAATATTTATTATTTAGGCTGCTGCTAACTTGTGAAATCCTTGAGATACCCATTTTCATTGTTGCTTTGTTATGCACTCTGCAGGGAAGTTTCTATGGCATGGTTTTTAAGTGGCAGGTTGGAATGACTCAACTTGGGCCTGAGGTGGGTCAGTGCTAGGACATCGCCACTTGCCACTGCTGCTTCTCCTGGCCACAGAAAGGGTGAAGCTGCCCACTGCCGGGCCACAGCACAGGTGAAGCCCTCCACTGCAAGACCACTGCTGAAGCCTGCCAGCTCCACAGGCCAGATATAAATGGCTTTTTGAGCCGAATCTATCCTTTTGGGTATGGGTTGCTCACTTCCGTTTTATGAGCTCACTTGTAAAGCTGAAGTTAGAAACAACTGTACAGTAGTTAATATATTAAAAGGAATCCAAATATGCTTGCTGCACCTTAGCAGCTAACATAGTAGCTGTTCAACAGTACAGGCAGTCCTTGACTTACAATGTTTATAAATTGATAGCCTGTCTCAAGTTGATGACATCAGTTTCCACTTCACAACACTGATCCGATGCGACGCCAAGCCAAGGAACAAGTTTGCTGTGTTGCTCTGTCCAAACTTCCTTGGACACTTTCTTTAAGAAAGCAGACAAGACTCCAGAAAAACCTGCGTAGTCTCCAGAAAGACTCCTGAGAAGACTCCAGCCAAGAGCCCTTCAAAAAGTCCAAGAGCCTTTCAAAAAGTCCAGCAGTCACCTCAAAGAAGTCCTTCCAAATCAATATGATTGTTATTTACAATATAAATACATTAATGTAGCTATATTACTCATCTATAATTGATCGAGTACAAAATTCTGAGGTGTTTTTGGTGAAAATATGGTATCGGGCCTTGGTTCAGGAACTAATCCCCCATTTACAACATTGTTTCTTATGAGAAAATTGGTTCTGAGTTACAACATTTCAACTGAAGACACGGTTTTCAGGAACCAATTGTGTCGTAAGTCTGAGGACTGCCTGTACTCCTATTTGAGCCTGTTCTTTCTCCTTCTTTGTCTATCAGATGACATGACTATGCCACCCATTGGACCAAGTGCACCATCAGTGGGGTGTGGTGAAAAGGCCATCTTGGGAGCTAAGCACGTCCCCTCTGCAATGTCAGCCCCAGGCCTGAGGATGTCTCAAAATCTGTTCTCCATTCTGGAGAAAGCTGTTCACTGAAGCATCCTCTCACACCGTGCCACCGCTGCTTTGTTCGGTGCGACTCTGATAGCTGCAGCGTTTGTGTGCTACTAACCCTTGAAAAAAAACTGTCAGTGAGTTTTTTCCTTTGAATATTATATCTCTTCGAAACCCATCACAGTACAAGATAGCACAGCACCTGGCACTTTCATACCCTTTCAACACGAAGGGCCTAGCTCTGATCTCACTGCCACCTGTATCAATTGGGACCAACTCTTTCAAAGCCTATGTAAAACCTCTAGCATTACTCTAGTGAAAGTTAGTTAGTCTAAAAGGCACAATCGCTCAGTCAGAAAGGTCTTGAAAGAAAGACTTATAGGTTCTCTCTACTCGCATAAAATTTACACTCCAGAGTTTCACAGACAAGAGGAGTAATTTTTGCCTCTACCTCTACTGTAGTGGACCAAACACACTGCAGTATTAATGTGAGAAATCTGAAATACGTTCCTGCTGCTGCATCAGGTTTTTTTAAACAATATGGGCTCACCTTTCATTAAAGGAATGCACATTTTTTTTTTACTTTTTCCTATGTGCATGCAATTACCTGGTATACTCACTTTCCCTGATTTGATGATAACACTGGCCAAAAGGCAACCCTGATTTAAGAGCCAGATCCTGGCTCACTGAAATCAGCAGGAGGTTTGCTACTGACTTTCACAAAAGCAAGATCAAGCACTATGTATGCATACTCCTAACAAGCACTAGAAGCAAACTCTTCTGCATTCAACTAGTATCAGAGGGAATGCCTGTTCAGGGTGACTCAGTCTCCTGGTTTTGGATTCTCTGGCATAACAGTGAAAAATGACTGAGAGGTTGAACTAGCAGTAGGAATCCATTAGATGTTTTAGAACAAAACCAAAAAAGTCTGCTTCCTCCATCAGCATGACATTCACATTCCTGCTCACCCACAAGTACAAAAACGCCACCATAAATGCAGCACGGTTCCTCATACAGCTTGATTTTAATATGCTTACTTTCAGAGATTCTTAACATTGTACTCTCTTCCCTCCTACACACACACACACACCTTAAAATTTAAAATATGGATCCTCTGAAAACCTACGGGGTTTGATTCATCCATAGCAATTCTGGTTGGAATTCAGACGGTGCTGAATGCAGTAAGAGCCTGGTTTTAGATTTTCAAGTAGGAGGATTATACTTTGGGCAGTGTAGACAGGAAAACATGCCAGATTTGTTTAGCCTTAACTGAGTGATGACTAATGTTGACA